>NW_022631071.1:6952493-7044067 GCF_010015895.1 Lontra canadensis
TGGGGGGGGGGGGTTTGGGGGGGTTATGGACATTGGGTAGGGTATGTGCTATGGTGAGTGCTGTGAAATGTGTAAACTTGGCAATTCACAGACCTGTACCCCTGGGGATAAAAATATATGTTTAAAAAAAATAAAATTTATTAATTAAAAAAATGACACTAAAAATGGAGTTTGGTAAAATAATTATTTAATGTAAAAGAGAGAGAGAAAGAGAGACAGAGATGTAGTCCATCTTTTTGATATAAACAGGGAATGTCTAGGGTGCAGAGACAGTGTATCTTGCAACATTTTATAATGCCTTCCCATATACTATTTTTTCCTTGCTTCTACTTGTTTTACATTTCCCATCTTAATTTTCATATAAGAGTGAAGTATTTTCTTTTTTTTTTTTTAGAAAACAGACATAAGACGGAATTTGTTACATGCTAATGATTAATTTTAGTGTTTATTTATATTATTAAGAGCAAGGACTAGGGGAATTTGCTTATTTTGAGGTTCCAGTAAACTCTGCTCATTTAAAAGACTTGTCTGAGGCTTTTCTGGCAACAGAAAACATCTGATTATTCTGCCCATGAGGACTCCTTTTCACGGACCTTTTAAAAAAAATAAATATCTTTCAGGCACCTGGTTGACTTAGTAGATAAAACGTCTGACTCTCGATTTTGCCACAGGTCATGATCTCAGGGTTGTGAGGTTGAATACCATGTCAGCCTCCCTCCTCCTCTGTCCCTTCCCACCCCTGCCCTCATGCTTGCATGCTCTCTCTCAAAAAGAGCTCAAAAAAAATGAATAAATAACAATAAATATCTGTATTTTTTTCTGTTTTCTTTATTTGTATTTTCACCTTATTATTTTCTTTCTATTTTTTTATCGGTCAGATATTGCCTTTAGTTGGAAGATGTTTAAAATCCTGTTTTCCTGTCATTTTTGTTCTTTCCTTCCACCTTTCCCCAGGTATGTATAGCTCAGTTAGTTTCAATCAGTATTTCAGGTCACAAGAAAAGTACTTTTCTGCTTCATTTTCATCCTTTATCTTTAGTCAAGACATTCCTTTGTATGTCTCATATCCTTCTTCTTCTGGGGGTGGGTCATCATAACATTTATTTATTTTTTTATTTAAATTCAATTAACCAACATATAGTTAATCATTAGTTTCAGATGTAGAGTTCGATAATTCATCAGTTGCATGTAACACCCAGTGCTCATTACATCACATGAACTCTTTAATGCCATATCCCTCTAATGCTATTTATTCTAAGATGAAAAAATTTCAAGGTATGGTGCCTATGCCTTGGAGAGGACCAAGGCAGGAGGAAGGGTCATCACAGATAGCAGGGGCAAACATAGCTGTAAACTAACCAAGGATAGTAATTCAGTCATTGGTGTACAGTTTTCAACATTTATAGCATGCATGTTTGTTTTACATGTAGTGTCATTGCATTAATCAAAATTGTCCAGATAAATAGAACATGCACACACACACACACACACACACACACATGCATCCTATAGGTTCTGTTTCTCTGGAGAAATCTAATGATAAGTCATAGTCTGTATAATAAATAAATAAATCATACTCTTTATAATAAAGAAATAGAATAAATATATAATAAATTAAATAAATGAATAATATAATAAATATATACTTATATGTACAAATTTTACATTGTACATATATATGTACATATATGTGTGTGTATATTTAGTGTACATATAGTGTACAAATATATAGTGTATATATATTTATATGTACATATATATGTATGTGCATATTTTGTGTGTGTGTGTGTATATACTAAACATGTATCTATTATCATTACTATCCATACTATGATTCATTATAAGGATTAAGTACCAAGATCTGCAGAGACAGTAGGAAATCTGGAGACCCATGAGATCTGATGGTTTAATTCCATTTCAAGTCTGAAGGCCTGAGAATCAGGAAAACTGATGGTGTAGTTTCAGTCTAAAGGCTAGAAGACTCAAGACACAGGAAGGGCCAATGTTTCAGTTTAAGTCCAAAATAAAGTAAAAGTTTCAGTATCCCAGTTTGAAGACAATCAGGCAAGAAAAATCCTTTCTTCCTTAGAAGAAAGTCAGATGTTTTGTTCTATTCTGGTCTTCAACTGATAAGATGAGGCCTTCCTATATTAGGAAGGACAATCTACATTATTCAGTCTGCAGATTCAGTCTGCAGATCTTATTCACAAACACACTCAGTGACATATCCAGAATAACATTTGACTATATACCTGGGCATCTCATGTCCCAGCTAAATTGACATGGAAAATTAACAATCACACAGCCTCAGACAATGAATTCAGACTTTGATTGATCCTGAACACCAAGAAGAAATTGGACTGCTACTCCAAGTATGTCTGGAGTACAGGATATCCCTTATTATGTCTCTTATTATTATCACACACTGTGATTAAGGTCAATGGAAAACTACAATAACCTAATTTTGGTAGGATCAGTAATGGCCCAGACCCTTTAAGAATAAAAGTGTGTGTCATCCCACCAGGTGAACAACCTGAATCAGCTGCAGTTCTTGCTGAGAACAAAGGAAATACAGACTGCATAGTGGAAGAATGTAATGATAGCTCCCATCTGTGATCATGTGGCCAGTTACAGCAATAAGACTGTAATTATCATATTACTTCCTTATTTTATTATGAATATGCTTGTGTGTGTATCAAATATCTTTGTTTTCATCTTCCCTTTATGCCCTTATCATGAAACATAAGATGTATTGATTTTATAACATATTTTCTTAAAGATTTATTTTATTTTAGATGTGGGCAGGAGAAGAGAGATTCTTAAAGCAGACTGCACTGAGCCTGACACAGGGCACAATCTCTTGACTCTGAGATCATGACCTGAGCTGAAACCAGGAGTCAGATGCTTAATCGACTGTGCCACCCAGGTGCCCCCGATTTCATACCATAGTTTTTTTTTAATGTATGGATAATTTTACACCATAGTATATAGTATTTAATTAGGCAATACCAACAAAAAGGTTAAACATCACCCAAGGACTTCACATCCTCTTCTGGGGAAAGAGTTAGTGCATTTTATGTTGTATCCAGGATAATTGTATCATGTTAGTTGGAAATATATTTTTACTACATTATTTACAGATTAAACATAATTTAAGGAGATGTGTGTGTGTGCCAAGGTGGCAAAGGGTAGGCTTGTGATGGCTAATTTTTTTAAAGATTTTATTTATTTATTTGACAGAGAGAAATCACAAGTAGGCAGAGAGGCAGGCAGAGAGAGAGGAGGAAGCAGGCAGCCAGCTGAGGAGAGAGCCTGATGCAGGGCTCAATCCCAGGATCCTGAGATCATGACCTGAGCTGAAGGCAGAGGCTTAACCCACTGAGCCACCCAGGTGCCCCTGTGATGGCTAATTTTATATATCAACTTGGGTGACCTGTGGTGCCCAGATACTTGATCAATTATTTCATATGTTTCTGTGAAGGTGTTTTAGGATGAAATTAACCTTTAAACCAGGGTGCACTTAGTAAAGAAGATTACCATCCATAATGTGGGTGGGCCTCAGCCAATCAACTGAAGGCCTAAATAAAACAAAGACTGATCTGCCCCAAGAAAGGAGGAATTTTACTAGCACTCACTTTTTGATTTGTACTGCAACTCTTCCCTGGGTCTTCAACCTTCTGGCCAATTCTGCAGATTTTGGATTTGTACCCCCACAATTATAAGAGCCAATTCCTTAAAATAAGGCCTGTTCTCTCTCTCTCCCTCATATATCTATATAAAAGATGGTTATGTTTCTCTGAATAACCCTGAGTAATAAAGAATCTCAGTACATTGCTGGCAGGAATTTAAATGGTGTAGTTTCTAAGGAAACAGTATGGTGGTTTCTCAAAATATTAAATAAAAAATATTACATTATGCAGCAATTCTACTTCTGGGTATATACCCAAAAGAATTGAAAACAGGAGTTCAAACAGATATTTGTACACTCATGTTCATAGGAGCTTTTTTCACAGAAGTCCAAATTTGGAAACTAGCCAAATGCTTGTGGCTGGATGAATAGATATACAAAATGGGCATTAACTGCAATATAATATTAGTCATCTTTATAATGGAATAAAATTCTGATACAGGCTATAAAATGGATAAACCTTGGAGACATTAACTATGTGAAATAAGCCAGGGTGAAAAGGGCAAATATTGTATGATTCTGTTTCTATAAAGTACCTAGAATTATCAAATTTATAGAGATAGAAAGTAGAATAGTGATACTGGGGGCTGGGAAATAGAATGGTGAGCAAATATTGATAGGTGTAAAGTTTCAATTTGGGATGATGAAAATATTTTCTAGAGATGAACAGCAATATCAGTTATCTGTACATTTAATTAGTTGATATAAGTTTTGTGCATATCTTAACATAAAAATTAGAAATTTCCATTTTATTACTACTTAGGTTAAAAAATGTTATATGATGTTAAAACTAAATTCTACCATAGATCAAAACCCATTAGCATTTTTTTCTAAATTATTTGAAGATCTTTATTTTGTTGTGTCAAATGAAGTTTATAATTAGTGGGATTGAAAATACATATTATTATTATTATTAATTTTCATTTATAGACATTTTATAGTCTCTCTGTTTGTGTTAAAATTATCCAAAACTAGGGGAACTAGGATAGTGGCATAGTAGGAGGACCCTCGGCTTGTCTAATCCCTGAACACAACTAGATAACTATCAAATAATTCTGAATACCCCAGAAATCCACCTGAACATTGACAAAACAAAACACACATGAAAAGAGAGAGAAGCTACATCAAAGAAGGTGGAAAGTGCAGAGTTGCAGTTTCAGAAAGAAACAAATCACAGCCACAGCAACTTCTTTCAAGATATGTTTCCAAAGCTAAAGGAAACAAAAGTGAAAATGAACTTTTGGGACTTCATCAAAATCAAAAGCTTCTGCACAGCAAAGGAAACAGTCAAGAAAACAAAGAGGCAACCCACGGAATGGGAGAAAATATTTGCAAATGACAGTACAGACAAAAGGTTGATATCCAGGATCTATAAAGAACTCAAACTCAACACACACAAAACAGACAATCATATAAAAAACTGGGCAGAAGATATGAACAGACACTTCTCCAATGAAGACATACAAATGGCTATCAGACACATGAAATGATGTTCATCATCACTAGCCATCAGGGAGATTCAAATTAAAATGACATTGAGATACCACCTTACACCAGTTAGAATGGCCAAAATTAGCAAGACAGGAAACAACATGTGTTGGAGGGGATGTGGAGAAAGGGGAACCCTCTTACACTGTTGGTGGGAATGCAAGTTGGTGCAGCCACTTTGGAGAGCAGTATGGAGATTCCTCAAGAAATTAAAAATAGAGCTTCCCTATGACCCTGCAACTGCACTACTGGGCATTTACCCCAAAGATACAGATGTAGTGAAAAGAAGGGCCATCTGTACCCCAATGTTTATAGCAGCTATGGCCATGGTCACCAAACTGTGGAAAGAACCAAGATGCCCTTCAACAGACGAATGGATAAGGAAGATGTGGTCCATATACACTATGGAGTATTATGCCTCCATCAGAAAGGATGCATACCCAACTTTTGTATCAACATGGACGGGACTGGAAGAGATTATGCTGAGTGAAATAAGTCAAGCAGAAAGAGTCAATTATCATATGGTTTCACTTATTTGTGGAGCATAACAAATAGCATGGAGGACAAGGGGAGTTAGGAGAAGGGAGTTGGGGGAAATTGGAAGGGGAGGTGAACCATGAGAGACTATGGACTTTGAAAAACAATCTGAGGGGTTTGAAGAGGCAGAGGGTAGGAGGTTGTAGGAACCAGGTGGTGGGTATTGGAGAGGGCACGGATTGCATGGAGCACTGGGTGTGGTGCAAAAACAAGGAATAATGTTATGCTGGAAAAAAAATAAAATGAAAAAAAAATGAAAAAAAAAAAAAGAAACAAATCACAGGTGCTACAGAGGGGAGGGAGCCATCTCATGGAGAAAGGTGAGAGAGAGGAGCACACAGAAAAATACATAGGAAGAACACTTTCCCAAAGCCACTGGCTGGAAAAAATGAATGGGGCTGGTTTTCATGAGTTCTTGCAAATATGGGGCTTAAATACTGGAGTTTTAAAAGTCTTGGGCTTGGCTGGGATAGAGCCTGGAGGGCAATGCCCTACTCCTGTAGAGAAGGCAGGCAAACAACCCAGAGGCAAACAGAATGGAAACGGCAATGTGAAGTGCACCTAGGGCACACAGGGTCAAGTTTATAAACTTCTTGTAGCAGGTCTCTGAAGTGTAGTATTCACAGAGATGCCTCTCCCAGGACAAAGAAGCTGGCTGGTGCCACTTCCTCCCCAGCCCCTCAGCATGAACACAGAGTCACCTGTAGAAGTCAGCTCAGCCCTGATACCATGTCCTGATACCTCTGTTCTTCGGTGTGACTGTCCTTCTCAGTCAAGGTTGCCTCAGTTCCAGAGGGGTGAGACCCTTCCCGAGAAGAAAAGCATAGGTCCCTGCCAACACGTCCCCCCCAAAACTTGGAGTTTTAAAAGTCAGTAAGCTTGGTTGAAATAGAGCCCAGAGGGCACTGCACTGCTACTGGAGAGAAAGGAGTCAAACAACCAAGAGGCAGTGTGGAAATAGTGATCTGAAATATGCATGGGACTCACAGGGAAGAGATTACTTGATCTTTTTCACGTGTTACCCTGAGAGGCATCATTCATAGAGGTGTCTCTGTGGGGACTAAGGAACTGCCTGGAGCCATTTCCTCCTCTACCCCTCAGCATAAATGCAGAGCCACCTGTGGTAAACAGTACAGTGCCAACAATGACTGTATAACTGTCTTACACCAAGTCCCAAACTCCTACACTCTGGTGGTACCGCCCTTCTCCATCAAGCTTCTCTCAACCCAGAGCATCAAGCCCCTCCCCCAGAATACCATCACAAATTGCTGCCCAACCAAATCTTCCAACCATATAGTTCTGCAGGAGTTCAGTTCTATTTGGAGTACTATGCAGTCTCACTTAACAAGCAGAACAGAGCACATCTAGTTGAAACTCACCACATTCTGGCCAAGGACAAAACACTGCTGATTGCAGGCAAGGAGACCTCTGAATAGACTGACCTGAAGGATAGAGCAGCCAAAACACTACAGCTGAATATAGGCAAGACATACCAGAGACATCCCAGAAGTACCAGGCTCTATACACTATGATCTCTTCTTCATAAGAGACATAATAAGCTATTTTAACAGAGAGAAGAAGGCAGAGACTTAGAAAATCCTTAGACAGAAGAACTCATCCCAAATGAAAGAACAAGATAAAGTCAAGGCCAGAGATTTAACTGAAAGAGATGTGAATGATATGCCTGATGGAGAACTTAAAGCAACAATTTTAAGAATACACTCTGGGCTTAAGAAAAGAGTGGTAATCTTCAGGGAGACCCTTACTGTAGAGATTAAAAAGTTAAAAAAAAACCCTCAATCATTCAGAAATGAAAAATAAAATAACTCAGATTTGAAGTAATGAACACAAGCAGGGAAGAAGCAGAGGAATGAATAAGTGATATGGACAATAAAATAATGGAAAATAATGAAGCTGAACAAAAGAGAGAATGAAGAATTATGGAATATGAGAATAGATTTAGGGAACTCAATAACTCCATCAAACCTATTAACATTTGAATTACAGGAGCCTCAAAAGAAGAACAGAGAGAAGAGGGAGAAGAAAAATTATTTTGGGAAATTATAACTGAAAACTTGCCTTATCTGGGAAAGAAAACAGATATCCAGATACAGGAGGAGCAGAGAGTTCCCATCAATATCAACAAAAGCAGATCAAAACCAAGACTTATTTAAATAAATTTTCGAAATACAGAAAAACAAACAACAAAAACTGAAAGCAGCAAGAAAAAAGAAGTGCCTAACTTACAAGGAAAGACTCATAAGGCTAGATGCGGAGTGGTCAATAGAAAATTATCAAGCCAGAAGGGAATGGAATGATACATTCATTGTGCTAAATGGGAAATATATGCAGCTAAGGACACTGTCCAGCAAAGATAATAATTCAGATTAGAAAGAGAGATAGTGGCACCTGGGTGGCTCAGTTGTTAAGCATCTTCCTTTGGCTCAGATCATGATCCCAGGGTCCTGGGATCGAGCCCCACATCGGACTCCCTGCTCACCAGGAAACCTGCTTCCCCTTCTCCCACTCCCCCTGCTTGTGTTCCTTCTCTCACTGTGTCTCTCTCTGTCAAATAAATAAATAAAATCTTTTTTAAAAAGGGGGAGAGAGAGAAAGTGTTTTCCAGAGGGGAAAACAACAATGACAGCAACAACAACAAAGCTAGAGGAGATCCTGCAACTAAACCATCCCTGCAAGAAATATTAAAGGGGACACACTGAGAGGAAAGGAATGAAAAAATGTGACAAATACAGGAAATGCACAGAGAAAATCTTCAGAAACAAGAACAAAGCAGCTATTAAAGTAGCACTAAATACATACATTTCAATAATTAATCTGAGTATAAATAGACTAAACACTCCGGTCAAAAGACTTAGGGTGACAGAATGGATAAAAAACAAGTTCCATTTACATGCTGCCTACAAGAGACACGCATTAGACTTAAAGACGCCTGTAGATTGAAAGTGAGAGGATGAAGAAATACTTATCATGCAAGTGGACAGCAATAAAAACCAGAGTTGCAATACTTAGAGCAAACAAAGTAGATTTAAACCAAAGAGCATAACAAGAGATGAAGAAGGACAATATATCATCATAAAGGGGACTATCCAACAAGAAGAACTAACAATTGTAAATATTTTGGACATCAACATGGGAGGACCCAAATATATAAAACTATTAATTACAAACATAAAGGCACTCATTGATAATATGCAATAATAGTAGAGGATTTTAACATCCCACTTACATAAATGGAAAGATCATTTAAACAGAAAATCAATAAGGAAACAATAGCTTTGAATGACACACTGCACCAGATAGACTTTACAGATATGTTCAGAGCATCCCATCCTAAAGCAGCAGAATGCATATTCTTTTTAAGTGCACATAGGATTTTCTCCAGAAGAGATCACATACTAGGTCACAAATCAGGCCTCAACAAGTACAAAATATTGAGATTATACCATACATATTTTCTGACAATAATGCTATGAAACTTGAAATCAATCACATGAATAAAATCTGGAAAGACCACAAATACACGGTAGTTAAACAGCATGCTACTAAACTATGAATGGATCAAGAAGGAAATCAAAGAAGAAATAAAAAAATAGAAACAAATGAAAATTAAAAAAACAGTGGTTCAAACTTTTGGTATGCAGCAAAATCAGTGTTAAGAGGGAACATATAACAATACAGGCCTACTTCAAGAAATATGAGAAGTCTCCAATAAACAACCTAAACTTACACACAAAGGAGCTAGAGAAGGCACAACAAACAAAGCCTAAAGCCTCAAAAGAAGGGAAATAATACAGATTAGAGCAGAAATAAATGACATAGAAACAAACAAACAAACAAAAATAGTAGAACAGATTGATGAAACCAGGAGCTAGATCTTTGATAAAATTAATAAAATTGATAAATCCCTAGCCAGACTTATCAAATAGAAGAGAAAGGACCCAAATCAGTAAAATCACAAATGAGAGATGAGAAATAACAACGAACACCACAGAAATGTAAACAACTACAAAAGAATATTATGATAAACTATTTGTCAATAAATTGTACAACCTGGAAGAAATGAGTAAATTTCTACAAATACATAAACTACCAAAACTGAAACAGGAAGAATTAGAAACTATGAATAGACCCATAACCAGGAAAGAAATTGAAACGGTAATTGAAAATCTCCCAATAGACAAAAGTCCAATGTCACATGGCTTTATATGCAAATTCTACCAAATATTCGAAGTAGAGTTAATACCTATTCTTCTCAAAATGTTCAAAAAAATTGAAATGTAAGGAAAACTTCCAAACTCCTTCCCCAAGGCCAGCATTACCCTCATATCAAAACCAGACAAAGACTCCACTAAAAAAGAGAACTATAGGCCAATATCCGTGATAAACATGGATTAAAAAATTCTCAATAAAACACTAGAAAACTAAATCCAAACAGTACTTAATAAGAACCATTCACCACAATCAGCTTGGATTTAATCCTGACTGAAAGTGTGACTCAATGTTCATAAATCAATCAACGTGATACACTGCATTAATAAAAAAAAAGGATAAGAACCATATGATCATCTCAATAGATGCAGAAAATGCATTTGACAAGTTACAGCATCCATTATTGATAATAACTGTCAACAAACTAGGGATAGAGGGAACAGACCTCAACATAAGAAAGGACACATATGAAAACCCACAGCTAATATCATCCTTAACCTGGGAAAACTGAGAGATTTTCCTCTATCGTCAGGAACAAAAAAGGGATGTCCACGCTCACCGCTGTTGTTTAATATAGTACTGGAAGTCCTAGCCACAGCAGTCAGACAATGAAAAGAAATAAGAGACACCCAAATTGGCAAGAAAGTAGTCAAACTTTCACATTTACCGATGACATCTCACTCTATAGAGGAAACCTGAAAGCCTCCAGAAAAAAAAAATTCTAGAACTGATTCATGAATTCAGTAAAGTAGCAGGATATAAAATCAATGTACAGAAATCTGTTGCATTTCTATATACCAATAATGAAGCAGCAGAAAGAGAAATCAAGGAATTGTTCCCATCTATAATTGCACCACAACCCATAAGGTACATAAGAATAAACCTAACCAAAGAGGTAAAAGACCTCTACTCTGGAAAATATAAAACACTGTGAAAAAAATGGAAGATGACATTAAGTAATGGTAAAACATTTCATGTTCATGGATTGGAAGAACAAATTTTGCTAAAATGTCTATATTAGCCAAAACAATTTGCACATTTAATGTAATCCTATCAAAATACCACCAGCATTTTCTACAGTGTTAGAACAAACAATCCTAACATTTTTATGGAACCATAAAAACCCTGAATAGCCACAGCGATCAAGAAAAAGAAAAGCAAAACTGGAGGCATCATGATTACAGATTTCAAGTTATATTATAAAGCCATTTTGACCAAGACAGTATGGTACTGGCATAAATATAGGTACATCAATCAATAGAAGAGAGTAGAAGACCCAGAAATGAATCCAAAACTCTATGGTCAACTAATATTTGACAAAACAGGAAAGACTATCCACTGGAAAAATCCCTTCAACAAATGGTATTGGGAAAACTGGGCAGCAACATGCAAAAGAATGAAACTGGACCACTTTCTCACATGGTGCACAAAAGTAAATTCAAAATACATGAAACATTTAAATGTAAGAGAGAAAACCATCAAAATCCTGAGCAGAACACAGATAACAACCACTTTGACATTGACCGTAGCAATTTCTTACTAGATCTGTCTCCTGAAGCAAAGGAAATAAGAGCAAAAATAAACTGTTGGGGACTTAACCAAAATAAAACCTTCTGTGGAGCAAATGAAGCAATCAACAAAATTAAAAGGCAGCCTACAGAAAGGGAGAATAATTTTTCAAATGATGTATCCGATAAAGGATTGGTATCCAAAATACATTAAAAACTTTTTGAAGTCAACATCCACAAAACACATAATCCAGTTAGAAAAATGGGTAGAAGACATGAATCAACATTTTCCCAAAGAAGACTTACAGGTGGCCAACAGACACAGAAAAAGATGCTCAACATTACTCATCATCAGGAAAATACGTATGAAAACTACAATGAGATCTTACCTCAAACCACTCACAATGGCTAAAATTTATGAGACAGGAAACAACAGGTGTTGGTAATGATGCACAGAAAGGGAAACACTCTTACACTGTTGGTGGGAATGCAAACTGGTGCAGCCACTCTGAAAAACAGTATGGAACTTCATACTGTAACAGTATGGAACTTCAGTATGGAACAGTATGGAACTTCAAAATGTTAAAAATAGAATTACCCTATGATCCAGCAATTGCACTATTTACCCAAAGGATCCAAAAGTACTGATTTGAGGGGATACATGCACCCTGATGTTTATAGCAACATTATCAACAATAGCCAATGAAAAGAGCCCAAATGCCCATTGAATGATGAACGGATAAAGAATAGGAGGTATATATAATGGAATATTACTTAGCCATAAAAATGAATGAAATCTTATCATTTGCAATGATGTGGATGGAGCTAAAGAGTATTATTCTAAGTGAAATAAGTCAGTCAGAGAATAACAAATGCCATATGAGTTCACCCATATGTGGACTTTAAGAAATGAGACAGATGAACATAGGAGAGAGATAAAAAGAGAAGCAAACCATAAAACACTCTTAACTATAGAGAACAAACTGAGTGGTATAGGTTACACGGGTGATGGGTCTTAAGGAGGGCTCTTGTGATGAGCACTGGGTGTTGTACTTTAAGTGGTGAATCACTAAATTCTGCACCTGAAACTAATATTATACTATAAGTTACCTAACTGGAATTGAGGGGAGGGAGGTGGGGGGGCTGGGTGAACCTGGTGGTAGGTATTAAGGAGGGCACATATTGTATGGACCACTGGGTGTGGTGCATAAACAATAATCTTGGAACACTGAAAAAATAAAATTAAAAAAATACTTGAAAGAAAATAATATAGTTAGGTGTTATTTTTAATACCTGAATAATTATTTTATTAATTAAAATAATTGAAAATTTATAGCTCTTCTATAAAATAATAGCAAGTACATTAAAATTAGGTTAACCTTCTGATCTAAATAGAATCTATTTTTTGGCATTAGTAATAACTCTAAGCATTTCCTAATTAACCTAGTATTATAATGGTACCTCTTAATGGCTTCAGAATTTTATTGGTAAGTAAAGTAAATGTTTATCTTATGCAATTGCAAAATCAAAAAAATCTCCAAAAACATTATTGTCATAATGTTTAGTATTAAAATATTGAGTTATAAAGTTTTCTGAGTTTTCTACAGAACAAATCAGAGAGTTCTGTAGAAATAGCCACATATTTTGTTAAAAGACAACTGCTTTAGGCTTCAATTGAAACATATAAATATGTAAAGAAGAAACTTAAATATTACCTCTATCAGTGGTCTTAAGCTTTTGTGGGCTCAGAAGCCACCTTAAGAATATGATGAAAGCTATGGACTATCCACCATAAAGCATGAACAAATGTTTTTCCTTAAAATTTCAGTAGTTCACAGACTCTTGAAACCTATGTACTTGAGTTTAAGAACACCTTATTTGGTTCAATCACTGAAAGTAAAGTATATTTATATACTTTCTCATTTTTCACTTTAATGCATCAGAAAAATTAGACCCCTGTCCTCAAATAATTCTTTCTCCTTAAAACTGCTAAATATAGAAGATAACATTTATGCCCTTCAGGATAGTTGTCCTACAAACAAAAGAGACTTGCTCCTATAGTCAGAGCAACTTCTCTGTACCCTATTTTACCAGATGAATGCCTTTCAGTCCTTTGATTTGTAGCCACCTGCCACTTTCTCTGCTTTTTCTTCATAAACTGATAACAGGCTCTAGCATTATGGGTCCCATTCTGCTCCTCAGCTGAGGCTCTACCCTAGCTGCTACTGGCATGATTGTGGAATATAGGAAGTTCCACTTCCACTGCCAGTCTCTTACAAAAAGGTAAAAAGGGGTTCAGATCACCTCTTTTCATTCCAAAGGCCACTCTCTTAATCTTGGTTTGTCCTGTTTTCACCTGTAGAATCCTAACATTTTCATCCCCAGCAATTTTGATGAAATGTCCTTAAAAATCATGGATTGTAAGTCTCATTTCAGTCTTTAGCACAGGAAGAGGCCCATTAGTATCATTATTTAAAACTAATTACTTAATAATTATTTATGAAATGTACAGTACTGTGTGGGATATAATGGTTCCTAAAACCCAGTGCCTAAACTCTAAAAAATTTACAACTGATGAATAACTGAATTCCACATCTGAAACTAATGATGTACTTTATGTTGGCTAACTGAATTAAAATTTAAAAAAAAAATCCCATATGATTAATAGAATTAGGGGAGCCTGGCTGGCTAAGTTGGTAGAGCAGGTGACTCTTGATCTTAGAGTCATGAGTTTAAGACCCATGTTGAGCATAGGGCCTATTTAAAAAACAAAAGAAAGAAATAAAGAAAATAGGAGGAGAATTAGGATTTGTCTTCCTTTGAACTAGAAAACTGGTTAAGTGGCAGGCAGAGTAATGGTTCCTACAAAGATGTCCATATATTAATCCTCAGAACCTGTAAGTACATATCTTATATTGCAAAATGGACTTTGCAGATGTGATTAAAGTTGAGGACTTTGAGATGAGGAAATTACCCAGGTTTATCTAGGTTGGCTCAATCTAATCACATGAGTCCTTGAAAGTGGAAGATGGAGGTAGAAGATTGGGTCAGGGAGGTGAGACTAAAGAAGTGACAGGAGAAATTCAAAGCAGGAGAGAGATTCAATCCACTGTTCCTTGCTTTGAAGATGGAAGAAATAATCTCTAACCCAAGGAATGCAGTTGGCCATTAGAAGCTGGAAATAGCTCTCGACTGACAATCATCAAAGAAAGAGATTTCAACCCTTCCACAGCAAAAAATTGAATCCTGCCAATCCCCCAAATGTGCAGAGAAACAAATTCTCCCCTGAAGCCTCCATAAAGAAAGAAAGTTCCTGTCAACACTCTGATTTTATCCCAGTGGGATCCATGTCACACTTCAATATACAGAACTACAAGATAGTAAATTAGTGTTAAACCTTTAAAAATATTAATGTTATCCCAAACAATTTCATCCTCAATAATATAAGTTGCTATATAGGGCAAATTCAAATGGCAGACATTGCTTTGATAGGAAACATGTTTTTGCCAAATGAACACCACCCATGGTAGATATAACTCATTCATGATGAATTATGGCAGGAGGGCATAACATGAGCAGAGAAGCTCAGATACCTCTATCACTGTCTGGCAATTTGGTTGTAGCCTCTTTGTTCACACTTTGTGTGCCTTGATAATGAAACTAAATAATTATTTAAGACTATTTGTTTACTTATTTATTTGCATGTAATGTAATATTTGTTTCAGGGGTACAGGTCTGTGATTCATCAGCCTTACACAATTCAAGTGCTTTAAATCAATTTAACCCAATAAAAAGTACTTCAACATTCAAACCATTCTCTTAGTGTGAAAGACGAGAGACTGTGAGGTTAATACAGTAAATGAAAAAAAAATTGTTGCATATGCTGATGGTTCCCAGAAAGATGACTTTGGTTTTATTTATTTTTTTAATTTAAATTTCATTAATTAACATATAATGTTATATGTGTTTCAGGGGTACGGGCCTCTGATTCATCACTCTCATATAATACCCAGTGCTCATTACAACACATGTTCTCCACAGTATCCATCACCCACTTATCCCATACCCTCAAATACCTCCCCTTCAGCAACCCTCAGTTTGTTTCCTATGATTAAGAGTCTCTTATGTTTTGTCTCCTTATCAGGTTTCAACTTGCTTCATTATTTCCTCTCTTCCCTATGATCCTCTGCCTTGTTTTCTTACATGCCACATATCAATGAGATCATACAATAATTGTCTTTCTCTGATTCATAATACCCTCAAGTTCCATGATACCCTCAAGTTCCATCCTTGTCATGGCAAATAACAATATTTCATTTTTGATGGAAGCATAATATTCCATTGTGTATATATACCACTCTTCTTTATCCATTCATCTGTTGAAGTACATCTGGGGTCTTACTATAGTTTGGTTATTGTGGACACTGCTGCTATGAACATTGGGGTGCAGGAATTCCTTCAGACCACTACATTTGCATCTTAGAGGTAAATATCCAGTGCTGCAATTGCTGGGTCATAGGGTAGCTTTATTTTTAGCTTTTTGAGGAACTTTCATACTGTTTTCCAGATTGGCTGCTGTAGCTTGCATTTCCACCAACAGTGTAGGAGGGTTCTCCTTTCTCTGTAACCTTGTTAACGTCTGTCCTTTCCTGACTTGTTAAATGTAGCCTTTCTGACTTGCGTGAGATGGTATCTCATTGTAGTTCTGATTTATATTTCCCTGATACCCAGTGATGTTGAGCAATTTTTTATGTGTCTCTTAGCCATTTGGATGTCTTGCTTGGAGAAATGTCTATTAATATCTTCTGTCCATTTCTTGATTGGATTATTTGTTCTTTGGATGTTGAGTTTGAGAAGTTCTTCATAGATTTTAATACTAGCCCTTTATCTGCTGGGTCATTTGCGAATATGTTTTCCCATTCTGTCAGTTGTCATTTGGTTTTGTTGACAATATTCTTTGCTTTGCAAAAGCTTTTTATCTTGATGAATTCCCAATAGTTCATTTTTGCTTTTGTTTCCCTTGCCTTTGGAGATGTGTCTAGTAAGCAGTTGTTGCAGCTGAGGTCAAAGAAGTTGCTTCCTGTGATCTCTCTAGGATTTTCATGGATTCCTGTCTCACATTTAGGTCTTTCATCCTTTTTGAATCTATTTTTGTGTATGGTCCACTTTCATTCTTCTACGTGTGGCTGTCCAATTTTTCAAACACCATTTGTTGAAGAGACTGTCTCTTTTCTATTGAATATTCTTTCCCGCTTTGTCAAAGATTAGTTGACCATAGTGCTGAAGGTCCATTTCTGGGTTCTCTATTCTGTTCCATTGATCTATGTGTCTGTTTTTGTGCCAGTACCATACTGTCTTAAAGATTATATCTTTGTAATAGATCTTGAAGTCTGGAATTGTGATGCCACCAGTTTTTTTTCTTTTTCCCCAACATTCCTTTGCCTATTCTGGAATTTTCATGGTTCTATACAAATTTTAGGAATATTTGTTCCAGTTCTGTGAAAAAAAAATGATGGTATTTTGATAGGGATTGCAGTGAATGAGTATATTGGTCTAGGTAGCACAGACATTTTAAAAATATTTGTTCTTCCAATCCATGAGCATGGAACATTTTTTCATTTCTTTGTGCATTCCTCAATTTCTTTCATGATTGTTCTATAGTTTTCTGAGTACAGATCCTTTGCCTCTGGTTAAGTTTATTCCTGGGTATCTTATTATTTTGTTTGCAATTGTAAATGGAATAAACTCCTTAATTCCTCTTTCTACTGTATCATTCTTGGTGTATAGAAATGCAACTGATTGCTGTGTATTGATTTTATATCCTACCACTTTACTGAATTCCTGTATGGATTCTAGCAGTTTTGGAACAGAGTCTTTTGGGTTTTCCTCATAAAGTATCATATCATCTGCAAAGAGTGAGAGTTTAATTTCTTCTTTTCCAATTTAGATGTCTTTTATTTCTTTTTGTTTTCTGCTGAAGCTATGACTTCTACTAATATGTTGAACAGCAGTGGTGATAGTGGACATCCATGTCACGTCCATGAAATAAGCACTCAGTATTTCCCCATAGAGAATGATATTTGCTGTGGGTTTTTCACAGATGGGTTTGATGATATTGAGGTATGTACCCTCTATCCCTACACTGTAAAGAGTTTTGATCAAGAAAGGGTGCTGTACTTTGTGAAATGCTTTTTCAGCATCTATTGAGAGTATCATATGGTTCTTGTTCTTTCTTTTATAAATGTATTGTATCACGTTTGATTTGTGGATGTTGAATCAACCTTGCAGCCCAGGAATAAATCCCACTTGGCCGTGGCGAATAATCCTTTTAAGGTCCTGTTGGATCCTATAGGCTAGTATTTTGGTGAGAATTTTCACATCTGTGTTCATCAAGGATGCTGGTTTCTAATTCTCTTTGATGGGGTCTTTGTCTGGCTTTGGAATCAAGGTACTGCTGGCCTCAAGATGAGTTTGGAAGTTTTCCTTCTATTTTTTGGAACAGTTTCAGAATAGGTATCAATTTTTCTTTAAATGTTTGGTAGAATTCCCCTGGGAAGCCATCTATCCCTGGGCTCTTGTCTCTTGGAAGAACTTGATGAGTGCTTCAATCTCCTTACTGATTTTGGGTCTGTTCAGGTTTTCTATTTCTTCCGGTTCAGTTTTGGTAGTTTATACATCTCTGGGAATGCATCCATTTCTTCCAGATTGTCAAATTCGCTGGTGTATAACTACTCATAATATGTTCTCATAATTGCTTGTATTCCTTTGGTGTTGGTTGTGATCTCTCCTCTTTCATTCATTATTTTATTAATTTGTGAACTTTCTATTTTCTTTTTAATATATCTGGTGAGGGGTTTATCAATCTTATTAATTTTTTCAAGGAACCAGCTCCTAGCTTTGTTGATCTGTTGTACTGTTCTTTTGGTTTCTATTTCATTGGTTTCTGCTCTATTATATCTATTCTGCTGGGTTTAGGCTTTATTTGGTGTTCTTATTCCAACTCCTTTAGATGTAGGGTTAGGTTGTGTATTTGAGGACTTTCTTATTTCTTGAGAATGGCTTGTATTGCTATATACTTTCCTCTCAGGACCCCCTTTACTGTGTCTCAAAGATTTTGAACATTTCTGTTTTCATTTTCATTTGTTTCCATGAATTTTTTAGTAGGATGCCCTTCAGCCTCCATGTATTTGAGTTCTTTTCAACTTTCCTCTTGTGATTGAGTTCTAGTTTCAAAGCACTGTGGTCTGAAAATATATAAGTAATGATCCCAGTCTTTTGGTACTGGTTGAGACCTGATTTGTGACTCAGGATGTGATCTATTCTGGAGAATGTTCCATGTGCACTAGGGAACAATGTGTATTTGTTGTTTCAGGATGGAACATTCTGAATACATCTATGATGTCCATCTGGTCCAAAGTGTCATTTAAAGCCTTTATGTCCTTGTTGATCTTTTGCTTAGATGATCTGTGCATTTCAGTGAGGGGGGGGTGTTAAAGTCCCCTACTATTATGGCTGCCATTCCAGCTTTCTTTTTGATGTCCATTAGCGTGATAAATGGTTTTCCATCCCTTCATTTTAAATCTGGAGGTATCTTTCCTATCTAAAAGTGTCTTTTGCAGACAGTATATCATCAATGGATCTTTCTTTTTTATCCAATCTGATACCCTGTATCTTTTGATTGGGGCATTTAGTCCTTTTACATTTAGAGGAACTATTAAAATGTATGAATTTAGTGCCATTGTGTTGCTTGTAAAGTGACTGTTAATATATATTGTCTCTGTTCTTTTCTGGTCTATGTTACTTTTAGGTTCTTTCTTTGAACAGAGAACCTCTTTTAATATTTTTTGTAAGGCTGGTTTGGTCATCACAAATTCTTTTGGTTTCTTTTTGTTCTAGAAGCTTTTTTTCTCTCCTTCCATTCTGAATGACAGCCTTGGTGGATAAAGTATTCTTGGCTTCCGGTTTTTCTCATTTAGCACCCTGAATATATCATGCCAGTCCTTTCTGGTCTGCCATGTCTCCGTGGATAGGTCTTCTGCCAATCTAATGTTTCTACCCTTGTAGGTTCCAGACCTCTTGTCCTGAGCTGCTTTCAGGATTTTTTCTTTGTCTCTGAGATTTGTATATTTCACTATTAGATGTTGGGGTGTTGCCCTATTTTTATAGATTTTGGGGGATTCTTTGTGCCTCCTGGATTTTTATGTCTGTTTCTTTCCCAGACTAGGGAAATTCTCTGCTGTAATTTGCTCCAATACACCTTCTGCCCTTCTCTCTCTTTCTTCTTCTTCTTGGATCCCAACTGTTCTAATATTGTTTATTTTTATGTTATCACTTATCTCTTGAATTCTCCCCTCATGATCCAGTAGTTGTTTTTCTCTCTTAGTTCCTTTATTTTCCATCATTTGGTCTTCTACATCACTAATTCTCTCTTCTGCCTCATTTATCCTAGCAGCTAGAGCCTCCATTTTTTATTTCATCTCATTAATAGCCTTTTTGATTTTGACTTGGTTAGATTTTTGTTCTCTTATTTCTCCAAAAAGTGATTCTCTAGTGTTTTATGTTTTTTTTTCAAGCCCAGATATATCTTTATAATCATTATTCTGAACTCTAGTTCTGACATCTTTCTATTATCTATATTGATTAGGTTCCTGGCAGTCAAAACTCCCTCTTGTTCTCTTTTTTGAGGTGAATTTTTCCACTTGTCATTCTGTCCAGAGGGGAAAAAAAAGATGAATGAGTGAACAAAATAGTAAAATGGCAACAACAATGCCAGAGAAATACACAATAAACAAAAGATACCCATAACCAGGAAAAAGAAAGAGAGAGGGAGAAGAAGAAAAAAAAAAAAAGAAAGAAGAAAAGAGAATATAATCAGACATGTGGGCAGAGTAAAGCAATACAGTGGATTCTGTGTGTATTTTGGTCATTTTTAGGAAACTAGATCCCAAAATTTTAAAGAAAGAAAATCTTATATATGTATAAAAATAAAATTAAATACAATGAAAGGGTAGAATGTAATTGTAAAAATGGACAGTAAAAGACAAGGAAAAAAATGAAAGGGAAAGAAGAAGGAGATCAACAACAACAATGACAAAGGAAGGGATATAAACAGACAGGTGATCAGAACAGAGGAATACATTATCTCCTGAGTGCATTTTGGTCAGTTTGTTAAAGGAAACTATATCTCAAAATTGTAAAGAAAGAAAACTCATATATAAAAATATATAAAATTAAATATATTGAAAGGATAGAATGTAACTGTGAAGATGAAAATTAAATACATTAACATAAAACAAAAAGGATGAAGAAGAAAATGAATGAATATGATCAGCTGATGGAATAGAACAGAGCCATACACTAGATTTTTGTTGTATTTTGGTCTGTTAGAAGAAACCACATACCAAAATTTAAAAATAAAGAAAAATTTATATATATACAAAATAAGAATAAATACAATGAATGTATAAATATAACTATAAAAATGAAAATTAAAAAAGATTTTTTAAAAAGTTGATAAAATAAGAAATTGGTTGAGAAAAGAAAGAAAAAAAAATTTAAAGAGAAAAAAATAAATTAAAGTTGAAAGGCTAAAGAATCATTGGAAAACAAGCCATGAGTTCTAGGTGCTGTATTCCCCTAGCATTGGAGTTTTGCTGTTCTTACTGATGGTTAAATTTCTCTTGGTTGGGTGTTTTTGCTGATCTTCCAGGTTGGGGTGTTGCAATGATTCTCAAGCGTATTTTCTCCAGGAGGAATGGTAATGCCCTTGCCAGGGGGCCACACTAAGTAATCTACTCCAGTTTGCTCTATATGGCTTTTTTCCCTGAAGGCTTTCTAGGCAGCTTTAGAGGATGAGAATGAAAATGGCAGCCTCACAACCTCTATCCCTGGAGCTCAATGCTTGGGGCCTCACTTCTCAGTAAGCCCTCAGAGAAAAGCAGTCAATTACTACTTTCTTCCCAGTCTCTTGCCGCACTCCATGCTCACCTGGCCTGTGACTGAGCATTTCTCTCTCAAGCATGTGACCCCATTTCAGGTCTACAGACCTTGCAGACTACTGGGGCACACTATACTGCCACTCCTCCTGGGGGATAAAGGGAGGACTCATGGGTTCTGCTGCTTGTTGGGCTCATGCTCAGAAAGCAGTCACCTGACTGCCACAGTTCATGGTTTATGGCACCCCTGAGGTGAGAGCCCACTCCTGGGCTCACTTTTTGCAGCTGGCTCCCCTACTCTGATGCCTGAGAACTCTACTGCACTCAGGCACCCCTAGTCTTCCTATGATCCCAATGATCCTAAGACCACACTGCCCCAGGTAGGGTTTCATCTCTGCTTATAAGCCTACATGACATCCCTCACTGGAAAAGACTTCTAAAAGTTCTGTTTTTATGCTCTACTGCTACAGCACTTTCTGGTAGCTGACTGATGGAGGCTCCCTCCCCCTATTGTCTATATTCCCATATATTGCCTCAGATTCACTTCTCCACACATCCTATCTTGCAGAAAGTGGTCACTTTTCTATTTGTAGATTTTCAGGTATTCTTTTCTTCTATCTCTGGTTAAGTTTGCAGGTGTTCAGAATGAATTGATACCTATTTAACTGAATTCCTGGGACCAGACAAAATTAAGATGTGGTTTCTTCTAACAGGCCAGTAATGATCCCAGTTTATACATCTCTGGGAATGCAGTTTTTGTTTGTCTAAAATCTAGTGTATGGCTATAAATTAAGGTCTCCTACTCCTCCACTATCTTACATTCTCCCCACTTTGGTTTTTGATAACAGAACAAATTGATGGCATAAGAAATTTCAGTAATAATCAAAATGGTGGTGATACAGAAGCTCAAATATATTGGACAGATTCAAGCCAAATAACTGGTAGAATGACTTGCTCAGAAAAGGTATTCAGTGGATAAATAGAAATGAATACAAATTTAATAATTTGCTATTGTGAAACCATCCAATAAGACAATGTATGACAAAGAAATATACCTGCAATAAATATAAAATAAAATAGCATTATATGACATCTTGATTAAATGTACAATTTGTTACAGTTCAGAGGCAGACCGTTGTGGAAAAGCAAGAAGAGCAACAATTAGTTAAATACACCTGAAATTAATGCTATCCAGCATGAAGTTAAAGAAACTTTTTGACTTAACCACAGCACAAATAAAATAGGCCCTGATGATAATGAAGATATCATTGAAGATGATAAATTGAAGATAAATTATATAACAACAAATAATAAAGTTGGAGAGCCATTAGTGATTACAAATGAAAAATGAAGTTCTCTCTCTCTCTCTCTCTCTCTTTTTTCACTTACTAGGAAAATATTTTGGCCATGAGTGACTTTAAGAATACTAACCAGGGTGACTGGGTGGCTCAGATGGTTAAGCATATGCCTTCGGCTTGGGTCATGATCCCAGGGTCCTGGGATCAAGTCCTACATTGGGCTCTATGTTCAGCAGAGAGCCTTCTTCTCCCTTTCCCTCTGCTGCTCTCCCTGCTTGTGCTCTCTTGTTCTCTCTATCAAATAAATAAATAAAATCTTAGAAAAAAAAATACTAACCAAATACCTACCAAATCAGAATCTCTGGGGATAAGGAATGCCATTTTAGAAGCACCCCATGTGGTTGATTGTTTCCTGTGCTAAGGCTTTAGGATCACAAAAATCAAAGACATTAATTTGGAAGTTTGAAAAGCTTGAAGAACATCCATAGCTTTCGTCAGATCCTTCAAAGAGACCTTCTATTAAAAAATATTGTTAAGAAGAAGAATAAAAAACACAATAGACCTAATCCAAAATAATTC
Organism: Lontra canadensis; assembly: GCF_010015895.1. NCBI lineage: Eukaryota > Metazoa > Chordata > Mammalia > Carnivora > Mustelidae > Lontra > Lontra canadensis. Next base: position 6,975,757 of record NW_022631071.1, read on the forward strand.
CTATTTTACATTGATCTGTATTGCATAGTTAGAAGGAAATCAGTGTTATTTTGAGTAACAGCTTCCACTGTTAGGTAAATTGATATTAGTTTCAAGCTTATTCTCAAATATTACCTTATCAAAGAATTCTTTCCTGACAAACTTTCATAAAACAATAACTGCTTTCATTCTCTTACTATCACCATATCAACATACATAATCTGTCAGTCAACAGTGATAGATTCAAAGGAGAGTAATTCAGGTCAATTTGAAGTAGTGCAGTTTCTATCACAAAGGATTTTGTTCTTCCCTTTGATGGATAGCATGGAATAATGACAAGAGTTTTGCAGTTTTTGCAGCAATTTTGTACCTATAAGACAAGACTCTGGATTTGACAGATACAGAAGTTTCAAAATAGAATTTCATATATATGTATACAAACTACAAACACACACCTTGGAATATAGAAGAGAAAGATGAAGTAAATCCATTATAGGTGATATCATTTTAACTGATTGATCAACTTTTGCCTGAAGCCAACCCACCTCCAATTTTTTTAGTAATTATATGCAATAAATTTATTTCTTTTCTTTTTTTAAAATTGCATTTCACTTGGTTTTTTTGTCACTTACAAACAAAAGCATCCAGACATAGACCCTGACTACAGCTTTAAAAGCAAGATGATCATGTTCAGAGTGATCAAAACAGGTGAGCAATATCTATTGCAGAAAGCTTATGGTTTCCTGAGCTTTGCAATATATTATACATGCTCTAATACTTGTGTATTTTATAAACATACAATTTCTTTATAACCTTGATTAGATTATTTTATTTTCTTTAAAATGATGAAATGGATGAAAAGCCTAATTAGACAGGAAAACCATCAAAATCCTACAGCAGAACACAGGCAGCAACCTCATTGACCTTGGTTGTATCAACTTCTTACTAGACAGGTCACTGGAGGCAAGGGAACAAAAGCAAAAATGAACTGTCAGGACTTCATGAAGATAAAAATCTTCTGCACAGTAAAGGATACAATCAACAAAATTAAGAGGCAGCCTATAGAATGGGAGAAGATATATGCAAATGATATCTGATAAAGGGCTATTATCCAAAATCTATAAAGAACTTATCAAATTCAACACTTACCAACTTATCAAACTCGACATGGTTGAAAGAACAGTCAAAATGTTTTTCATCTTAAAACTTATTTATTTGAATTGATAGTATATGTGCATACTTAAAAATGTTTAAATTTAATTTTAATATAGTTAACACACAGTGTTATATTAATTTCAGGTGTACAATAAAGTGATTCAACAACCCCATAATCACCTGGTGCTCATCACAACCAGTGTACTCCTTAATCTCTGTCACCTATTTCACCTGTCCCTCCACTTCGCCTCTGGTAACCATCAGTTTATTCTCTATAATAAGAGTTTGTTTCTTAACTTGTATTTATCTCTCTCTTTTTTCCCTTTTCTCATTCTTCTTAACTTCCACAAATGAGTGAAATCATATGGTATTTGTCTTTCTCTGACTGACTTATCTTACTTAGGATTATACCCTCCAGCTCCATCCATGTCATTGCAAATGGCAAGATTTCATTCCTTTCATGGCTGTGTCAGCACATCTTTACTCATTTATCAATTGATGGACACTAGATCTGTTTCCATAATTTGGCAATTGTAGATAATGCTGTTATAAAAATTAGGGCGCAAACAATGCCTTTGAATAAGTTTTTGTATTCTTTGGGCAAATACATAGTAGTACAATTGCTTGAACATAGTGTAGTTCTGTTTTTAACTTTTTGAGGAACTTCCATACTGTTTTCCAGAGTGGTTGCAACAGTATGCATTCCCACCAACAATGAAAGAGGGTTCCCCTTTCTCTGCATCCTTGCCAACACCTGTTGCTTCTTATGTTGTTAATTTTAGCCATTCTGACAGGTATCAGGTGGTATCTCATCATGGATTTTCTTTTTACATAAAGGTTTTATTCTTTTTTTAAGTGACATATAGTTAACATATGATGTTATATTAGTTGCAGGTGTACAACATAGTGATTCGGCATTTCCATAAATTACTCAGTGCTCATCATTATAAATGAAGATGTCATTTATCACCATGTTATTATAATAATATTGATTATAGTCCTTATGCTGTACTTTTCATTTTCATGACTTATTTATTCAATTTATTTATTATTTTAAATTCAATTAATTAACATATAATTTATTATTTGTTTCAGAGTTAGAGGTCAGTGATTCATCACTCTTTTATAAGACCCAGTGCTCATTACATCACATGCCCTCCTTAACGTCTTTCACCCAGTTACCCCGTCATCCCACCTCCTTCCCCTCCAGGAACCCTGTTTCTTTCCCATAATTAAAAGTCTCATAATGGTTTGTCTCCCTTTCTGATTTCATCTTTTTCTGTTTTTTTCCCCCCTTCCCCTATGATCCTTTCATTTGTTTCTTTAATTTCCCATATCAGTGAGATCATAACTGTTTTTTATGGTTGGGTACTCATATGCTGGTTGCATATATATTTATGATTATTTATATCTTCTTGTTGGATTGTACCCTTTATTATTATCATTGTCCTTCTTTGTATATTATTGTAGTCTTTGTTTTAAAATCTAGTTTTCTGATATAAGTATTGCTATTCCAGCTTTCCCTTGACATCCACTTGCATTATAAATTTTTCTTGGTCCCTTAACTGTCATTCTGCAGGTGTCTTTAGGTCTGAAATGAGTCTCTTATAAGCAACATATAGATATAGATATCCACTCTGTCACCCTGTCTTTTGAAGGGAGCATTTAGTTTATTTACATTTAAAGTAAGTATTGATAGATGTGTATTTATTGCCATTTTATTACTTGTTTCGTGTTTTTTTTTTCAAAGTTTTTCTCTGATCCATTATTGTCTTTGTTCTTTCACATTTTGCTGGTTTTCTTTAGTGATGTACTTGCATTCCTTTCTCTTTATTTTTTCCATATGTACTAGTGGTTTTTGATTTGTGGTTACCATTGGGTTTGTATATATCATATTCTGCATGTAGCTGTCTATATTAAGTCGATGGTCATTTAATTTGTACCCATTCTTTCCTCCTCTCCTCCCCATATTTTAGATGTATAGTGACATATTTTATTACTTTTTATTTTGTGAGTTTCTAGACTGATTTTTTACAGAAATATTCATTTTTACTGTTTTTATATTTCCTACTTGTATACAATCATTTTTGCTATTTCTTTTTTTTAAGATTTTATTTATTTGACAGACAGAGATCACAATTAGGCAGAGAGGCAGGCAGAGAGAGAGGAAGGGAAGCAGGCTCCCTGCTGAGCAGAGAGCCTGATGCAGGGCTTGATCCCAGCACCCTAGGATCCTGACCTGAGCCGGAGGCAGAGGCTTTAACCCACTGATCCACCTAGGAGCTCCACTTTTGCGATTTCTTTTCCACTCAAAGTGTCCCCTTTTCCTGCAGGGATGGTTTAGTGGTTAAGAATTCCTTTAGTTGTGTGTGTGTGTGTGTGTGTGTGTGTGAGAGAGAGAGAGAGAGAGAGAGAGAAACTCTTTATCTTTTCTTTTATTCTAAATAATAACCTTGCTGAATAGAGTATTCTTGGCTGCAGATTTTTCCATCAGCAATTTGACTATATCACGCCACTCCCCTCTGGTGAAAAATCTGCTGATAGCTGTATGGGTTTGGCAGTGTATGTAATTCTCTCCTTTTTTCTTGCTGCTTTTAATTTTTTTCTTTATCACTACATGTTGCAACTTTAATTACAGTATGTCATATTGTGGGTCGGTTTTTGTTGATTTTCTTGATGTCCTCTGTGCTTATTGTATCTGGATTTCTGTTTTCTTCCCCAGAGAAGGAAAGTTTTCAACTATTATTTTATTAAATGTATTTTCTGATCCTTTTTCTCACTTTTTTTTCTTCTGGGATCCCTATAATATGAATGTTATTCTGTTTGATGGAGTAATTGAGTTCCCTAAGTCTATTCTCATTTTGCAAATTCTTTTTTTTCTTTCTTTTGTTCAGCTTAATCAAGCTTTCTATTACTCTGCTTCTTCTATTCTGTTGTACATTCCAGCAAATGTGTTTTTAACTTCATTTCTAACTTCCTTTATCTCTGTTTTGTTATTCCTTATATCTTCATTTAGGGTCTCATTGATGACTTCTACTCTTTTCCTAAGTCCAGTGAGTATCTTCATGACCATTACTTTAAATTCTCTACTAGGCATGTTATTGATATATGTTCCACTTAGTTCATTGGACATGGCCTTTCCATTTTCTTTTATTTGGGAAATATTCCTCTGTCTTCCCATTTCATCCCATTTCCCATTTCATCTAAGTCTACTTGTGAAATGAGACCTTTCACCACTCCCACAAGAAGTGAGACCCTGAAAAACTTCTGGGTTGGGAGATATAGTATTGGTGGGAGCTCACTTCTGCTCTGGGGCTGAAGCAAGGGTAACTGAGAAGGGCAGTTACACTGGAGTTTGGAAGAAGGTGGGATTGGTATGAGCAAGTTAGGTAGGGAGTGTCAGCACTGCACTGGTTCCCACAGGTGGTCCTGTGCCTATCCTGAGGAGAAGGGGAGGAAAATGACACCTGAAAGTTCTTCTGTTCCTGGAAGTGTCTCTCTGTGAATGCTGCCTCTCTGGAGCAAGCTCTGACATGAGCAAATAACCTTCCCACTGTGTGCCCTGACATGAGCAAATAACCTTCTCACTGTGTGCCCCCAGTGATCTTCAGGTTGCTGTTTCTATGCTGTATGTCTATGATCTGTTTGTCCTGTTTTCTCTCCAAAAGCATCCCAGTGCCCTGCCTGAGCCAAGTTTATTGATATTAAAAACAGTCCCCAAACCCAGTGGTTGCAAGAACTCAAGAAACTCAGTGCCTCTTGTGTTTCAAGCCATTTGCTAAGGGATTTGTTTTCCCTGTGTGGGCTCCCCTGTGGGGTAGTTTGTCTTATGTTCTTCTCCATGACTCTGGCTCCTTCCGCATCATGGTGGTCACAACCTGTTTCTCTCCCAGGCCATGTCTCCACATGTCCTACCCTATTTCATGGTTCTCTTCTCCACCTTTAGTCATGAAGTTTGTTCTGCCAATCTTCAGGTTGATTTCTAGGGTGTTTAGGATGATTTGGTAGTTATCCAATTTTATTTATGGGACAAGGTGAGCCTAGAGTCCTCCCACTCCACTGTCATCTTCCCAGATGCCAAGAACAGTTAATTTTGTTTATTAAAGATTGCATTTATTTAAGAGAAAAAAGAGAGAGGTAACAGAGGAGGCAGAGGGAGAGCAAGAGAGAGAATCTCAAGGAGATTCCATGCTAAGCACAGAGCCCAACACAGGGCTTGATCTCATAACCCTGAGATCATGACCTGAGCCAAAACCAAGAGTCAGACACTTAAGTGACTGAGCCACCCAGGTGCCCCCAGAACAGTCAATTTTTACAAGAAGTTGGGTTGCTTTGTTCTTGTTGTTTTTGCTTTTTGTTGGTGGTATATCAGGGTATTTGTCCTTTTAATTCATTTATTTTCAGGCTGTTGTTTTTGACCTAAGGGAATTGAAACAGCTCATTTCTTACTCCCTTGGAGGACACAGTATTATGAGGATAACGACGAGGCCACTTACAAAATTATTTGTTTTTTTAGGTTGGACTTTTTGTTTGGCTCTGTGCAAATAACTATAAAACCATTATTTTAGAATAAAAATTCTAGTTTGCTTTAAAACAGTTTTTATTTAGATGTGACCTTACCTGCCTTTTGACTTCTCTATACTGACCCATATTATGAAATACAAGTTATACATTCTAGGTATGGATAATGTATCATTTCATTTATCAGATAATTCAAAAATAAGAATCTCTGTCATTTCCATTTGTGAAAATGTTTAAAGACTGTGTGTGTGTATGAGTGTATGTGCACATATCTGTATCACTCAGGGTTCTCTAGAGAAGGAAATTGAGCCGATATAATATAATATAATATATATATTTATGTTTATGTGTGGAGGGAGAAGCAAAATATGTATCATCTATTTATCTATTGAGATATCTAAATATACATATATAGAGAGAGAATGAGAGAGAGAGAGAGAGAGAAATGTAAATAATTGACTCATGTTGGGAAGAAAAATATTTTTTCTTCTGTCCTCCTGTGTTATTTGGCTGGTCTAAGGATTAAATTGACATAAAACAGATATAATGGGGGAAAATAAATTAAAAAATTATATATATATATGGCAGAGGCCCAGAAAAATTGAGCAACTCCCCAAAAGTGCCAAAGCTATCACTACATGCATACCATCCTCAGCTAAATACAAAGAAGATACTGGAGGTGAGGAGTCAGTTATGGAAGACTACCAGGAAAAGCACAATAAAAAAGGGTAATATTTTTATGCAGATTTAATTCCTTGTTTCTCCATTGATAAGAGTGCCTAGAAATTTTATCATTCCCTTCTTCCTGGTATAGCAAGGAAGATACCCATATCAATGGAGATTTCCCCTGTAAATGTCTCTAAAAAAGGGTAACTTCTTTTGATTTTCAGAACTGCTCTTACATTTGCAGTTACTTAAAATAACCAGCTTAAAGTGCTGAATATGCCAAAGGAACTTGTATTAGAGGGACGAGATTGGCTACCCTTCACTTACATAATTGTGGAGGCTGGCAAGTCTGAAATCTGTAGAGCAACCGGCAGGCTGGAAACTCAGGTAGGACTTGATGTTACATTTTTTAATTAGAATTTCTTCCTGGTAGGAAACCTCTTTTTGTTCTTAATGTCTTTCAGATGGTTGAAGCCCACCTACATTGTCTAGGCCATTTATCAGTTACTTAAAATCAACTGACTGTAGATATTAACTACATCTACAGGTACCTTTGCAGCAACATCTAGATTAGTTTTTGATCAAATAACTGGGTACTATAGCCTAGCCAAATTCACATATAAAAGTAACCATTAAAATATCTTATAAGGACATATAATTCTCAGTTTCAAGTTTCTTGAAATTAATTTTGTTTTTTTTTTATGATTTTATTTATTCATGAGAGAAAGAAAGAGGCAGGCTCTTGGTGGAGCAGGGACTCTGATGTGGGACTTGATCCCAGGACCCTGGGATCATGACCTGAGGCAAAGTTAGAAGCCTGACTGACTGAGCCACCCAGGTGCTCTTGAAATTAATTTCTTAAGCAGTTGCCCATTAGATAGAAAATTTGTACTTCTTTTTTTCTAAGTCATTAAATAAATACACTTCATAGAGATTAGGTTTGTTATCTTTAACATTTTTCTTCCTGAGAAGAGGCATTACCACATTTACTACTGTTAGCTAACAAAATATTGTTTTTCTCACTTGCTAACCCAACATAAACTGTTTCTGACCATACTCGTGATTTTGCAAGATTTTGGCAGTTATCTTAGGGCAGGCATTTTAGTTATGTTTACTGTCTCCTTTACTTTCCCCAGATTGGAGAAACTATAGCTTGACAGAACCTCATAGGTAAGGTCTATTTTGAAATAGTCTATCTTGCTTTCAGCTCATTTTCACAGAAGAAAACACATCCTGTTTCAAACAGGTTTATCTCTGTTTTCTTATTATTGGTGTTTTTGGTTCTAGGGACTCACCACAATCCATTATAAGGGTGTGATTTTTAACAACATGGTAGCTACTTAGTATTCCACTCTGTTTACTATCCACATTTGTGAGAAAACTCCTTCTGTTCATTTGAGAATGATAATAGCAAAAGTAACTTTAGTCATAATTTTAGCTCCATTATATAAATCATTTGATATTTAAAAATTATTCTTTTGAGGATAACCTCATTTTGGATTGTGAGTTGTCAAGTAGATCATGCCACTTAATATGTCCAAAGACAAAATTGAGAAATATCTACAGTATTTAGATAATAATAATATATTTATAGCAACACAGAGAAATGAATTTTTTTGTTCTCTGGTTACATTGAATAAGCAATTGAAAATTCAAATGATTAAAAGACATAGATATATTATATTCCAAAGTATATCATACTCTTGCTTCTTCTTAACCAAGGCTTTCAGAAGAAGCCAGAAATGCTTTCTCATATGTCTTATTAATAAGATTTGGAGAAAAAAATCCAATTATAATGTTGGTAGTTATTGAGTGCACACATTTGCCTTCAGGTAAGATATAATAGATTGTTCCAAACATGAACAAGCTTAAATTTTAGGACCTTTAGGGAAAAATAAACTTTGCTGAACCATTTAATGTTTAAAAGCCCTAAAAATGCAGGTACACACCAGATACCTGTTGTGCTTAGTTAGCTCTGATGGTATTATACCAGAAAGTGCTTGCTTTCAAGAATAAAACAAATCTAGCCACATTTTTCTTTGATAATGTTGAGTCATACCCCATTTTTAAAGTTAGTATTTCAAAAGATTATACTATAGGCACTCTGAAGTTGTAAATCTAATGTCATGGTTGTTAGACTGACTCTATAGGACATTACAAATCAATAGTTTTATTTTCTAAAAAAAATTTATTTTTAATAATAATAAACATTTTGATAAAATTTTTAAATAAAATTTTAATAAAATTTAATAAAATATTTTAAAATAAAATTTTAATAAAATTTAATAAAATATTTTTAAATAAAATTTTTAATAAAAATTTTAAAATAAAATTTTAATAAATTTAATAAAAATAATTTTAATACAAATTATCTTCTATGAAAACTATTATAAAATAATAGTTTTATTTTCTGAAAGCAATTATACCTTTAGTATAATTTCATACAATCTAAATAAGAAAACATTTTGTATTTGACATGTATTTGGAAAGAAGGTATTTGGTTAAAATTTGTGTACTTTGTCTTTTAGGTAATATATCCATAAGTGAAGCAGACATAATACAGATGCCTTTATTTATTTTTTAATTTTTTTAAAGATTTTGTTTATTTATTTGACAGAGAGAGAGATCACAAGTAGACAGAGAGGCAGGCAGAGAGAGGGGGAAGCAGGTTCCCTGCTAAACAGAGAGCCTGATGCAGAGCTCAGTCCCAGGACCCTGAGATCATGACCTGAGCTGAAGGTGGAGGCTTAACCCACTGAGCCTCACAGGTTCTCCAATACAGGTGCCTTTATAACATGATGCATGATAGAGTAAAATTTTGTGTAATATGATTTCATTTTAGATCTCGATTTAAAAATAAAAAGGTTAGTCAGAAGTTAAAATTTTGTCTTTAACATCTTGATTCACATGTAGCTTGATTTCATGTATGCCACTCATAAAAACAAAATCCAGGGTATTGATAAATGTGTGATAAAAACAGATCTAGAATTAGCAGTAGGAGAATTAGACTACTTTTTTTTTTAAACATAATTTTTTTTTAGAGATTTTATTTATTTATTTGACAGGCAGAGATCACAAGTAGGCAGACAGGCAGGCAGAGAGAGAGGAAGGGAAGCAGGCTCCCCGCTGAGCAGAGAGCCCAATGCGGGGCTCGATCCCAGGACCCTGAGATCATGACCTGAGCCGAATGCAGAGGCTTAAACCACTGAGCCACCCAGGCACCCCAGAATTAGACTACTTTTTATAAAATTATACAACTGTACTCAGGGAAAGAAAAACAAATATATCGACATAGAGATTCAGCCAAGATGCTATGTTTGATTTGTGTATCTCTGTACAACCTTGCCCTAAGCTACCTAGAAGATTAAAGCATCAAATATATCTTTCCCTTTTAAGACAGTAAGATAAATTTGTTCAAGTACACATATGCACACAAGATATTCTACAAAGCAAGGTGGCAAGTAATTAATTTTCAGTTCATTTGAAAAGCCTCAAATAGATAATAGTGATAAAAAATATTATTGCCAAGCTATGTATTTAATGTGCTAGAATTAGAAAGGACCTAACTTAAGTTACTTGCTTATTAAACTAGAAATGTATTCAAGATCATAAAGCTTGGATGCAATGTATTTTCCTTATGAAAATAAACATCCTGATAAGCCAGCTTCCATATTTAATATGAATGGACACAAAACAAAATAACTCCAAATCACATAAATGCCCTGGAGATTTTCAAGGAGGTAAGAAGTGGGTTGTTTATTTGCAGGCATTGTTATTCTATGGCATTGGGAGTAATCCAAATGAGTTTGCCTCATTCTGTGCTATGGATTATGTTGACTCTTGAGCCAATTACATTTTGATCCTTGCAGTATAAGAATATATTTCACACAGTAAATAATAAGATTGTTCTGAATTGATTCATTGAACAGCAGAAATTTATGAAATTTTTGCACTATTTAATGATTCACTCTACCATTCAATTAACTGAGTTTTTCTGGACTACCACCATAACATTGTTCATTGTTAGATGTCACCTGGGAGGGCAATCTTACTTTCAAGGTTACTAAGTTTAAATTCAATTCATTCATAGAAGGTGACATAATTTCAGCATTTGTGTTGTGTGTAGCAGAATTTAAATAGAGCAAAATTATAAAGTGGGTGAGATTAATCTTTAGTTGCCTGCTATGTCCTCATTAAGGATCCCTTTATCCTTTCTTGATAGTGTTCTAGAACTAAAAAGACAGTAGATCTAATGGTAGAGTAGATATTTTGGGACTTCAGACTGCCATATGATATTACTAGTTTACTGAGAAAAACTCATTGGAGTAAAAATTCTTGGAGAAAAATCATTAAGGTAGTTTTACTCTAAAATAATATGCATTGTTTATTAGTTGTTTAATTCATTCTAACATATTGGGCAATTTAAAAAATATATAATTCACCCTTATTTTTAGTATATAGTGTATATAAATTAAAAAAAAAAAACACTCAGAAACACACCCATTATGTTATCAGTGTGGATGGGTGAGCATATGGATAAAATGATCAGCAATGGTGTACATTATAAATACACAAAATTCTGTATGGTTAAATAATGACTTTCATTATTTATCATTAGAAATAAAGCTTCAATGGACTTCAAAAATGACAAGATGGGTTACAATATCATAAACTTAAAAACCAGAAGTCTTTAAAAGTCCTTAAGGGCCCCTGGGTGGCTCAGTCAGTTAAGCATCTGACTTCAAGTCCGGTCATGATCTCAGGGTCAGGGGATTGCTCTGATATTGGGCTCCACGTAGGGCTCCATGCTGGGCTCTGCTTTGGGCTCCACGCTCAGCAGGGGTTTTGCTTCTTCCTTTCTGTCTTCCTCTATCCCTTTCCTGCTCATGCTTTCTCTCTCTCAAATAAATAAATAAAATCTTTAACAAAATTCTCTGTAGTAAGGTAAGTAACACAGGAATCTATGCTGTAATGACTCCGTTTCTTGGGTCCATAGAAAAACTTTGTTTTATGTAATGCTTCATTGTTTATCCGAGCCAGCATAAATCTAACTACATTTGATAATGCTTTTGCTACTACTCTGAGCAGTTAAAAACATTTTGGCCTATCTTCTATTCTTTTTCAGTCCTTAAGGTATTTCCCATTTAGAGAGGTTTTCTATATTAACATTCATGCCTTCTACTGTTCTTCCTAGTTCTTTCAATTGATGTCTTGTTAGTTGACATAATGAAAGAGCAAGTTGCCTAATCAAGCTTTTTGTAGTACTAAGAACTGGAAAGATTTTTTAAATTATATGCATGTAATGCATGTCATCAAAATCAGTGGAATTGTTAATGAGAATGAACTCATAACAAATTCACTTGAAAAGAGGAACTATTTCTGCCCTCCCTCTATGATCATCACACAGAACAGAGAAACAAAGATATATAGACTGTCAACATCTGTAGAGTAAAATTTCCAAATTTATAATGACATTAATGCTTTCAGAATTATAAATATAAAAATGTGGCTCTACATCTGCTAACTCATGTTTTTTGACAATAAGTTATGCTGAAAGACGTTTGGTGTTGCAGGTAAGCACTATGGGGTAAGGGATTGCAATATGTTTATTTTCTGATGCACATCCCTATGCCAGAAGGTCAGAGTCTTCATGGAAACTGTCCACAATTTCCTTCCAACATGAAGACAGAGTAGTAAAAATATTTCCAGAGGTGTAGAACAACCTCAGCAAAACCTATTAATAATACAGGTTGTATGAAGGTTGATATAATCTATCCATCTCATCCACAGATATCGCAGAGTCAGGTAGATATCCTATTGCAATTAGTGTGTTAGAAATTCATTATTTATCTTTTAATCATCTTTTCTAATGTCAAAGAAAATCAGCTTAGAAGAATAATCAAATTTACCAGTTATTTTTAAACACTACAAAGAGTCAGAATATGTGTTTTTCTACCACAACAATTGTTTTCATATCTGTGTTTTTTGTGTTTCATATTTGTGTTCTTACATATTTATGACTTTGTAGTTATATGCTGCAAGTATCACCAACTCAGAGTATTCCCCTGGAAACTTTACATTATTTTTTAAAAATTTATTATATTTTTTCAGTGTTCGAAGATTCATTGTTTATGTACCATACCCAGTGCTCCATGCAATACATGCCCCCCTTAAAACCTACCACCAGGCTCACCCTAGAAACTTTACTTTTAATAACATTTCATTAAAAAAAAATCTTTGTAATTCAGTAAGCACCCATCAGTATAACTGAAGTCAATAAGAAGCATTAGGACAAAGTAAATATCAAAGAAATGTGTGTTTTGTACATACCTAAAAATGTATATATCATGGAAATCAAGTGCTTTAATAAGAAATGTGATCTTCAGTGATAATAGTGATCAAGAATTTATAGGTACTGAGATTGGATTGTCAGGGAGATTGTAAGTATAAGCTCATTTGGGTACAGGTAGAAGTCTCCCTATTATGAAAATGAGACTTCAGAAGTAGTTTTAGTTGCATGATATTTTGTCAGAGATCCATGGGCACTGATGTCTAATCCTTTTCTCTTTAAACTAACAAATGTAAAGCAGCATTTTAGAAATGAATGGAGGAAACTGAATGGGACACAATATGTGAGAAGGATAATAGAAACATGTGACAAGAAAGGTTTGACATATACACCTATAAGATACTGCATCCCAGTGTCTTACTCTTTCCTTTTGAACTTGTTTATATGCAGTTTTCTACATATCTTAAGCTAGTAGGAGGTGTGGAAGTTGGGTTGTTACATTTTCCCAGTAGTCAAGGAGTAGGTATTGAAAATGCTTGAGAAGGGGTGCCTGGGTGGCTCAGTGGGTTAGAGCCTCTGCTTTCGGCTTGGGTCATGATCCTAGGACCCTGGGATCAAGTCCCACGTCGGGCTCTGAGCTCAGCAGGGAGCCTGCTTCTCCGTCTCTCTCTGCCTGCCTCTCTGCCAACTTGTGTTCTCTGGCTGTCAAATAAATAAATAAGAATCTTAAAAAAAAAAAAAGAAAAAAGAAAATGCTTGAGACGACAAAGAATGAAGGTCAATAATGACACTGACAGTGAGTCAAGAGAGCCAGACCTACCACCCTGACAAGTGATTTCAGAAAGCATCCTTTTTGTTCACTGAAGCAGTGCTCTGACTACAAAGTGCATTAAGTGGTCAACAAAGGGCCATCCACTACAGTGTGTGCTGGGACAGGCTGGAGTGTAGGCAAGTGCACTGCTATAGGGTTTAGTAATTAGAGAACTCCATAATTTGAGTTTGACTGGCCTCCTTTCATTCACAGTAACTTGAGCCATTTCAGCTGTGTAATTCCATTGCAGTAAAAGGTCACTTGCCACTGCCAGAATGAAAGGTGAAGAATTGAAGAATTCAATTATACACATGATCCAGGCTTTGATTTTTTTTTTTTTTAATTTTACCTGAATTTATCCAGGTATTTATTCCACTGGGTTTTGACCTGAGAATGTAAATACTGACTGGAAAATAACAATTTAATATGCCTTTATGGTATAAGTAATTCGACCTATTTTATTACAGCCAGGTTTAAAATGTGAAATTGATCCATATGATGGAGAAAGTCTAACAAATATAAGCTGCTAAAAGCAATGCAGTTACATTTAGTACATTGTTCATACTTAACAGGGCAAAATGTTTTGGGAGATACATCTTAATTCTTCATTCATACCCATCAGATTTCTACCAAAAAGAAGAGGCATTTAAACAGCCACTATTTCTATCTCCTCTGTCTGACTGTGTAGGTGATGGGAAATGTTCACTGATCTCTTTTGTATTTGTCTCAGAATCTTTTTCCTGTTTGATTTAAACCATAAGGAACTACTGTTGAATGCTGATGAGAAACTGGGTAAAGCTTCAAGCCAGTTTCTTTTCTTACTTTATTTTCTTTTCCCCCATTTTGGCTAATTTGTTTCAGAAAGTTAGATACCTGTTTGCTCTTAATCAGGAATCTCAAAGGTCAGTTAAAACAATTTCCCAAAGCTGTTTAAGATGTGCTTATGCTGCCTGACCTGGTGAATAGGTAAATATTTCAGTAATTGTTCATGAGAATAAATCGTTTTGCTTGGGTGGGGCTTGGAGAGAAAAGTGAATCAAAAGCTGCAGAGTCAGTTGTAGCTGTCTCATGCTTGGTGGAATGCTTCCATCTTTTGTGATGTAAATAGTAATTTTATTCTGCTCAATAGCAGGTCAGCCACAATGATTTAGTTTCCTTCTGAGGTGGGAAAGCTGATTTAACTTGCCATTATTCTTTTCTACAAGATTCTTATTTACAATAGTTTCTTAATGAGTTATGTCAGAGTAGCTGCTGCTATGATCCTTAACGATATCAGGGCCCATGAAGCAGAATGGTTAATGATGTGCGCTTTGCTAGTTCCAGTGGAAAACATTACAGATTGTAACACCAGGAACTATAAGGCAACCTCATAATGCACAGTGCCACCTTTTGACCATAAAATAGAAAAACAAACTAGGATGGCTAGGATTTTGCATATCAGAGTTGAGGTTTCAATCTACTTGTGACTAATTTGGTGGTCTTGCAATCTATAAATAGTAACCTAGTTCCCTTCTCTTTTCTTTCTTCCAATTTTTCCACTTTGTGGTAGCACTGATGGTGTGACCATATGCATTTCATATAATTACTATGCTTCAGGAAAAGCTGAATTATTCTTTCTTTCTTTCTTTCTTTATTTATTTGACAGATAGAGATCACAAATAGGCAGAGAGGCAGGTGGGGGGGCGTGGAAGCAGGATCCCTGCTGAGCAGAGGTCCCGATGTGTGGCTCCATCCCAGCACCCTGAGATCATGACCTGAGCCAAAGGCAGAGGCTTAACCCACTGAGCCACTCAGGCGCCCCAAAGCTGAATTATTCTAATTATGTTTTACACAGAAATGAAGTATGCATGTATTATGTAGATAATATGAAGGATGTCAGGTAACCATTGTATACATGACAACTCTTTTCATGCAATTAAAAATAACCTGGGGAAATATTTGGGAAATTTTGAAAGAAAGAAATTTAATTGAGCTTTGAAATATTTGTTTAAGATTGTGAGCTGGACACTGATTTCAATTAAAACAAATATTTGGGGACTGCCTTGTTCTTTCCCAATATAGCCTTTCGCATGATACAATAAAATACCAGTTAATTAGATTATGGTCATTCAAATATAGAAATTCATTCTTCTTTTTTTTTTTTTTTTACTTTTTCAAAAACTTTTTAAATTTTGTTTTATTTTGGGGCACCTGGGTGGCTCAGTGGGTTAAGCTTCTGCCTTCAGCTCTGGTCATGATCTCAGGGTCCTAGGATTGAGCCCTGCATTGGGCTCTCTGCTCAGCAGGGATCCTGCTTCTCCCTCTGTCTCTGCCTGCCTCTCTGCCTACTTGTGACCTCTCTCTCTGTCACATAAAAAAAACTTTAAAAAATTTTTTGTTTCTTTTTTATAGTGTTCCAAGATTCATTCTTTATGCACCGCACCCAGTGTTCTATGCAGTAAGTGCCCTCCTTAATACCCACCACCAGGCTCACCTATCTCCCCACCCCCTTCCCTCCAAATCCCTCAGTTTGTTTCTCAGAGTCCACAGTCTCTCACACCTCATCTCCCTTTCCAATTTCCCCCAATTCACTTTTACTTTCCTCCTCCTAATGTCTTCCTTGTTATTCCTCATACTCCACAAGTAAGTGAAACCATATGATACTTGACTCTCTCTGCTTGACTTACTTCACTCAACATAATATCTTCCAGTCCCATCCATGTTTATACAAAAGTTGTGTATTCATCCTTTCTGATGGAGACATAATACATAATACTCCATTGTATATATGGAGATATCTTCTTTATCCATTCGTCTGTTGAAGGGCATTTTGGCTCTTTCCACAGTTTAGTGATTGTGGCCATTGCTGCTATAAACATTGAGGTACATATGGCCCTTCTGTTCACTGCATTTGTATCTTTGGGGTAAATACCCAGTAGTGCAATTGCAGGGTCATAGGGTAGCTCTATTTTTAATCTCTGAGGGAATCTCCACACAGTTTTCCAAAGTGGCTGCACTAACTTGCATTCCCAACAACAGTGTAAGATTGTTCCTTTTTCCACATCTTTCCAACACTTGTTGTTCACTGTCTTGTTAATTTTGGCCATTCTAACTAGTGTAAGGTGGTATCTCAATGTAGTTTTGATTTGAATCTCATTGATGGCTAATGATGATGAACATTTTTTCATGTGTCTGTTAGTCATTTGGAGAGTTAGTCTTTGGAGAAGTGTCTGTTCATGACTTCTGCCCATTTTTTGACATGACTATCTGTTTTTTGATTTGAGGAGTTCTTTATATATTTTGGACATCAGCCCGTTGTCTGTAGTGTTATTTGTGAATATCTTCTCCCACTCCATGGGTTCCTTTTGTTGTTGTTGTTGACTCTTCCCTTTGCTGCACAGAAGCTTTTGATCTTGATGCAGTCCCAAATGTTAATTTTTGCTTCTGTTTCCTTTGCCTTTGGAGACATGTCTTGAAAGAAATTGCTGTGGCCAATTTCGAAGAAGTTACTGCCCATGTTTTCCTCTAGGATTTTAATTGATTCCTGCCTAATGTTGAGGTCTTTCATCCATTTAGAGTTTATCTTTGGGTGTAGTGTAAGAGAATGGTCGAGTTTCATTTTTATATACATAGCTGTCCAATTTTCCCAGCACCATTTATTGGCGAGACTGTCTTTTTTTCTACTGGATATTTTTTCTTGTGTTGTTGAAGATAATTTGACCATATAGTTGTGGGCCCATATCTGGACTCTCTATTCTGTTCCACTCATCTATGTGTCTGTTTTTGTGCCAGTACCATGCTGTCTTGGTGATCACAGCTTTGTAGTAAAACTTGAAATCAGGCAACATGATGTCCCCAGCTTTGTTTTTCTTTTTCAACATTTCCATAGCAATTTGAGGTCTTTTCTGGTTCCATACAAATTTTAAGATTGTTTGTTCCAGCACTTTGAAAAATGCTGATGATATTTTGATTGGAATGTCGTTGAAAATACAGATTTCTCTGGGTAGTATAAACATTTTTGCAATGTTTATTTTTATGATCCATGAGCATGGAATGCTTTTTAATCTTATTGTGTCTTCTTCAATTTCTTTCATGAGTGTTCTGTAGTTCCTCAAGTACAGATCCTTTACCTCTTTGGTTAAGCTTATTCCCAGTTAGCTTATGGATCTTGGTGCTATAGTAAATGGAATCAAGTCTCCAATTTCCCTTACTATATTTTCATTGTTAGTGTATAAGAAAGCAACTTATTTCTGTGCATTGATTTTGTATCCTACTATATTACTGGATTGCTGTATGAGTTCTAGTAGTTTGGGGGTGGAGTCTTTTGGGTTTTCCAAATAAAGTATCATTTCATCTGTGAAGAGAGAGAGTCTGACTTCTTCTTTGCCAATTTGAATACCCTTTATTTCTTTTTGTTTTCTGATTGTTGTTGCTAGGACTTCTAGTTCTATGTTGAACAACAGTAGTGAGAGTGGGCATCCTTGTCCAGTTATTGATCTCAAATGAAACACAGTCAGCTTTTCCCCATTGAGAATGATATTTGCTGTGGGTTTTTCATAGATAGATTTTATGAAGTTGAGGATGTTCCCTCTATCCCTAAACTTCGAAGTGTTTCAATCAGGAACAGATGCTGTATTTTGTCAAATGCTTTTTCTGCATCAATTGAGAGGATCATGTGGTTTTTCTCTTTTGTCTTATTGATTTGTTCTATCACACTGATTGATTTGCAAATGTTAAACCACTCTTGCATCACAGGGATATATCCTACCTGGTCATGGTGGATAATCTTTTTAATGTACTATTGGATCCTATTAGTTAGGATCTTGTTGAGAATCTTAGCATCCATATTCCTCAGGGGGATCAGGATAATGCTGGCTTTATAGAAAGAGTCTGGAAGTTTTCCTTCTGTTTCTATTTCTTGAAACAACTTCAGGAGAATAGGTATCATTTATTCTTTGAATTTTTGGTAGAAATCCCTACAGAATCTGTCAGGTCCTGGGTTCTTGTTTTTTGGGAGGTTTTTGATCACTGCTTCAATCTCATTATTAAATATTGGTCTATTCAGGTTGTCAATTTCTTCCTGATTCAGTTTTGGAAGTTTATAGTTTTCCAGAAATGCATCCATTTCGTCTACGTTTCTTAACTTATTGGCATATAACTGTTAATAATAATTTCTGATGATTCTATTTCCTTGGTGTTAGTCATGATTGCTCCCCTTTCTTTCATAATTTTATTAATTTGGGTCCTCTTTCTTTTCTTTTGGATTAGTTTGGCCAGTGGTTTTTTTTTTTTTAATCTTATTGATTCTTTCAAAGAACCAGCTTCTAGTTTCATTGATGTGTTCTACTGTATCTCTAGTTTCTAACTCATTGATCTTTGCTCTAATCTTGATATTTCCCTTCTTGTGCGTGGGGTTGGCTTAATTTGTTGTTGATTCTCCAATTCTTTAAGGTGTAAAGACAGCTGGTGTATTCTGGATTTTTTGTTTTTTTTGAGTGATGCTTGGATGGCTATGTATTTCTCCCTTAGAACTGCCTTTGTCATATCCCATAGGTTTTGGACCAATGTGTCTTCATTCTTATTAGTTTCCATGAATTGTTTAAGTTCTTCATTGATTTCCTCATTGATCCAAACATTCCTGAACAGGATAGTCTTTAGCTTCCAAGTGTTTGAATTCCTTCCAAACTTTTTCTTGTAGTTGAGTTCCAGTTTCAAAGTGTTGTGGTCTGAGAATATGCAGGGAAATATCTCAACCTTTTTGTATCAGTTGAGCTCTGACTTGTGACCCAGTATGTGGTCTATTCTGGAGAAAGTTCCATGTGTGCTTGAGAAGATTATGTATTCTGTTGTTTTGGGGTGGAATGTTCTGTATATATCTATGAGGTCCATCTAGTCCAATGTCCTTTTTCTTTACTGATTTTCTGCTTGGATGATCTTTCTATTACTGAGAGTGACATGTTAAGAACCCCTACAATTAATGTATTTGTATCAATATGACTCTTTATTTTGATTAACAGTTGGTTTATGTAGTTGCCTGGTCCCATATTGAAGTTGAGGATGTTCCCATATATTTACAATTGTTTTATCTTTTTGGTGCATAGACCCTTCAAGTATGATGTAGTGCCCTTCTGTATATCTGAATACAGTCTTTAGCTTAAAATATAATTTATCTGATATGAGAATCACTACCCCAGCTTTCTTTTGAGGCCTGTTGGTGTGAAAGATGCTTCTACACCCCTTCACTTTCTGCATGGATTTATCTTTAGGTTCCAAATTCGTCTCTTGTAGACAGCATATGGACAGGTCCTGTCATTTTATCCAATCTGCAGCTTTGTGCCATTTTATGTGTGCATTTAGACCATTCATGTTGAGATTGATTATTGAAAGATATGTTTTTATTGACATAATTTTGCCTATGAAGTCCTTGTTTCTATATATTGTCTCTGTAAATTTATGTTCTATTACATTCTTGGGTTCTTTCTTCTTTAATAGAATGCCCCCCCCCCTTAATATTTCTTGTTGAGCCAGCTTGGTGACCACATATTTTTTAAACCTTGCCAGTCTTGGAAGCTCTTTGTCTCTCCAACCATTTTGAATGTCAGCCTTGCTGGATAAGGTATTCTTGGCTGTATGCTTTTCTTATTTAGTGCCCTGAATATGCCTTGCCAGTCCTTTCTGGCTTGCCAGGTTTCTGTGGACAGGTCTGATGTTATTCTGTTGGACCTTACTCTGTATGTAAGGATACGCTTCACCCTAGCTTCCCTTAGGACCTCTTGTCTAAAATTATGATTTGTGAATTTTGCAATGAAGTGTCTGGAAGTCTTTCTAGATTCATTGATCTTTCAGGGTGCCATTTCTGCCTCTAGGACATGAACACTTGTTCCATTTCCCAGATTGGGAAAAATTTCATCCAGAATTTGTTCAACTATATCTTCAAGTCTTCTATCTTTCTCCACCCCCCTCAGGGATCCCAGTAATTCTGACTTTGGAACGTTTCATGGTGTCATTTATTTCCCTAATTGTGTTTTCATGGCTTCTAAGCTGTTTGTTCCATGCCTTCTCCTGATCCTTCTTTTCTATCAGTTCTATGTTCTAGATCACTATTTCCATCTTCTGCCTTAGTTACCCTAGCTGTTAGAGTATTTAGATTAGATTAGATCTCATTGATAGCATTTTTAACTTCTGCCATAATGGATTTCACTTAGAGATTCTATGCTGTCAGTAATGTTTTTCTCCAGCCTAACCATTGCCTAGATAATTGTTATGCTGAATTCCTTTTTTGACATACTGTTTATGTACATATCCAATAGTTTTCTTACAAAGGGTGCAGTCCCTGAACTTTTCCTCCTAGTCATTTTGGTGAGAGGTGGTTAAGGGGATATATAGCTGAATATATCAACCACAATCCAGGCAAGGTGCACCCTAGAAAGTTTTAGAGCTATTGGAAGTCACCACCATAGAGAAAGAAAAAAGAAAAAAAAAATAGAGAGAAAGAGAAAAAAAGAAAAAAAAAAGACCCTCCAAAATGGCCCCCAAAAGTAAGATTTATAAGGTACTTAAACAAAAATGAACTAAGAAAAATACTGACAAACGTAAATGACAAGAAAAAAAAGAAGAACCCAGCCAAAATGAACCAGAAGAATAAGGTTTATATAATACCAGAACAAAAACAAATACACAGAAACACTGACAGAAGAATAAGATGAAAGGGTGGCTACAAATCCTCAGCATGGGTGAGGTAGGTTGTTTTGGTTTTCCTGGGTATATCTTGTTACCTTTGTTAAAGGACTCAACTTTCCAGAGATACAGGGAAATTAAAACTGGTTTATATATAGGGGTGATTCTGAAGAGGGAAAAAAGGGTTACCTTGAAGCTAATATCTATATGTATATTGAAAAGAAAGAAAAGAGCAAGAAACACAGGTACATAAATTCAAAGTTAAAAAGTTAAAAAATTCAAGTTAAAAAGTTATTATGGATATGCTGTATGAAACTGCTAGCTGTAATGGTAAGAATATTAAACAATTAAAAGAACAAGAATCATGAGGAAAAAAAAAAGAAAAGCTGTATCTATGAAATATATAGGTTTTAGGGCCATACTGGGAACTAAATATATTGTTTTCCCCTGATGTTGGGGTTTTACAGTTTTATGGGGACCCTGTGGTGGTTGTCCTCTTGATCTTTTGGTTTGTCTTCTTGGGGAGGGGCCTGCTGCAATGACTTCCCATCAATCTTGCTTAAGCTGAGTCGCTCTGCCTGCTATCAAGGGGCCAGCCTCTGTGGAAACAGGTTTTTCAGGCTTTTGTTCTCTGGAGAGTTTTGTTCTTTGGTGGCTTTTTGCAGCTTTTCAGAGGGTCAGAACAAAGAAAGAATCTGTCTGTCTCTGCCTCAGAGAGAAGCCCAGAATCTTCTCTGGGTGGTCCAGAACACACAGACTCTGCCTCTGCAAACTCCACTGAACAGTACAACCTCCCACAGGTGGGGTGCACCCCCAGCCACCATTCCAGTGGTCACCCAAGGCCCCTGCTTGTCTCTGCACCCCTGTTGCACTAAGACTGTGAGCTATATTGGTCCAGGGAGCCCGCTTCCAATGGTTGCCTTTCCCGGGACTACTGTCTGGGGTCCAGGCCCAAGCCATGTATACTCAGACCCCATGGTCTTGCAGGTTGTGGAAGGCTGCAGGCCAAGGGATCCTGAGAGGAGATCACACCCAGTTTTCTCAGAAGTGGGCTGGGAGCACTCAGACCACTCTGCATGTTGCAGAAGGCTACAGTCCTAGAGACTGCCAGCTGGCACCCACATTAGGCTCTCTCAGGTGCAGGCTGGAGGGCACCAAGCCAGAGCAGTGGTGCAAGCAGCAGAAAGCCATGGGCTCAGGGACCTCAACCGAAGGCCCTGCCAGACTCTCTATGGCATGGGTGTTTGCTGGTGGTGACCATCCTGGGAATGTGGGCTTAAGCCTGTGCCCATGATCACCCAATTCCATCAGTTGCCCCATAAGATCTTTTGTTCTGAGTGCTTTTAACCAGACTCCAAGTTAATGCTGGTCCCCAATCACAGGGCACTTTTGTATTGTGGTATTACATTCCAATGGATTGCTTCTGGTGGCTTCCTCTCCCTACTGTTTATCCTCTAATATCAGTCCGAGTATTCCCACGCCACTTTACCTCTCCACTGATGTCTTCTGCCCCTGTAGAGATTCAGCACTGTATAATCTTACATCTCAGGCTGATTTCATGGGTGTCCAGAATCTTTTGGTAGATATTTAGCTCACATTAGGGAACTAGTTGAAACAGGATCTACTACTTCTCCACCATCTTGCCCCTCCTTCCATTTTCTTTATTTTTAGAAGAAAGAGATTATAAGAAAGCAAGGTGATAACAGAGATTTAATCAAAAAAGAGAATCCCAGGGCATATCCTGATAGATAACTATAAAGAATCTAATCTTCTGTACCATCTCCTAGTCAGTGAAAAGGCAATTAATTTCCACAACATGCAAGATCTGAATTCTAAAAGAAACATAAGAATTTGCTCACTGTGTACTTACTGGGAGAACACATTTTTTTTTTTAAGTTAAAACCAGTATCCAATTTACAATCCTGAAAAAAGTACTGTAGAACTAAGTCAATTTTCTTCTTTTAAAATCCTTCCCAAATATTTCTTCATATTAATTATCACTATATAAAATAAATTTGTGTATACTGAAACATTTTCAAAAGAGTTTTCATCTTTTATTAAGTGAGAAGTTTAATTTCCATCTAAATGGTGAATTACTAGAGATAGTTTCTCTCAACCTGAAAGAATGAATGGTGGAAATTTAGGCATATCAGCTGTATGAGCCAAGGGCAGGTTACTACATGATGGGCCACTTTGGCATACAGACTATATCAAGTTAGAAGTATCAAAACCCAGCAGAAGCAGGAAAACTCTCTGCCTCTCCCTCAAGTGCCTAAAGTTACAATGGAAAGGAGAGATTGTACCAGGAAGAAAGATATTAAGAGAGACTCCCCTTTACCTATGAAACTTCTCTGAATAATATGTCAACCTTGCTTTTCCAAGCATTTCCTTTCACTTTCTTGCTAATGATCTTTCTCCCCTTTGTATCCTCAGGCACCCACCCCTCTCCTTAGACCATACAAGCTTCCTGTTATCTCATTATCTTTCAAATAGAATTTCCATGTGTCTTCCCTGTACATATGCCTATTAAATTTGATTTTCTCCTGGTACTCTATTTCATGTCAGTTTGATTTTAAGTCCAGCTAGAAGGACCATAGGACAGAGGAAATTCTTCCTTTCCAACACAGAAAACTTTGTAAAAAGATATTATTGAAGTTTGGGTTTCTCCAGAAGTGGAAGTTGATGCTTATTTAACTAGACATAAGATTACCTTTTCCAAAGTAAGAGAGGATGAAGACTGTCTCATTGGCCAAAACATATGCCTTAGTGGCTCTCTTTAAATCCCATGCACGTCTTGGGCCTTCTTTAGCATTGATACATTCACTGATGACCCTTGGGCTGACTCATGGAACTTCACACAGACTCTATATTTTGGTTGTTTTCCTCTCAGGTAAAATTTGAAAATGGGCATAATGTTTGTTTTATTTTTTTTTTCCCCAAATGATCAATACTAAGTGATCCAGAATGTTTCCTATGCTGCCTTAAATGTTAGAAAACAGAAAATTTCAGTCCCAAACAGTAATAACTAGCATATTTCAGATACCTAAGGACATTCAGTCTCTCTAGATCTCTTTAATGATCTCTATTTTCTTTAACTTTAGTTATCATGGTTATGTTTTATTTTGACAATGTCTTATTTAGGGTTGTCAACAAAATATTGTAGACTAGGTGGCTTAAATGATAGAAATTAAATATGTTAATCACAGTTTTGGAGACCAAGAAATCCAAGATCAAGGTGCCAGCAAGGTAGGTTTCATTTTGAAGCTCTTGGCTTATACGGACACTCATTATGTGCTCACATGAACTTTTCTTTTTGCGCACTGGGAGATAGAGATCCCTGGTGTCTCTTATGAAAGTACCAGTCATATTATGAGGGTTCCACTCTCATGTCCTCATCTAACCATAATACCTTCCCAAAGGTCCCATTTCCAAATACCATTACACTGGGGGTTAGAACTTGAACATATGAATTTTGGAAAGACACAAAAATTCACTCCATAACAAGAGTTTCTTCTAATTATTTAGGAAAGAAATGGAGCTTAACTATAAAACTGTAAATATTACATGTATAAGACACTGCATTAGACACTACAATGGATAGAAATAGAACAAGGTAAAATATTCTACATAACTCTACATTTAAATAATTTTTGTTATTAAAGCAAATGCATATAAATACACTTTAATTTGCTTTGTGAATTAAATGTACTTTCCAAAATTAACATTTATAAATCATGTATCTATGATACTAAAATCAATGAAACATATTTCTTTAAAATTTTTTTAAAGATTTTATTTATTGATTTCAGAGAGAGAGAAATAGAGAGAGGGAGAGAGAGTAAAAGCTGGGGGAAGGGCAGAGGAATAGAGAGAAGCAGACTCCCTTCTTAGCAGGGAGCCCAAGAAGGGTCTCAATCCCATGACCCTGAGATCATGACCTGACCCAAATGTAGATGCTTAAGCAATGAGCTATCCAGGTGCCCCAATAAAATATATTTCAAGTGAATTTTTAATCTTCTACTTGCATAAAATGTGTTCAATTTAATATGTTTAAATCTAGAAATGATATCATTTTTTCAGGAAACAATATATTTAATTTTCTGTTGTACTTTGAAAATGATATAAAATAGTTCCATTCATTTCCATTGATTATCTTAATGTACTTGTGACATATTGTTATATTTGATATACTTTGCATGTAGACATAATGTGCTGTATGATATATTGAAGGTAATGGATTTTTGTCCTATAGAAATGTACCAAATGATGTAAATTAGAAAAATTAAACATGTATGCTTCTCTTCAACTCAGTGTATATTTACTTAAATATAATAGTCTACTGAAGGAAAATGTCAGGGTCAAGAAAGCAATATTTGGATTTTTTTTTCTTAAATTTCTTGAAAATCGTTTGATTCCTTTTTCTGTGTACTTCTTTACTTTTCTGAGTAGCCTACTTCAAAACCTTTGTAAAAACTTATTTTACTGCTTACTAAGGTATCATAAATAAAGAGAATGTCTCTTCTCCAAATAGGCTAGGATCTTAGGAGATATCACTTGTCAACCAAACAAAAAATCAAGAGCTTACTCTTATCAGCATTATCAAACCACAACCAGTAGTGAAGAACTTGTGGGAAATGCATATGATAGGCCAACATTTGGACTTATTTTGCCTGATGATTCCTCTCAGATTTCAAAGGAAAAAAAATTATGTACCAGCAGAAATAAAATTCCCCTCTGCTTTTATCGTTTTTCTTCTTCTTGAGCCATGTCTTCTGCCATCTTTGAATAGAGATTTGCTGAGCCATAAAATACCTACTTGCTACTATGTTTCATTAGATGAGTTCAGTGCATGGTTCATGATTTATAAGAGTCTAACTCCAAATTAACTCCCCCAACCACCTTAATCAAGCACCTGACTGAAAAAGATTCTCTTTTTTAAAAAATCTTTCTTGAAATAGACTCAGATGACCAACGAAAAGTAAAATATAATATTCTTAAGTAGCCATTAATATATTAAACTTTTCAAATTTTCTATGTTTAAAATTAATAAAAACACTTAGCCAATAAAGTAAAGAACAGAAAACTGGAGAGAAAACTTTAACTCATAAAGGAGGACTACTTGGTTCATAAAGGCTAAATCTACAAAGGTATTCCATAGGATTTCTTTTAGAAATCAGGGTATGTTTGTGGGTTCGAGCCCTGTGTTAAGTGGCAGAAAAGGGAAGAGAGAGACAGTTTTGAAAAATATCAACTAATCTTTTATAATTTTGCCCAAAGTTGGATTTATTTATAACTGTCAGTAATTCATTACAAAAGAACTGATTCCTGGGAAAATAAAAGCAGAAAGGGAATAACAGGACATCAGGTATTATGGGAGTCAAGTACTACATTCTCAAATGACCAGAACGTTGTTGGATGCACTCCCTCCCAGAGAATACTAACATCTGTGTCCTGAAAGAATTTGGCTCACCAAATTCTTCAAATATGTCTGTTTATGTGGTACAAATTACATTATGCTTTTTTGTTTTAAATTTTATTTTGGGGGGCATCTGGGTGGCTCATTCAGCTAAGCATCCAACTCTTGCTTTCGGTTCACATCATGATCTCAAGGTCATGAGATTGAGCCTTATGCTAGGCTCCACATTCAACAGGGAGTCTGAGATTTTTCCCTCTGCCCCTCTCTCTGTTCTTTTTCTCTTTCTCAAATAAATAAATGTGTTTTAAAAACTTTTAAATTTTATTTTTATTTGGCATAATTAATGAACATGACAAGCATTGTACTAGTCAAAAAGTTATTCTGTGACCTACCTCAATCCCCATGCTTTCTATCTCCTACTCCCTACTCCTACTCCCCAGTGAAAATCTATAAAAACCAATTTCCCAGATATTCTTCCAGAGATATTATAGAAATACGCAATCATATGTTTGTACATTTCTTCATGTGCTTTATTTTTTCCAATGAAAAATATGTTTTATTTAAAAAAATAATTTACATTTATTTTAACAATAATGGAAATATACTCTGTTCTACATCTTCCTTTTTAATTAAAATATATATTTAATATTATATTTGGATATAAATAGAGCTTTCTATTCCTATTAGTAGTTTCATGTTATTTTGTCTTATGGTTGTACCACAATTTATGTAACCCATCATGTATTAAAGAACATAAAGGTTGTTTCCAATCTTTCTGTACTGTAGACAGATTTGCAGTAAATATTCTTCCATGTTTTTCTTTGTGTGCAATGCAAACATATTTCAAGATAAATTCATAAAAATGGAATTGTTTCAAAGGGCACATGCATTTGAACTCAATAAATATAAATCACAATTAGGTTTCAATATTGTAAGTACTAAATAATATGGTGGATATCTGGCACTGAAAGATGAAAACCTGTTGATGCAAGCTGAAATTGGCTCCACATTTATTAAGGAAACACTTACTGAGAATATACTACATGCCAGACACTAATCTAGGCATCAGAGAGACAGTAAAGTCCTTCTTCTCAATTACATTCTAGTAGGGAGCTTGCACGGATGATATGGAGGGCAGTTTGAACAGTTGCCCTAACTTAGTCCATCATAGTGCCTAGTGAAAGTTAGATCTGACTTCCGGCATAGCTCCTATTTTGCATTTCTTTTTTTCCTCAGTGCTACTGTTGTCATAAGGATTAGTCTTGAGGCTAGAGATGAATATCTAGAAAATCTTTAGGAATATCATCATAAATGTCCCACTTTTCCCAGCAAGCTGAACCCCCAGAGTAGTGGCAATAAAAATCAATTGTAAACTATACCTTTTCATATAATTAACCATTTTTAATATGAGCACTTTTTGCTGATAGTTGACTTCCTGAGGTATTCACCACCTTCCAAACTTTACATTTCTTGATATTAACTTCAGTGTCACAGATTCATATTTTGTGTGTAAGCTAACACATTGTCCACATTGAATTTTCAGGGAACACGCCTGCACCAGTCCATGTACTCAGTAAATTGTTGGTTGGTTGTTGGCTCTATTCACATATTGAGAATGATAATTATGGCAGTAGCATATTTCAGCTAGTGATATAACCGGCAAGATGAGTAAGGCATTTTTTTTTTTCAAGCAGCTGGTTCTTCAGATGGACAGAAACCCAGATGGGGTAGTTCTGAGAGATGGAGCATTAGTAAGGTTATGTAAAGTTCTGGCATACAATCGACTCTGTTTTGGCAAGATTTTAGTCAAATCTTCTTGTTTAAGAACTTGGAACAAGTAGAACTTAATGATACTTTGAATTTAAAAAAAGTGATTTAAAAAATGAATGAGGATTCCATTTATAGCAATCATGTCTTAACATTATTTTGGCAAACTAGTTTTTAGAAAGTATAATTGAAACTGTAAGTTAGGTTTATGGTGAAATTTATGGAATTAAAATAAAATACATTTCACTTTACTCTGGCTATAAATGATAGATTACATTGATTTTTATTTTTAATGAAATAAGGTGAAAATAAAAATTAGAATTTGTACAGGCTTAAATATGAAAAGAGACTTAAAAAAATGGAAAGTTGGCATAGCCTGGTGGTCCCTCTATTCTGGTTTCTAGATATTCTTTTGTGACAGTTTCTATGAGATGCCCAGAGGAGCCAGAAAACTACTTTTGGTGTCAAGAAGTAGAGGTACTAAAGATTTCATATAAAATAGTGTTTTGGGAAGAATGCCAATATTAGTTTTGGACCCCTAAGAGCTGAAGCTTGCACTTCACATCATCACTAGCCATCAGGGAGATTCAAATTAAAACCACATTGAGGGGACGCCTGGGTGGCTCAGTTGGTTAAGCGGCTGCCTTCAGCTCAGGTCATGATCCTAGTGTCCTGGGATCGAGTCCCACATCGGGCTCCTTGCTCAGCAGGGAACCTGCTTCTCCCTCTGCCTCTGCCTGCCTCTCTGTCTGCCTGTGCTCGCTTGCTCTCTCCCTCTGTCCCTGACAAATAAATAAATAAAATCTTTAAAAAAAACAAAAACAAAAACAAAAACAAAAACAAAAAAAACCCCAACACATTGAGATATCACCTTACACCAGTTAGAATGGCCAAAATTAGCAAGACAGGAAACAACATGTGTTGGAAGGGGTGTGGAGAAAGGGGATCCTTCTTACATTGTTGGTGGGAATGCAAGTTGGTGCAGCCACTTTGGAGAACAGTGTGGAGATTCCTCAAGAAATTAAAAATAGGGCTTCCCTATGACCCTGCAATTGCACTACTGGGTATTTACCCCAAAGATACAGATGTAGTGAAAAGAAGGGCCATCTGTACCCCAATGATTATAGCAGCAATGCCACGGGTGCCAAAGTGTGGAAAGAAGAACCAAGATGCCCTTCAATGGATGAATGGATAAGGAAGATGTGGTCCATATACACTATGGAGTATTATGCCTCCATCAGAAAGGATGAATACCCAACTTTTGTAGCAACATGGACGGGACTGGAAGAGATTATGCTGAGTGAAATAAGTCAAGCAGAGAGAGTCAATTATCATATGGTTTCACTTATTTGTGGAGCATAACAAATAACATGGAAGACAAGGGGAGATGGAGAGGAGAAGGGAGTTGGGGGAAATTGGAAGAGGAGGTGAACCATGACAGACTATGGACTCTGAAAAACAATCTGAGGGGTTTGAAGCAGCAGGGGGTGGGAGGTTGGGGGAACCAGGTGGTGGGTATTAGAGAGGGCACAGATTGCATGGAGCACTGGGTGTGGTGCAAAAACAAAGAATACTGTTATGCTGAAAATAAAAAAAAAATTTCCAAAATTTTCCTAGAACATATATATTCCTACAAGGAGAAACAGATGGCTATCATAATTTTTGATTCCCTCTGTGAAATAACGTCTCCTGAATATATTGAGGATTTTAATATATTTTGTTATATTTTTTGTTTTATTTACATTTATTGATGAATCAACTGGTTAGCAATTAGGTGCTCTTAATATAATTTCAGTAGCCAGAAGAATTACTTATGATTTAGTTTTTTTTCTTTTTTTCCTTTTTTATAGATTTTATTTATTTATTTGACAGAGAGAGATCACAAGTAGGCAGAGAGGCAAGCAGAGAGAGAAGGGGAAGCAGGCTCCCTATGGAGCATAGAGCCAGATGTGGGGCTTGATCCCAGGACCCTGAGATCATGACTTGAGATAAAGGCAAAGGCTTAACCCACAGATCCACCCAGGAGCCCTGTTTAGTTTTTTTTCTTAACATGTAAATTAGAGCAACTGCTTGACCATGCAGTTCATTGCTTGGTCTTGAATCATTGCAGTAATTGAAACGATGTGCTTGAAATTCATTATCATTCATTCCGCATCCTACAAATGTGGTCTCAAAAATATTCACTTATTTGCAAATGTCTATGTAAAGAAGTGATGTAAAAAATGAATCTTTCATTTAATAAGCAGTTTATTTAGCTTGTGTCATAAGATAGTGTAAATAAAAATAATATGACAAAATTTGATTAGACTAAAAGGACGTGTAAATTAAAAAAAAAGTTCTTTCATAGGTGCAAATTGTTAGCTTTTTATTTTCCCTCTTTTATTATATTATACCTAGGCAAATCTGGAAATTATCACACCTTCTCAAATATTTTCCTTTCTCTTATATATACCCACTTCTGTAATTTTTTGCACAAAACATCAATAATAAAGACAGTTTGGGTAGCAATTATTATCTCTTCACAATTACATAAATTCTGTATTTCTGAAGAGTCTGGTACAATATTATTTGATGTTTTTCTCTGCTTCATTTTTGAAGAGAGGTGGTCCACCACTCCCAGGTTCCACACATAATGTATTCACAACAATTAACACAGTACTACTACTGTTTTGCTGGCTTTCTGGGAAACACTTGTAATTTGTGTAATGGTTTTTTCCCTCTATTTATCGAGTGTTTTGCAAGTGAGTTTAAGATATGGACAAATGAAATGGAATGTATGTACTTGTACATGCAGGTACTTTAAGGGCTTTCTGAAAATAACCGGGGAATAGGTAACATTTAGACAGTTCTCTAAATTTCTGATTTTTCAGAGGACTTCTGACTCATCAGCTTCTACTTCTCCTAAAGATTGGTCTAAAACTGATATAGCATCACTTCCACCCTACCCTACTAGTCAAAGAAATCCTATTACACTCAGATTCAAGAAGAGGGGAAAATATGAGGAAATAGCCCCACATCTCAATGGGGAAAAGTGCCAAAGAATTTGAAGCAAACTTTAATGTGATACAGGCTATGTCTCTGAAATTTTAATATATATTATTTTATTATTGTTTAACTTAACACAGTTTTTAAATTTTATCTATAATTTCTTCTTTGACCTCAGAGTTACTTATAAGTTTTTTCTTAATTTCTTAATGAACATACAAATATTTTCTAGTACATTTTTAGGTAACTGATTTATAATATAACTCTATTATTTTCATCAAATTTGCTCTGCATAGTGCCAATATATATTATATTTATTGAGAGATGGATTTTTATTCAAAATGTAATGACTTTTCTAAGTGTGATTGAAATGATTTGTACTCTACAATGTTCTATATTCATTAGATGAGATTTGCTAAATAGATTGTTCAAATAATCTATACCCTTGCTGAATTCTTTGCCTTTTAACCTTTCCAGATAACCAGAAAGAGATTAGATTAAAAACAAAAAAAAAACCTCTAACTGTAATTGTAGATTTTAAATTTTCTATTTTAAGTCTATCAGTTTTTGCTTTATATAATTTGAGATTAAAATTGGGGCATACATATTTAGAAATGTAATATTTTCCTTTTTTTTAATTTCTTTTCAGCATAACAGAATTCATTGTTTTTGCACCACACCCAGTGCTCCATGCAATATGTGTCCTCCTTAATACCCTCCACCTGGTTCCCCCAACCTCCCACCCCCCACCCCTTGAAAACCCTCAGATTGTTTTTCAGAGTCCATAGTCTGTCATGGTTCACCTCCCCTTCCAATTTCCCTCAACTCCCTTCTCCTCTCCATCTCCAGATGTCCTCCATGTTATTTGTTACGCTCCACAAATAAGTGAAACCATATGATAATTGACTCTCTGCTTGACTTATTTCACTCAGCATAATCTCTTCCAGTCCCATCCATGTTGTTACAAAAGTTGGGTATTCATCCTTTCTGATGGAGGCATAATACTCCATAGTGTATATGGACCACATCTTCCTTATCCATTCGTCCATTGAAAGGCATCATGGTTCTTTCCACACTTTGGCAACCGTGGCCAT
Source organism: Lontra canadensis (assembly GCF_010015895.1). Taxonomy (NCBI): domain Eukaryota; kingdom Metazoa; phylum Chordata; class Mammalia; order Carnivora; family Mustelidae; genus Lontra; species Lontra canadensis. The sequence continues at coordinate 7,008,096 of NW_022631071.1, forward strand.
TGCTGCTATAAACATTGGGGTACAGAAGGCCCTTCTTTAACTACATCTGTATCTTTGGGGTAAATACCAATAATGCAATTGCAGGGTCATAGGGAAGCTCTATTTTTAATTTCTTGAAGAATCTCCACACAGTTCCCATTCCACCCTAAAACAACAGAATACTCATTCTTCTCAAGTGCACATGGAACCTTCTCCAGAATAGACCACATACTGGGTCACAAATCAGGAATCAACTGATACCAAAAGACAGATTATTCCCTGCATATTCTCAGATCACAATGCTTTGAAACTGGAGCTCAATCACAAGGAAAGTTTGGAAGGAATTCAAACACATGGAAGCTAAAGACCACCTTGCTTAAGAATGATTGGATCAGGGGCGCCTGGGTGGCTCAGTGAGTTAAAGCCTCTGCCTATGGCTCAGGTCATGGTCACAGGGTCCTGGGATTGAACCACATATTGGGCTCTCTTCTCAGCAGGGAGCCTGCTTCCCTTCCTTTCTCTCTGCCTACCTCTCTGCCTACTTGTGATCTCTGTCAAATAAATAAATAAAATCTTAAAAAAAAAGAATGCTTGGATCAACTAGGAGATCAAAGACAAACTTAAACAATTCATGGTAACCAATGAGAATGAAGACACTTTGGTCCAAAACCTATGGGATACAGCAAAAGGGTCCTAAGGGAGAAATACATAGCCATCCAAGCCTCGCTCAAAAAAAATTGAAAAATCCAGAATACACGAGCTGTCTCTACACCTTAAAGAACTGGAGAACCAACAACAAATCAAACCAACTCCACACATAAGAAGGGAAATAATCAAGATTAGAGCAGAGATCAATGAGGTAGAAACCAGAGATACAGTAGAAAATATCTATGAAACTAGAATTTGGTTTTTTGAAAGAATCAATAAGATTGATAAACCATTGGCCACACTAATCCAAAAGAAAAGAGAGAAAGCCCAAATTCATAAAGTTATGAATAAAAAGGGAGAGATCACAACTAACACCAAGGAAGTAGAAACAATCATCAGGAGTTATTATCAACAGTTATATGCCAATAAGCTAAGCAACCTAGATGAAATGGATGCATTCCTGGAAAACTATAAAATCCCAAAATTGAACCAGGAAGAAATTGACAACCTGAATAGACTGCTATCTAGTAATGAGATTGAAGCAATGATCTAAAACCTCCCAAAAAACAAGAGCCAGAACCTCACGGATTCCCTGGGGAATTCTACGAAATTTTCAAAGAGGAAATAATACCTATTTTCCTGAAGCTGTTTCAAAAAATTGAAGCAGAAGGAAAACTTCCAGACTATTTTTATGAAGCCAGCATTTCCCTGATCCCCAAACCAGGCAAAGACCCTACCAAAAAGGAGAATTTCAGACCAATATCACTGATGAATATGGATGCTAAGATTCTCAACAAGATCCTAGCACATAGGATCAAACAGCACATTAAAAAGATTATCCACCATGACCAGGTGGGATTTATCCCTAGGTTACTAGGATGGTTCAACATTCACAAATCAATCAATGTGATAGAACAAATCAATAAGAGAAGAGAGAAGAACCATATGGTCCTCTCAATTGATGCAGTAAAAGCATTTGAAAAATCCAGCATCCGTTCCTGATTAAAATGCTTCAAAGTATAGGGATAGACAGAACATTGCTGAACTTCATACAATCTATCTATGAAAGACCCACAGCAAATATCATCCTCAATGGCAAAAAGCTGACAGCCTTCCCTTTGAGATCAGGAACATGACAAGGAAGCCCACTCTCACCACTCTTATTCAACATAATATTAGAAGTCCTAGCAACAGCAATCAGACAACAAAGAGAAATAAAAGGTATCCAAATTGGCAATGAAAACGTCAAACTCTCTCTCTTCGGAGACGACATGATTCTTTATATGGAAATGCCAAAAGACTCCACCCCCAAACTACTGGAAATCATACAGCAATTCAGTAACGTGGCAGGATACAAAGTCAATGTACAGAAATCAGTGGCTTTCTCATACACTAACAATGAAAACACAGAAAGGGAAATTAGAGAATCGATTCCATTTACTATAGCACCAAGAACCATAAGATAACTGGGAATAAACCTCACCAAAGGGGTAAAGGATCTGTACTCGAGGAACTACAGAACACTCATGAAAGAAATTGAAGAAGACACAAAAAGATGGAAGACCATTCCATGCTCTTGGATCAGAAGAATAAACATTGTTAAAATGTTTATACTGCCTAGAGCAATCTATACTTTTAATGCTATTTTGATAAAAATTCCACAGATATTTTTCAAAGAGCTGGAGCAAATAATCCTAAAATTTGTATGGAATCAGAAGAGACCCTGAATCACTAAGGAAATGTTGAACAACAAAAATAAAACTGGTGGCATCATGTTACCTGATTTCAAGCTTTACTACAAATCTGTGATCACCATGACAACATGGTAGTGGCATAAAAACAGACACATAGACCAGTGGAACAGAGTGGAGAGCCCAGATATGGACTCTCAACTCTGTGGTCAAATAATCTTTGACAAAACAGGAAACAATATACAGTGGAAAAAAGACAATCTCTTCAGTAAAATGTGCTGGGAAAATTGGACAGCTATATGTAGAAGAATGAAACTCAACCATTCCCTTACACTGTACACAAAGATAAACTGGAGATGGATAAAGGACCTCAACGTGAGACAGGAATCCATCAGAATCCTAGAGGAGAACATAGGCAGTAACCTCTTCAATATCAGCCACAGCAACTTCTTTCAAGATATGTCTCCAAAGACAAAGGAAACAAAAGCGAAAATGAACTTTTGGGACTTCCTCAAGATCAAAACCTTCTGCTCAGCAACAAAACAAAGCGGCAACCCACGGAATGGGAGAAGATATTTGCAAATGACAGTACAGACAAAAGGTTGATATCCAGGATCTATAAAGAATTTCTCAAACTCAACATGCAGAAAACAGATAATCATATCAAAAAATGGGCAGAAGCTATGAGCAGACACTTCTCCTATGAAGACATACAAATGGCTACCAGACACATGAAAAAATGTTCATCGTCACTAGCCATCAGGGAGATTCAAATTAAAACCACATTGAGATACCACCTTACACTAGTTAGAATGGCCAAAATTAGCAAGACAGGAAACAACATGTGTTGGAGAGGATGTGGAGAAAGGGGAACCCTCTTACACTGTTGGTGGGAATGAAAGTTGGTCCAGCCACTTTGGAAAACAGTGTGGAGATTCCTCAAGAAATTAATTTAGTTGGAAAGACATATAACATAACATTTAATGGAATTGAAAAAGTAATCAAAATGCTAAGATGAATAAAGCTTCCCTATGACCCTGCAATTGCACTACCGGGTATTTACCCCAAAGATACAGATGTAATGAAAAGAAGGGCCATCTGTACCCCAATGTTTAGAGCAGCAATGGCCACGGTTGCCAAAGTGTGGAAAGAGCCAAGATGCCCTTCAATGGACGAATGGGTAAGGAAGAGGTGGTCCATATACACTATGGGGAATTATGCCCCTATCAGAAAGGATGAATACCCAACTTTTGTAGCAACATGGATGGGACTGGAAGAGATTATGCTGAGTGAAATAAGTCAAGCAGAGAGAGTCAAGTGTATGGTTTCACTTATTTGTGGGGCATAAAATATAACATGGAGGACATCTGGAGATGAAGAGGAGAAGGGAGTTGAGGGAAATTGGAAGGGGAGGTGAACCATGAGAGTCTATGGACTCTGAAAAACAACCTGAGGGTCTTGAAGGGGCAGGGTATGGGAGGTTGGGGGATCCAGGTGGTAGGTATTAGGGAGGGCAGGTATTGCATGGAGCACTGGGTGTGGTGCAAAAACAATGAATACTGTTATGCTGAAATGGAATAAAAAAAAAAGAATTATGTAGTTCCTTCTGTATCTCTGACTACAGCCTTTAGTTGAAAATCTAATTTATCTGATATGAGAATCACTACCCCGGCCTTCTTTTGAGGCCCATTGGCATGAAAGATGCTTCTCCATCCCTTCACTTTCAGTCTGGGTGTATCCTTAGGTTCAAAATGGGTCTCTTGTAGACAACATATGGATGGGACCTGTCGTTTTATCCAATCTGCAACCCTGTGTCATTTTATGGGAGCATTTAGGACATTCACATTGAGAATGATTATTGATAGATACGTTTTTATTGACATCGTGTTACCTTTGAAGTCTTTCTTTCTGTAGATTGTCTCTATATTTCTGTTCAATGATATTCCTGGGAGTTTCACTCTTTTATAGAACCCCCCTTAATATTTCCTGCAGTGTCGCCTTGGTGGTCGCATACTATTTTAAGCCTTGACAGTCTTGGAAACGCTTTATCTCTCCATCTATTATGAATGCCAGTCTTGCTGGATAAGGTATTCTTGGCTGCATGTTCTTCTCATTTAGTGCCCTGAATATATCCTGCCAGCTCTTTCTGGCTTGCCAGGTCTCTGTGAACAGGTCTGACATTATTCTGATGGGCTTTCCTCTGTACGTAAGGAGCCTCTTTGTCCTAGCGACTTTCAAGAGATTGTATCTACAATTATGACTTCTCAATTTTACTATCAGGGGCCTTGATGTATTTTTAGAATCTATAATCTTGGGGGGAGACTGTTTGGCCTCTAGTACATGAACGCTGGTTCCATTCACGAGATTGGGGAAATTTTCATGGAGAACTTGTTCCACTATATCTTCTAGTCTTCTTTCTTTCTCCTCCCCTTCAGGGATTCCAATAATTATGATGTTGGAACATTTCATGGCATCATTTATTTCCCTGATTCTGTATTTGTGGTTTCTAAGCTGTTTGTTTCAGGCTTCCTCCTGATCCTTTCTCTCTATCCATTTGTCCTGCAGATCACTAATTCTATCTTCTGTCTCAGTTACCCTAGCTTTTAGAGAATTACATTAGATTGGAGAACATTGAGAGCATTTTGAACATCATCCCTGGTGGCTTTCTGTTCTGCCCTAATCAATTCCATTTGGTCATCCATGGCTTTCTCCTACCTAGCTATCTCCTGGATAATTGTTAACCCGAATTCCCTTCCCGACATATTGTCTATGTCGATAGCCACTAGCTCTGTTGCAGAAGGCCCATCCTCTGAATTTTTCTTCTGTTGGGCATTCCTCCTCCTAGTCATTTTGGTGAGAGATGGCTGAACGGATGTAGCTGGATGTATCAACTGTGGTGCAGTCAAGGTGCACCCTGGAATGCTTCTGAGCAATCTGGAGTCCCCACCCAAATGAAAGAAAAAAGAAAGAGAGAAAATAGGAAAGAAAAAGAAAAAAGAGAGGGAGAGAGAGACAGGAAAAAAAAAAGAAAGATAAAAGAGAAGGCTCAGCCCAAATGGACCACAAGGTAAGATTTATGACATATACAAACAAAAACAGACAAACAAAAAGACTTATAAAAGTATGAGAAAAGAAAAGAAAAATATATATATATATATAAAATAGAAAAAAAAATAACCTTGTCAAAAAAAACCCCAAGTATAAGATTTATATACTATCAGGACAAACACAAATATACAGAAACACTGGCAGAAGGAAAAATAGGAGAGTGGTTATAAGTTCTCAGTGTGGGCAAGGAAGTTTATTTTGATTCTTCTTGGAAGTATCTTGATATCTTTGTTAAAGGACTCAACTTTCCTAAGATAAAGGGGGATTAAAAATTGGTTTACCTATAGGGGTAGCATTGATTGAGGAAAGGGGATTACCTTGAAGTTTAACTCTACATGAATGTTAAAAAATAAAAATCAAAAAAAGAATAAACTAAGCTAAACTAAACTAAAATAAAAAAATTAAAAAATAGAAAAGCAAAAGAAAAACATGGGTATATGTAGCAAAAAGTTCAGGTTTAAAGGTTATTATGGAATTTGATGTACTGGACATCTCACTGTGATGGTAAATAGGTTAAAAATTATCTGTATTAAAAAAAAAGAACCAGAATAGTGGGAACGAATTAAAAATAAAAGTTGTATCTATGAAGTAGTGGTGGTTGTTCTCTTGTAGTCTTTTTTTTTTTCTTTTTTCCTGTTTGGCTTTCTGGGGGAGGGGTCTGCCACGTGGGTTTTCAGGTAATGTTCCCTGAGTTAAGTCCTCCCACCCCCCTCAAGGGGGTAGGGTCTGAGGAAACCGGTTTTTCAGGTTTTTCTTCTCTGGAGGTTTTATGTTTGTTTGTTCGTTTTTTTTTTTTTTTTTTTTTTTTTTCCTTTCGCCTTGACAGCTTTTGATGGTTTTTGGAGGTTTGGAGGAAAGCAAACTGCACCCAGACGTCCCTCTCACAGAGAATCCTCAGTCTGTCCCCCTGTGAGTGCTCCAGAGCACATAAGTTCCCTCTCGGCTGCTGGCAGAGCACGTTCTGAGTCGCGGTCCCTGGGGACACAGGAACTCCTGCTTGTACCCAAAACCATTACAGTGGCAGCTGTCTGGGCAGCTCCAGACTGCCAGAGAGGTTCTAAACAGCGATTGCACACTGAGATTTTCCGGCTAGCCCAGGCTGGGAGTATTTGGTCTTTCCGGGTCTGAGAGCTCCTGGCTGGCGCCTGCACACACCTCTCTCAGGGGAGGGCATGGGGCGTGGCTCAGACTCTGATAGCGAGGCACGGCACTTGCATAGGGACTGTAACAAATCTGTGCTTCTGCTGGCTGGTGAGGCTCCCAGCCCTTCATGGGAGTCAGACCCCATGAGCTCTCAGGCACACTGGCGGCTCAGGAACCAAGACCTGGTTTCTCTGCCCCACTCTCTCTGGCTCAGCGCCAGGGGTGGCTGTCCTTGGTCGGGGGTCTTAAGCCCCTGTCCCTAACCACCCCAATTCCCACAATTTCCCCCCTCAATCCTTTGCTCTTTTTGAGTGCTTTCAACCAGACTCCAAGTTAATGCTGGTCCCCAGTGCAGGGCACTCTTGTATTGGGATATTACTTTCCAAGAGGTTGCTTCTGGTGGCTCCCTCCCCCTTTTGTTTATCTTCCAATATCAGTCCGACGTTCCCACTCTGCTTTACCTGCCCACTGGCGTCTTCTGCCCCCATAGAGATCCAGACGTGTTTAATTCTGATCTCAGGCTGATTTCATGGGTGATCGGACTTCTTTGGTAGGTAGTCAGCTCACTTTAGGGTACAGGGTGAAATGGCACCTCCTCCTACTTCCCCACCATTTTGTCTCCTGACCTAGAACTGTAATATTTTCTTGATAAATTAAATTTTGTCTTTTAGTTTCTTCTTTATTAATTTACCATAAAGTATATTTTATTTGATATCAATATAGCCAAACTGGTTTTATTAAAAAGAGTATATGCTGCACTTTTTTCTCATAATTTTACTTTCACTCTTTTTCCCCTTATGTTCTATTTGTATCTCTTAAGAACAGTAAATAATAGGTATATATTAAAAATTATGATGATCTTTGTTTTCTTAAAATTTTTTCTCTGAAATTGCAAAAAAATTCCACTTAGTTAACACACAGTATAATATTAGTTTGTTGTAAAATTTAGAGATTCATCACTTACATAAAACACCCAGTATTCATCACAAGTGATGAACTCACCTTAATAACAATCACATATTTAGCACAGTTTGTTCTCTAAAGTTGAGACTGTTTCTTGGCTTGCCTCTCATTCTCCCCCATATTGATTTTCTTTCTTAAATTCCCTATATGAGTGAAATCATATGGTATTTGTCTTTTTCTGACTGATTAATTTCACTTAGCATACTACTTTCTAACTCCAACCAATTCACAGGAAAAGGCAGGATATAATTTGTTTTTATGGGTGAGTAAAACTCACACACACACACACACACACACACACACACACATTTCTTCTTTATCCATTCATCACTTGATGGACATGTGGTCTCCTTCCATAATTCGGCTATTGTTGATAATGCTGCTATAAACATCAGGGAGCATGCATCCCTTCAAATTAGTATTTCTGTATCCTTTGGATAAATACCTAGTAACAAAATTGCTGGATTACAAAGTGGTTCTATTTTTTTTAATTTTTGAGGTAGCTCCGTACTGTTTTCCAGAGTGGTTGAACCAGTTTGCACTCTCACCAACAGTGTAAGAGGGTTCACCTTTCTCTGCTCCATGCTAACACCTATGGTTTCCTATGTTGTTAATTTCAGCCATTCTGCTGGTGTGAGATGGTGTCGCATTGTAGTTTTGATTTGTATTTCACTGATGCTGACTGATGTTGAACATATTTTCATGGGTATATTAGCCATCTGTAAGTCTTCTTTGGAAAAATATCTATCTATGTCTTCTTCCCATTTTTAAAAAGGATTATGTGATTCTTGGGTGTTGAGATTGATAAATTATTTATATTTTTTTGGATACTGATACTTTATTCAATGTGTCAGGCTCAATAGGTTAGCATCTCCCTTCAGCTCAGGTCATGATCCCAGGAACTGAGTCCTACATCGGCTCCTTGCTCAGTGGGGTGCCTGCTTCTCCCTCTGCCTGCTACTCCCTCTGTTTGTGCTCTCTCTCTCTTTCTCTCTCTCTGTGACAAATACATACATAAAATCCTAAAAAGAACGAAAGAAAGAAAGAATATATCTTCTCCCATTCTGAGAATTGCCTTCAATTTTGCTGATGGTTTCTTTCTCTGTGCAGAAGCTTTTTATTTTGATGAAGTCCAAATAGTTTATTTTTGCTTTTTGTTTCCCTTGCTTCAGAAGACATATCTAGTAAGAAGTTGCTAAGGCCAAAGTCAAAGAGGTTACTGTCTGTGGTCTCCTCTAGGGTTTTGACAATTTTCTGTCTCACATTTAGGTCTTTCATCCATTTTGAATTTATTTTTGTGTGTGGTGTGAGAAAGTTGTCCAATGTCATTCTTTGGCATGTTGCTGTCCAGTTTTCCCAACACCATTTGTTGAAGAGACTGTCTTTCTTCCATTGTATATTCTTTCTGCCTTGTAAAAGACTAGTTGACCATATAGTTGTGATTTCAGTTCTGAGTTTTCCATTCTGCTCTGCTGGTCAATGTGTTTGTCTTTGGGCCAGTGTCCTCTTCAATTGCTTTCATCAGTGTTTTATAGTTTTCAGAGTAGAGATCTTTTGCCATCTTGTTCAGCTTTATTCTTTTTTAAATGTAATTAACCAGCATATGATACATACTAGTTTCGGATGTAGTGTTCAATAATTCATCAGTTGAGTATAACGCCCAGTGTTTATCACATCACGTGTACTCCTTAATGCCCATCACCCAATTACTCCATCTCCCACCCTGTTAAGGTTTACTCTTGTGTATCTTATGATCTTTGATGCAATTATGAATGGGATTGATTCCTTGATTTCTCTTTCTGCTACTTCATTATTGGTGTATAGAAAGAGCACAGATTTCTGTCAATTGATTTTGTATCCTGTGACATTAATGTATTCATGTATATCAGTTCTAGCAATTTTTTGGTGGAATCATTTGGGTTTTCTATTTAGAGTATCATGTCATCTGCAAATAGTGAAAATTTTCTTCTTCCTTGCTGATTTGGATGCATTTTTGTTTGTTGTTTTACTGTTGAGTCTAGGAATTCCAGTATTATGTTAAACAAAAGTGCTGAGAGTGATTTGTTCCTGATCCTAGAGGAAAAGTATTCAGTTTTTCCCCACTATGATGATATTAAATGTAGGCTTTACATATATGGCCTTTCTTATGCTGAGGTGTGTTCCATCTATCCCTACTTTGTCAAGGGATTTTATCATGAAAGGATGTTGTACTTTGTCAAACCCTTTATCTGCATCTACTGAAATGATATTATGCTTCTTATCCTTTATTTTATTAATGTGGTATATCACATTGTTTGTTTTGTTAATACTGAACCACCGTTGTGTCCCAGGAATAAATTCCACTTGATTGTAATGAATGATTCTTTTAACTGTACTCTTGGATGTGATATGCTGTCATTTTTTGAGAATTTTTGCATGTATATTCATCAGGGATATTGGCATATAGTTCTCTTTTTTAGTGGAATCATTGTCTGATTTCAGATTTAGGGTAATGTTGGCCTTATAGAATGAATTTGGAAGGTTTTTTCTTTTTAATTTCTCTTGTTCAGAACAGTTTGAGAGTAGGCATTAACTCTTCTTTATATGTTTGGTAGAATTCCCCTGGAAAACCATCTGGGCCTGGACATTTATTTGTTGAGATATTTTTAAATATCTATTCTATTCTGAAGGGGTACAGGTCTCTGAATAGCCAGGTTTACACACTTCACAGCACTCACCATAGCACATACCTTCCCCAATGTTCATAAACCAACCATCCTTTACCTCCCCCCCTCCCCCTGGCAACTCTCACTTTGTTTTTTGAGATTAAGTGTCTCTTACAGTTTGTCTCCCTCCCAATCCCATCTTGTTGCATTTATTCCTTTCCTACCCCCTAAACCCCCATGTTGCCTCTCCACTTCCTCCTATCAGGGAGATCATGATAATTGTCTTTCTCTGATTGACTTATTTCTGTAAGCATAATACCCTCTAGTTCCATCCATGTCATCGCAAATGGCAAGATTTCATTTCTTTTGGGGGCTGCATAGTATTCCATTATATATATATACCACATCTTCTTTACCTATTCATCTGTTGATGGACATCTAGGTTCTTTCCATAGTTTAGCTATTGTGGACATTGCTGCTATAAACATTCAGGTGCACGTGCCCCTTTGGATCACTACATTTGTAAATACCCAGTAGTAAAATTACTGGGTTTAAGGTAGCTCTATTTTCAACTTTGTGAGGAAGCTCCATGCTGTTTTCCAGAGTGGTTGCATTAGCTTTCATTCCCACCAACAGTGTAGGAGGGTTCCCCTTTCTCTGTATCCTTGCCAGCATCTGTCATTCCCTGACTTGTTAAATTAGCCATTTTGACTGGTGTGAGGTGGTATCTCATTGTTATTTTGATTTGTATTTCCCTGAGGCCGAGTAATGTGGAGCACATTTTCATGTGTCTCTTGACCATCTGGATGTCTTCTTTCCAGAAATGTCTGCTCATGTCCTCTGCCCATTTCTTGATTGGATTGTTCTTTGGGTGTTGAGTTTGAGAAGTTCTTTATACATTTTGGATGCTAGCCCTTTATCTGATATGTTGTTTGCAAATATCTTATCCCATTCTGTCAGTTGTCTTTTGGTTTTGTTAACTCTTTCTTTTGCTGTGCAAAAGCTTTTGATCTTGGTGAAGTCCCAATAGCTCATTTTTGCCCTTGCTTCCCTTGCCTTTGGCGATGTTCCTTGGAAGAAGTAGCTGTGGCTGAGGTGAAAGATGTTGCTGCCTGTGTTCTCCTCAAATATTTTGATGGATTCCTTTCTCACATGGAGGTCCTTCATCCATTTTGACTCTATTTTCATGTGTGGTGTAAGGAAATTGTCCAGTTTCATTTTTCTGTATGTGGCTGTCCAATTTTCCCAACACCATTTGTTGAAGAGACTTCCTTTTTTCCATTGGACATTCTTTCCTGCTTTGACAAAGATTAGTTGACCATGGAGTTGAGGGTCTATTTCTGGGCTCTCTATTCTGTTCCACTGATCTATGTGTCTGTTTTTGTGACAGTACTATACTGTCGTGATGATGACAGCTTTGTAATAGAGCTTGAAGTCTGGAATTGTGATGCCACCAACTTTGGCTTTCTTTTTCAACATTCCTCTGGCTATTCGAGGTCTTTCTGGTTCCATACAAATTTTAGGATTATTTGTTCCATTTCTTTGAAAAAGAAAATGAGATTTTGATAGGGGTTGCATTAAACATGAAGATTGCATAGACATTTTCACAATATTTGTTCTTCCAATCCATGAGCATGGAACATTTTTCCATTTCTTTGTGTCTTCCTCAATTTCTTTCATGAGTACTTTATAGTTTTCTGAGTACAGATTATTTGCTTCTTTGATTAAGTTTATTCCTAGGTATCTTATGGTTTTGGGTGCAACTGAAAATGGGATTGACTCCTTAGTTTCTCTTTCTTCTCTCTTGTTCTTGGTGTATAGAAATGCAAATGATTTCTGTGCATTGATTTTTATATCCTGACACTTTACTTAATTCCTGTATGAGTTTTAGCATTTTTGGAGTGGAGTCTTTTGGGTTTTCCACATAAAGTATCACATCATCTGCAAAGAGTAATAGTTTGACTTCTTCTTTACCAATTTGGATGCCTTTAATTTCTCTGTTGTCTGATTGCTGAGGGTAGGACTTCTAGTACTATGTTGAATAGCAGTGGTGATAATGGACATCCTTGCTGTGTTCCTGACCTTAGTGGAAACGCTCTCAGTTTTTCTCCATCGAGAATGATATTCACTATTGGTTTTTCATAGATGGCTTTGATGATATTGAGGTATGTAGCCTCTTTCCCTACACTTTGAAGAGTTTTGATCAAGAAAGGATGTTGTACTTTGTCAAATGCTTTTTCAGCATCTATTGAGAGTATCATATGGTTCTTTTATCTTTCTTTTACTAATTTATTGTATCACACTGATTGATTTGTGGATGTTGAACCAAACTTGCAGCCCTGGAATTAATCGCACTTGATTGTGGTGAATAACCCTTTTAATGTACTGTTGGATCCTATTGCCTAGTATTCTGAGGAAAATTTTCGCATCTGTGTTCATCAAGGACATTGGTCTGTAATTCTCTCTCTCTCTTTCTCTCTCTTTTTTTTAAAGATTTTATTTATTTATTTATTTGACAGACAGAGATCACAAGTAGGCAGAGAGAGATGGAGGAAGCATGATCCCTGCTGAGCAGAGAGCCCGACGCGTGGCTCCATCCCAGGACCCTGGGATCATGACCTGAGCAGAAGGCAGAGGCTTTAACACACTGAGCCACTCAGGCGCCCCTGTAATTCTCTTTTTTGATAGGATCTTTGTCTGTTTTTGGGATCAAGGTAATGCTGGCCTCATAAATGAGTTTGGACGTTTTCCTTCCATTATTTTTTGGAACAGTTTCAGGAGAATAGGCATTAATTCTTCTTTAATTCCTTGGTAGAATTCCCTTAGGAAGCCTCCTGGCCCTGGGCTCTTGTTTGTTGGGAGATTTTTGATGACTGCTTCAATCTCCTTACTGGTTATGGGTCTGTTCAGGTTTTCTATTTCTTCCTGGTTCAGTTTTTGTAGGTTATACATCTCTAGGAATGTATCCATTTCTTCCCGATTGTCAAATTTGCTGGCATATAGTTGCTCATAATATGTTCTTTTAATTGTTTGTATTTCTTTGGTGTTGGTTGTGGTCTCTCCTCTTTCATTCATGATTTTATTTATTTGGGTCCTTCCTTTTTTCTTTTTGATAAGTCTGGCCAGGGGTTTATCAATCTTATTAATTCTTTCAAAGAACCAGCTCCTAGTTTTGTTGATTTGTTCTACTTTTTTTGTTTGTTTTTTTCTATTCCTTGGTTTCAGCTCTGATCTTTATGATTTCTCTTCTTCTGCTGGGTTTAAGCTTTCTTTGCTGTTCTTTCTGAAGCCCATTAGGGGTAGGGCTTAAAATCTAATCTATCTGATATAAGGATTGCCACCCCAGCTTTCTTTTGATGTCCATTAGCATGGTAAATTGTTTTCCACCCTAACACTTTAAATCTGGAGGTGACTTTGGTCTAAAATGAGTTTCTTGTAGACAGCATATTGATTTTTTTTTAATCTATTCTGATACCCTGTGTCTTTTGATTGTGGCATTTAGCCTATTTGCATTGAGAGATATGAATTTAGTGCCACTGTATTGCCTTTAAGGTTACTGTTACTGTATATTGTCTCTGTTCCTTTCTGGTCTACTACTTTTAGGGTCTCTCTTTGCTTAGAGGACCCTTTTCAATATTTCCTGTAGAGCTGGTTTGGTGTTTACAAATTCTTTTAGTTTTTGTTTGTCCTGGAAGCTTTTTTTTTTTTTTAAGATTTTATTTATTTGACAGACAGAGATCACAAATAGGCAGAGAAGCAGTCAGAGAGAGGAGGAAGCAGGCTCCCTGCTGAGCAGAGAGCCCAATGAGGGGCTCAATCCCAGGACCCTGGGATCATAACCTGAGCTGAAGGCAGAGGCTTAACCCACTGAGCCACCCAGGTGCACCTGTCCTGGAAGCTTTTTATCTTTCCTATTTTCAATGATAGCCTAGCTGGGTATAGTATTCTTGGCTGCATGTTTTTCTCATTCAGTACTCTGAATATATCATGCCAGTTCTTTCTGGCCTGCCAGGTCTCTGTGGATAAGTCTGCTGCCAATCTAATATTTTTACCATTGTATGTTACAGACTTCTTGTCCCGGGCTGCTTTCGGGATTTTCTCTTTGTCACAAAGACCTGTAAGTTGTACTATTGGATGACAGGGTGTGGACCTATTCTTACTGATTTTGAGGGGCATTCTCTGAGCCTCCTGGATTTTAATGCCTGTTTAATTTTAATGCCTGTTCCCTTTGCCATATTAGGGAAATTCTCTACAATAATTCACTCCAATATATCTTCTGCTCCCTTCTCTCTTTCTTCTTTTTCTGGAATCCCAATTATTCTAATATTGTTTTGTCTTATAGTATTGCTTATCTCTTGAATTCTCCCCTTGTGCTTCAGTTGTTTTTCTCTCTTTTGCTCAGCTTCTTTTTTCTCTGTCATTTGGTCTTCATTATCACTAACTCTCTCTTCTGCCTCATTAATCCTAGCAGTAAGAGCCTCCATTTTTTATTGCACCTCATTAATAGTTTTTTTTTTTTTTTAATTTCAGCTTGGTTAGATTTTAGTCCTTTTATTTCTCCAGAAAGGGCTTTTATTTCTCCAGAAAAGGTTTCTCTAATATCTTCCATACCTTTTTTGAGCCCAGCTAGGGTCTTGAGAATTGTCATTCTGAACTCTAGATCTGACATATTACCAATGTCCATATTGATTAGGTCCCTAGCCTTCGGTACTGCCTCTTGTTCATTTACTTTTGTGGTGAGTTTTCCCATCTTGTCATTTTATCCAGATAAGAATATAAGAAGGAGAGAATAAAATACTAAAAGGTTGGCAAAGACCCCCCAAAAATGTGTGTTAACCAAATCAGAAAAGACCCCAAATCATGTGGGGAAAAAGGGGGTAAATAAGTCCAAAAAAAAGGAAAAAAGAAAAAGAAAATATAGATATTAGACTGGTGAATAGAGCAGAGCCAACCACTTAATTTTGGGAGTACTTTGGTCTCTTAGAAGAAACTACCTCTCAAAATTGTAAAGAAAGAAAAACTTTTATATATACATATATATATTAAATGTATATATATATGTATGTATATATATGCATGCATATGTAATATATATACATTTAATATATTATATTAAATGTATATATTATATTCCATTTCTTCATCATGTTTACACTTATTTTTTGTGTATATATATAATATATATATAAATATTTATGTATATATCACTATTTTGTGCATACATATAATATGTATTAAATATATATTATATTATATATATATATACCCTTATTTTTTGTGTGTATATATCATACATATATATATTTTGTGTGCATGTGTATATATATAATACATATATATGTACATACACATATACATATGTACATATGAATATATATAATATATACATATTATATATGTCTAAATATATGTATGTATATTTATATACTATATATAAATGTATAATATATAAAAATATATGTACTATATACATTTATGTTTGTGTGTATATACATATTTGTATATATAAATATATATATTAAATACATTTATATACATTTATGTTTGTGTATTATATATAAATATATGTTTTATATAATATATATTTCATATAATTCATATACATATATTTATACATATATATTATATATAAATATGCATTTGCATAATATATAAAATATATATTATATAAAGCATATATTTATATATAATACACAAACATAAATGCATAAATATAAATATATGTAATATATAAATATATTATTATATATTTATATGATTATATTTTATATAACATATATAATATGTAAAATATATATAATATATAAATATATAGTTTATATACACACACACATACAAATAAGTGTAGACATGATGAAGGAATGGAATATGGCTGTAAAGATGAAAATTTTTTAAAAATTCTTAAAAAGGAGTTGATAAGATAAGTTGGTTGGGAGAATAAAGAAAAAGAAAGTAGAAAGAATTTGCTCAGGCTGGAGACTAGAACAAAGTCCTGTGCTAGATTGAGGGTATTTTTTGGTCTATTAGAAGAAGTTGTATCCCAAAATTTTTTAGAAGAAATAACCCTATGTATTTACAAAAAATAAAGTTAGATACAATGAAGGATAAAATATGATTATAATAATGAACATTCAAAAAGATTTTTTTAAATGAAAGGTATTGTTAAGATAAACGAGTTAAAAAATGTTAAAGGGGAAAGAGTAAAAGTTAAAAAAAAAGAAGAAAAATATAAAATTTAAAAAAATAATTAACTTTGCAAGACTAAGGAATCACCAGGAGAAAACCATGAATTCCATGCTTTGCTTTCTCCTCCTCTGAAATTCCTCTGTTCTCTTTGATCAGTGAGCTTGGTCTTGGCTGGATTTCTTGCTGATCTTCTGGGGGAGGGCCCTGTTGTAGTGATTCTCAAGTGTCTTTTCCTGAGCTGGAATTGCGCCGCCCTTCCCAGGAGCTGGGCTAAGTAATCTGCTCTGGTTCGCTATCCAGAGGTTTTGTTCCCTGATTGCTTTCCATAGAATTCTGGAGGATGGGAATGAAAATGGCGGCCTTCTAATCTCTTCCTGGAAGAGTGGAGAGCTTGGGGCCCCACTCCTCAGTGCACCCTTGGAGAAAAGCACTAAATCACTCCCATCTCCCTGGCCTCCAGCTGCATGCCGAGCTCATCTGGCCTGTGAATGAGTGTCTCTGTCTCTGGCACACAGCCCCCTGAGAGTCTCCAAACCCAGCAGATTACTGCTGCTCTTCCAGGGTGGTCTCCCCAGATCTACCACTTGTGGGGTGCCTGCTCAAAGAGCAGTGGTCTGGCTCTGCCACGGATCACAGTTTAAGGTACCCCCGAGCTAAAAGCTCACTCCTCGGCTCTGTCTCTGTAGCCAGCTTCCCTGCTCTAATACCTGTGAGCTCTGTGATACTCAGACACCACTGATCCTTTGGTGACCCCACAGGACCTGAGACCATGCTGTCCCTGTGAAGTCTCCACCCCCACTTAGCCTCTGGAGCAATGTCCCTTAGTGGACA
Organism: Lontra canadensis; assembly: GCF_010015895.1. Lineage (NCBI taxonomy): Eukaryota > Metazoa > Chordata > Mammalia > Carnivora > Mustelidae > Lontra > Lontra canadensis. The sequence goes on from NW_022631071.1 coordinate 7,025,290, forward strand.
GACTTAAAAGTTCAGATTTTGTGCTCCATTGCTCCACCGCTTGCCAGGAGCTGGCCTCTCCCCCTGCAGTCTATCTTCCTGTCGCTTTGGATTCACTTCTCCCCAGATCCTACCTTTCTGAAAGTGGTCTATTTTCTGTTTCTAGAATTGCTGCTCTTCTTCTCTTCAATCCCCTCTTGGATTTGTAGGTGTTCGGAATGGTCTGATAAACTATGTAGCTGATCTCCTGCTACCTGATGTCATCTCAGCCTACTTCTCCTCTGCCATCTTCAAGATACGCTTGTTGAGATATTTTTGAGTTCTATTACATTTCTTTGCTGGTTATCAGTCTGTTCAAGTGTTCTGTTTCTTCCTGCTTCAGTTTTGGTAGTTCATATATTTCTGAGAATTTATCCATTTCCTCTAGATTCTCCAATTTGTTGCCATATAAATTTTTTTATAATATTCTCTTCTGATTCTTTTCATTACTGTGTTGTGTTGTTGGTTGCTATTTCTCCTTTCTCATTTGTGGTTTTATTTACTTGGGTCCTTTCTCTTTTCTTTTTCATAAGTCTGGCTAGGAGTTTATCAATTTTAGTAATTTTTTTCAAAGAGTCATCTCCTGGTTTCATTGATGTGTTCTATTGTTTTTCTTTTTTTTTCCAGTTTCTTTATCGTTGAGTTCTGCTCCAACCTTTATTATTTCCCTTTTTCTGTTAGCTTTAGCCTTCATTTATTTCTTTTTCTATATCATTTAGGTGTAAGATTAGGTTCTTCATTTGAGATTTTCTTTGCTCTTGATGTAGGTATGTTTTGCTATATATTTCTCTCTTAGGGCCATCTCTGCTGTGTCCCAGAGGTTTTGGACTATTGAGTTTTCATTTCTATTTGTTTCCTTTTTATTTCTTTTTGATTTCCTTGTTAATCCATTCATTGCTTAGCAGCATGTTCTCTAACCTCCATATATTTGGGGTCTTTCCAATATTTTTTCTTGTTGTTGACTTCAAGTTCCATAGTACTATGTTTGGAAAATATGTTTGGTATGATCTCAAACGTTTTGTATTTGTTGAGGCCTGATTGGTGACCTAGTATGTAATCTCTTCTGGAGAATGTCTCATGTGCACTTGAAAAGAATGTGTGTTCTACTGCTTTAGGATGGGGTGTTCTAAATATATCTTTTAAGCCCATCTGATCCAGTCTGTCATTCAAAGACATTGTTTTCTTACTGACTTTCTGCTTAGATGATCTGTCTGTTGAGGTAAGTAGGATGCTAAAGTCCCCTACTATTATTGTATTATTATTAATTATTTCCTTTATATTTTCTCCTAATCATATTATATATTTGGCTGGTCCCATTTGGTGCCATTAATATTTATATTTGTTAGATCTTCTTGTTGGATAGTACTTTTTTATTATGATATGTTGCACTTCTCCATCTCTTAATGCAGTCTTTGTTTTAAAATCTAGTTCCCTGATGTAAGCATTTCTACTCCAGCTTTCTTTCGATCTCTATTTGCATAATAAATGTTTCCTCATCCCGTCCCCTTCAACCTGAAGGTGTCTCTAGGTCTAAAATTAATCTTTTGTAGACAGCATATAAATCAGACTTGTTGTTTTACTTCTTCTGATATCCTATGTCTTTTAATTGGAGGACTTAGTCCATTTACATTGAGAATAATTATTGATAGTTATATATTTAGTGCCATTGTATTATTGTTTTGTTCTTGTTTCTGGAGATTTTCTCTGTTCCTTTGTATTCTTTGTCACTTTTGTTCTTTCCTTCCCACTCAAAGAGTCCCCATTAATATTTCTTGCTTGGCAAATTTAGTGGCCACAAACTTCATTAGTTTTTATTTGTCTGGGAAACTCTTTATCTATACTATTCACAGTGATAGCCTTGCTGGATAGCATATTCTTGGGTGTGTATTTTTCCTATTCATCACATGGAATATACCATTCTCTTCTGGCTTGCTACATTTCTGTAAGTTGTGGACTTCTTTTGTCTTGCTGCTTCTACGATTTTTTTTTATCACTAAATTTTGCAACTTTAATTGCAAGATGTCTTGGTGCTGGCCTGCTTTTGTTGATGTTTATGGGAGTTCTGTGTGCCTCTAGGATTTGGATGTCTGTTTCCTTCCCCAGATTAGGGAAGTTTTCAGCTATGATTTTCACAATTAAATATTCTACCCCCTTTTCTCTCTCTTTTTCTGGGACTCATATAATACAAATGCTGTTATATTTGATGGAGTCACTGAGTTCCCTAAGTCTATTTTCCTGATCCATAATTCTTCTTTCTTTCTTTTGTTTAGCTTCATTATTTTCCATTATTCTATCTTCTATATCACTTATTTGTTCCTCTGCTTCTTCCATCCTTTTGATCATTATATCCAGTCTGTTTCAAGTCTCAGTTATTACTTTTTCATTTCTAATTGTTTTTTAACTCTTTTATCTCTACAGTAAGGACCCCCTGAAGTCTTTCATTCCTTTCTCAAGCCCAGTGAGTATCTTTATGATTGTTGCTTTAAATTCACCATCAGGAATATTACTTATATCTGTTTCAATTAGGTCTCTTGCCATGACCTTTTCTTGTTCATTTATTTGGTATGAATTCCTCCATTTTGGCATTTCATCTGTGTCTCTGTCTTCTGTATGTTAGAAAACCCTTTTATGTATCCTGCTCTTGAGAGTAATGGGTTTCTGAAGAAAAGGCCATATAGTGTCCAGGGCCTGGTGCTTCAGGGAATGTCTGTGTTGTGTGATATGTGCACTCTGCTGCTGTGTTTTGTTTTCTTTGACCTTCAGGCCAGTCATCTGCAGAGGCTCTCCTTGCCTTCAGTGGATAGTGTTTGTCCCTGTCCCCGTTGTGGTTAGTTTTTACTAGATGTTTTCTAGTATGCTTGTTAAATGAAGCCTGATGCTACTTCCACTAGAATTGAAGCCTTGCAGAACTCTCTGTTTGGGAGATGTAGTGTGCATAAAGGTTTATGTTGGTCTTCTAGGAAAGGGGACTGTTGCAATTGGACTTAGGCACACTTGCCTTAGAAAAGCACTACTAGCAGAGTGCAGGGGGGAGGGACATGATGGTTCCACAGCCAGTGTTGGCACTGTGTTGTTTACAAAATGTTATGTTGTGGGTGGGGCAGAGACAGAGACATGGTACCAGCCATGTCCCTAGAGAGAGGTCTCTGTGTTTGCTGCTTTCACAGAAGCCCTCCCTGAAAAGCAAATAATCTTCATTTATGTGTCCCAGGTATTTTTCAGATCACTATTTTCTCACTATCTCTGGATTGCTTGCCTGCCTGGAGCAACACAGTGCACTTTGGGCTCTATCCAAGTCAAGTCTTCTGACTTTTTTTTTTTTAATTTCTTTTCAGTGTAACAGAATTCATTGTTTATGCACCACAACCAGTGCTCCATGCAATATGTGCCCTCTATAATACCCACCACCTGGCTCCCCCAACCTCCCACCCCCCGCCCCTTCAAACCCCTCAGATTATTTTTCATAGTCCATAGTCTCTCATGGATCATCTTCCCTTCCAATTTTCCTCAACTCCCATCTCCTCACCATCTCCCCATGTCCTCCATTATTTGTTATGCTCCACAAATAAGTGAAACCATATGATACTTGATTCTCTCTGCTTGACTTATTTCACTCAGCACAATCTCTTCCAGTACCTTCTATGTTGCTACAAAAGTTGGGTATTCATCCTTTCTGATAGAGGCATAATACTCCGCAGTGTATATGGACCACATCTTCCTTATGCATTCATCCATTGAAGGGCATCTTGGTTCTTTCCACACTTTGGCAACCGTGACAATTGCTGCTATAAACATGGGGTACAGATGGCCCTTCTTTTCACTACATCTGTATCTTTGGGGTAAATATGTAGTGAAAAGTCTTCTGACTTTTTAACTCCAAACTTGAGGGACCTGCTCTGGTGGGGCCCTTCAATGAACTCCTGGGGAAGAGTCTCAGTGTGTTGGGATAGATGCAAGTTTGACAGAGAAGGGCAGTTGCACCAGGGTGCAGGGTTGGGGGATTTGTAGCAAGCAGGCTAAACAGCCAGTGACAGGGGTAAGAAGACCTCAACAAGTCTCTCTGCACATATGCTGAGGGACAGGGGAGGGAAATGGCACCCACAGCCTTTTTTGTTCCAAGAGAGATGTTTCTATGAATGCTACCTCTCACAGATGAGCTCCAAAAATAGGGAACAGTCTCTCTCCCATTTGCCTTGGGTGATCCTCAGATTATGCAATCTGCTCCCGGATTTCTCTGTAGGGATAAGGCAGTGCCCTTAGAGCTCTAGCCCAGTCAAACCTGCCAACCTTTAAAACTCATCCTTCAACCCTGCTGTTTGCAAAAACTCATGAAAATCAGTCCCTCTCTTTTACCCATCCACTGGCCTATGGTTTTACTGTGCACTTTGAATTCTTTCTCCTATTCTGCAACCAGGGCTCCCTCCCCTCCACAGCACCTGCAATCCATTTGTCCCTGAAACCATGTCTCTGCATTTCTTACCTTCCTTGATGTGGTCTCTTCTCCCCCTCTAGTTGTACAGTCTGTTCTGGCAATCCTCACTTTTATTTCTTGGGTGTTCAGAATGATTTGATAGTTATCTAGTGTGTTTGAAGGAAGAGACAAACCCAGGTCCTCCTACTACACTGCCATCTTATCTCCTCACCCAAGCATGTGATCTTCATCTTTTAACAGGACTATTTATTCCATTTAAATTTATTATAAATATTGGTATATTTGCATATTTCTCTATCTTATATTTTGACTTCTAATTGCCCCAACTTCTCTATATTTTTCTCTCCTTTCTTGACTGCTTTTGATTTATTTTTTCCTATTATTTTTTAAAAAAGATTTTACTTATTTATTTGTCAGAGAGAGAGTGCATGCAAGTAGGGGAAAGGGCAGGGGCAGAGGGAGAAGCGAGCTCCCCATTGAGAAAGGAGCCCAATATGGGACTCCATCCCAGGATGCTGGGTTCATGGCCAGAGCTGAAGGCAGATGCTCAACTGCCTGGACTACCCAGACATCCTGTTTTCCCGTAACTTTTTTTTTTTTACCATTTTAAAATGTATATACTCTACACCTATTTCTTAAATGAGAACCCCCCAAAATGTAACATGACTACTTAATTTTTGAATGGCTAAATGAATCAGTGTCGTTGAATTCTTCCAATCAATTTAAGAATCATAGAATAGAGGGGCACCTGGGTGGCTCAGTAGGTTAAAGCCTCTGCCTTCAGCTCAGGTCATGATCCCAGGGTCCTGGGATTGTGCCCCGCATCAGGCTCTCTGCTCGGTGGGGAGCTTGCTTGCTCCTCTCTCTCTCTCTGCCTGCCTTTCTGCCTACTTGTGATCTCTGGCTGTCAAATAAATAAATAAATAAAATATTAAAAAAAGAGTCATAGAATACATTAAGAATAGTCTTCCCTTCCTACTCATGTTGCTGTTGTGTATTTTGTTTTTGTATTATAAATCCTTGAGATATTATTATATTAGTAGAGTCAATATTTACTGCTATTTTTGCTATTCTTGCATTTCAGTCCTTCCATCTGGGATATTTTTTCTTCTGCCTGAAGTACTTCCTTTGATATTTGTTTTAGTGATGATCTGGTAGTATAAATCCTAATATATTTCTATTAGATGGTAATTGTCTTTATTTTACTGATATTCTTAAATTATATTTCTCCTGGGAATAGATTTCCAGGTTGACATCTACTTTTTAATTAAGATACAGTGTTATATTAATTTCAGGTGTGCACAATGATTCAACAATTCTATGCATCACTCAAGCTCTTCACAATGTGCACTCTAATCCTCTTTATTTTACCAACGCTTCCACCCACCTTTCCTCTGTCAGCCACATTTGTTTTCTGTATTTGTCTCATTTTTTTGTTTGTTTGTTTGTTTAGATTCACACCTACTTTTTCTCTATACAATGAAGATATAGTTCCACTGTCTTCTGGTTTCCACTGTTGCTTTTGGAGTCAACCATCAGTATAACTGTATTTTTTTGTATATAATTTGTCATGTCTTTGCTTTTCTTGCTGCTTTTAAAACCTCTTTGTAGTATTCCTCACTCTCACTATAATGTGCATAAATGTAGGTTTCTATTTATGTAAACTCTTTGAGATTTATTGTGCTTGTAGAACTTTTAGATTATTATCTTTTTTTAAGTTCTGGAAAATTCTTGGTCATTAAATCTTTAAATATTGTCTCTGCTCTTTTCTCTCCAACCTTTCCTTTTGGAATTCCAATTATATGGGTGGTAAAACATTTCATTCCCTATTCTATATTCATTAAACCCCTTTTTGGGTATTTTACATCTCTATGTCTTTCCATGCAGCACAACAATGATTCTTTAGTTCTGTCTTCCAGTTTTCTATGTTGTTAGCTGCATTTAATGATTTTATACATCATTGAGATTTTCAAAATTATTGAATTATAAAGTTATAAATTAAATATTCTGAAATTCTATAGTTTCTATATAAAAACTGACTACTTTTATTTTCAAACCTCATTTTTATTTTTTTAAACATTAAACACAATTCATATTATGTGTCTTATGGCTCCAATTCCTGAAGTTTTGATAGGTTAATATTCTGTTGTCTGTTTCTGTTGGTTCTCAGTCACAGTACTTTGTATTCTGGTTTTCTTTTCCAAAAAATGGTCATGGTACTTGAATGATTTTACTGGCATAAATGAAAGTTCCATGAAGTTTGATATTTTATAAGCATTCATTAACATGTGAAAAGACCTAGACTCATTTATAAATAACAAATACCTGCCTATATAAAGATGTGCCTCTATTCAATGATATGATGTATTATTCTCCTGGGATTTATTGATTAGGGGATGACCAAGTTATTCAATTATATTAGAAATAAAACTCAATTGATTTTATATCTCTTAGAAATTGGTATGCTATACAATGGGAATGTCCACTGGGTTTTAAATTTGGGGGTTAAAATAAAATATTCTAAAATTTTGAGGACCAAGTTAGGTTACCAGTTTTTGATTTTGCTAATCAATTTTACTGTTTTAAACCCATGATTTCATATACTATCATCATTGTTTCATACAAGAGAGAACATATTAACATTAAAAAATAGAAAAGATAAAATACAGTCCTTCTAAAAAGGGACAATTGGTGATTGAACTGATTATATAAAATTATGCTTTTTTTTAAGAGAGAGAAAAAGCATTGGGGAGGTGTAGAGGGAGAGGGGAAAGAGAGAATCTTAAACAGGCTCCATGTCTAGCACAGAGCTTGTTGTGGGGCTCAATCTCATGAACTGAAGAATATGACCTGAACTGAAATCGAGAGTTGGACACTTACTGAGCCACCCAGTTGCCCTAAAATTATACTTTTTATAATTTTACCACAGACCGGTAAAAACAGAAGCTTTAATGACAAAAACGGTCCATGGATGAACCTTTGGTACTCATTATGTTAGAAGCCAAATTTGAAAATTTCCAAATTTTGGAATTTAGTCTCCATAAAGATCAGTTATTTTCCTCTGTTAAAATAATATAGCCCCTATCCCTGACTCCTTCCTTTTGCCGCCTAATGCAGACTACTGGTTGCAAGATTACTGGTGGTAAATTGTGGCTAGATCAGAGGTAATGTATTTGTTTTCCTTAAAAATTTTCTTTTGGGGGTGCGTGGGTGGCTCAGTGGGTTAAAGCCTTTACCTTCGGCTCAGATCATGATCCCAGAGTCCTGGGATCGAGCCCTGCATTGGGCTCTCTGCTCCGCAGGGAGCCTGCTTCCTCCTCTTTCCCTGCCTCTCTCTCTCCCTGTCTCTCTGCTTACATGTGATCTTTGTCTGTCAGATAAATAAATAAAATCTTTAAAAAAATTTTTCTTTTGAATTTCACACCTTAATACATAAGGTCCTTTCCTCTCTGAAAAGTAGCTTCTTATTAAGTATTATCAATTTTTTTAATTTTAATTTTCATATTCAGAAACCTGAGAATGCTAATTATAATATAATACAAACTCTGAGAAAAAGGGCACAGTCATTTCTAAAATTTCCTCTCCATCACTTATAAAAACAGAATATCTAACGTCTCTTTTGTAGTTCTTTCAATCCCTGCATTAAATTGAAAAAAAAAAACTTTCCTATTTTTACCATGTTTCCTTCTTTGTGCACCAACAGATAGTTGAAACACTTCATCACTATTTTATCTTATCTCTCTGTTAAGCATATTTCTCTTGAAATGCTAGAACTGCTCAGCTTTATTATTTGTGAGGTGGAAAATCAGGTAGATTTTTTTCTTATTTTCTAGTCATCTAAGAAAGAGCACACTTAGTTTTATAGTAGTGATTGTCTCCTTTTCTCACTAACCATAGACTTCTTCCCCAGCCATCCTCACCTCCACCCACCCTCACTCCAAGTAGCTGGAAGGAAATTCATTATGTCCTGGACTTTGAAGGGAGCATTTGCTGACATTAGTTTTGCCTTTATAATACCCTTCTACCTCCTGGAAGTAGAGACATCATTAACTTTATTTTAAATGTACATGTTTATTGCAGGTATACTGAAATGAATGGAACAAGAGCAGATCCACTTGGACTGCAATACTTTGAGACCACATTTTTATCATTCAAATTCTTCAAAGAGTTAATCAATTTTCTCTAGGTGTGAATTTAGTTGGAAAGGAAAAAAAAGAATATTTATATGTTGTCAAATAAAAGTTTTAAATTATAAGCAAAAACTGAGACATGTTGTTTCACCTTCTAATTTAACTAATTAACTAAGCCAATTGGCCTAATTCTTTCACTAAATAGCTTAATCATAGCATTCTTTACTGCGTTAATATATTTAAAATGTTTGCTTAATATAACCACTGCCTCCTTTTGCATTACTTTTTTAAACATACAAATATAACATAATTTATAATTTGATTAGCTAATAAATTTAAAGAATATTTTAAAATAATAGTGTTTTATATAGACTAAGTATATTAATTGGAGCATTTAACAGTCCTTTTTTCCCCCTCTTCTCATGCAACATTAACATGAGGAGTTAAACATTTTCCAGATGTCTAAGATATTCTGCCAATCAGATTATTTAATTCTTCTAAGCCTCTGGCAAGGTCCTTTTTTCTAAATTATATTAGCAAGGATCAGAATTTTTGAGTGGTGTTCTGTAGAACATTAACTCCTTAAGATGTTAATATGTGTAATATGAAAGAGAAATACATAATCAAACAATTTTGGCAACACTTGCTTGAACAAATATAAACAGGATTATTTATCAATCTGTGCATTTATTTATTTAATGAGTACTTGTGCTCCAAGTACTGTAATCAATGCTGAACAAAGCAGAACAAGGCTTTGCCATCATGCTGCTTAGATTTTAGGGAAGGACATAGATGAGCAGCAAATATTTAATGTTAATATCAGGTAGATTAAACTGCTGTGAAGTATATTAAAGCAGAATAGGTGATGAAGAATGATAGGGGCATAGTTTATTTTAGACAGGAGATAAAAGCAGACCTCTCAGAGAAGGTATTATTTGAGCAGAAAACTGTAATGAAAGATATATCTCAATCTTAATTAAAATTAAGGAGTAATCTCTTAAGATTAGGCATTATGTGTGATCCCTGAAGCACACTTTGAGAAATATTAGGCTAGATGTTTATGAACCACTGGTTTATGTAGAATACATGAATCAGTATGATTGAATAAAATGCAAAGTACAAAGAACTCAATTCACATTTATACTTATATTTCCATATTTTAACATTAGTATGAGTTCCATTTCAGTCCACTTTTCAAACTTAATTCACTTTAAATCTTCTGTGAAATAGATGAGCCAATTCATCTTAATGAGTTTTTGGAAGAAGAGAGACTTTGGGAAGGCATTCTATTTAAATATTGAAAACTTGCTGTTTTTATTGAAATGCCTTTTTCCTTTCTGTTCCATAGGCATTTTAGAGTCAAGAACCATGTAATTTCCTGTTATTTTTGTACTTAGAATTTAAGAATTCTCTTCATATTCTCTAGAACAATTTATTTATCTTCTTGCTGGTTCTTATAAAATACTTTTAATCATGAGATAAATGAGATTTACACATGAAAACAATTATATACCCTATTTTTCCATCTCTTATCCACCTGTGCCTAAAGTCACAATTTGATATATTTATCCAGTACTTTTAGGTATGAGGTGCTGTATAAAACATTATAGAATACTACCGAATAAGTCATAGGTCCCATTATTTATGAGTTTCTTGTTGAAGACAGACTACAACGGGTATGAACATGTATCACTTATTTGTATGTGAAAGGCAGTCTATTACAGAAGTATATTGTTATAGGGTTACATGCTAAAAGAAGTAAAGAGATTTTCATACCTATATATTTGTTGTTTTTGGTGAAGGATGTTAACCTCTTCCATAGCTATGAAAAACTATCTATCTAGGTTGGGAAGAGCTAGTAGGGAGGTCAATTAGTCAGTCTCACTTAAATCCATATTCCAAGGAGTCCCTAGGAAACAGGAATTCAAAGGATAAAGTCTATTACAGTTCTTCTAGAAGTTTAGTCATTTAATTTCAGTCATGCAAAGTCTGGGCACTGTGGGAAAAGCTGTAGTGTTTGTGTTGTGACCTGAGGCAGCCACCGTTTCTGCATTAAATGAATGAAAACCGGTGTCCCTGCTGGAAAAACGAGGTGAAAGAATGCATCCAGGTTGTGATCATGACCTCTTTTCTTAGCCACACCTGCATACATTGAGTTGATTACTTGACTTTGCCACTTGAATGGCTCAGAGACAGTACCTTAAATTCAACATATCCAGAATAGAATACACAGAATCTTCTAAATATGTCCAAACTATGGTCCTCATCATGTTATCCTAGTATTCTTCGTACCACCATACATAAACCAAAAAGATAGAGATACCCTTGATCACTTCATCACCTTTACCTCTACATCCGATCCATCGCCAAATCCTGTTTACCAATTCCTAAATCTTTCTTGAAACCTCCTATTTGCTTTCTTCTCTAGTTAAATAAACCATTAAAGCTATTATAAAACTTCCCTTGTACTAAATAAAGTAACAATATTCTAAGAGGATCCACTTTGAATCTTGCTTTCTTCATTCATTCTTATTAATTTAATCAAAAGGAGAAGGGATAAATAAACTGACATATACAACATAAGTGAGACATAACATAAATATGTTGTTTTGAGTGAGAACATCACACACCCACACCCTAATACAATTATTAGTTATGCTGAGTCAAAGAAGCTAATTTGAAGCTGGCATATTGCATGATTCCACTTTTTTTTTTAATTTTTTAAGACTTTATTTATTTATTTGTCAGAAAGAAAGGGAGAGAGAGATAGAGAGCAAGCACAAGCAAGAGGAGTTGTAGGCAGAGGGAGAACCAGACACCCTGATGTGGGACTCAATGCCAGAACCCTGGGATCATGACCTGAGCTGAAGGCAGCCACTTAACCAACTGAACTACCCAGGTGTCCCACATGATTCCACTTACATGAAGTGCTAGAGTAGGTAAAACTAATCTGAGGTGATAGAAATCAGATCAGTGATGGCTTCTGGGAGTTACTGGTTGACTGGGAAGGGACACAAGGAAATTTTCATCATGATGAGAATGTTCTGTAACTTGATATATTTTCATCAGAACCCTTAAGACATGAGTATTTTGCTATATGTAAATTATACCTCAATAAAAAATAATGAATATATGATCATTTGTCACCTTGCCTCCCACACTCAAATTCAATGATCTCTTATGTTATTAAGATATGACTAAAATCTTTCATATTCCTTAAAATATTTTGCTCTTGCTTTCTTCTTCAACCTCAACTCCTGCTGTATTTCCTGTATTCCAGTAGGTTTAATCTTTTTTTTCAGTTTATCAAAATATCTTTGTGTTTCCTGGCTCCAAGTCCTTACATATCCTTTTCTCTCAGCTTGGAATTCCCTCCTTCCCCTAGGCTTTGCTTAGCTAACTGACATTCATTCTTCATATTTCAATTCAAGTGTCAGTTCTTCAGAGAAGTCCTCCTTGACCTTCCTAACTAGGACAATCTCTTCTATTAAGTGCTACCCAGTGCTCCTCTACTTCATAACTAGCATTCCCAGAATTGCAGGATATTTTTTAAATATTATTTTTTTCACAAGGTTTGTCTTGATTACTATATTATGATCTTCATTCTGACATAGTCTGTGTCTATTTTTGTTTACTGTCTTGTCTTCAGAATCCAACACAATGCATGGAACATGATAGGCACTCTATCTTTGTTTGGATGGATGGATTAATGAGCTTGAAGAATGAATTCCTAAACTCTGGTATATTTGACAGGATAAATGAAACTAGAGTGAATGATATAATCATAAAGAAATAAATTATGAACGTTATCCTAAGGAGGTAGGGACCTGAAATTTGTATCAAGATATTGTAGGGAGTTTGGTGTGACACAAAGGAGAAAGTGGAACAAAAATTCAACAGTGCTGGAGCCATACCACAGAACTGTGATTCTTTTGATGAAGCAGCAGTGTTCAACATGATGGAAACAATAACTTAGAAAGGAAAAAACTTAGAAAACACAGACAACCAATTAGAAAAATAAAACATAGAAATCATGGAGAAATCTGCTTTGTCTTACTAGCTGGAAGAAATTTTCTATCATTAAACTTTCTATCCATTAGATAGGCTGCCTTGTAAGGTATCTCACAGATATTATTTAAGCATTGTCTGGATTGCTATCTGTGAGTGATATGGCCAAAAAACTGTCTACACTAGATGGGAAATAGTACAAGGTGAGTTTGCTTCTATATAAAAATTCCATAATTTTAAGACTTGATGTTTTATCCTTCAGGCACTAATTATTCAGTGAACACATAAAGTGAAAATATAAATAATTGTATGATGAATTGCCTAAGGAGATGAATGAAATTCTTCTGGGCTTGTGAGGACCAAAGATCTCTTCTGGCTGGGGAGACCAAACAAAGCATTTTTATTGGAGAAGTTAGCATTTGAGCAAGGCCTTGAGAGTGGATAGAGTGTTCAATAGGCAGAAAAAGAGAGATATTTATGTTAAGTGTATAGTCACAGCAAAGATATGGTGGTGGGAATACACACATTCAAGAAATAATAATAGTTTAGAACTGTTAAGGTACAGATGTACTGTGAGTTTCCTGAGAGATAAGCTTGGAAAATAGAATTACAGTGGAGGATTTAAAATTTGGAGGAATCTTTAGAAATCTTCTAGTTCAAAACCATTCATTTTGTGTCAATAAATTGAGACCCCAAATCGTTAACTTACTTGGTCAAAACTATCTTGTTACTATGTGGCTGAATATAGCCTTGAACAGCAGTCTGTTAAACAAATAGTTTTTATTGTACTATATTCTCTACTGTATCTCACTGCCAGACTTGGGATGACTGTAAGAATCAGACAAAGACATTTGACATTTTATCTGACACATTTGGGGAGTTATGGAAAGATTTTGAGAAGAATAAGTAATATGACTTGTCTGACTTGTCTTTTAGAAATATTTATATAATAGTTGGAGGAGAAAATAAAGACTAAAGGATAAACTTAGCTTTAGAAGGGAGGCTGTTTTCACTATGACCTGTTATCAAAAATACATGTTGTTAGAATTATACATTAGGCAACATGAACTGTGATACTAGAGATCAGGAGAGTCATTAGGTCTAAACAAAGAGATCTGGGATCATCCAAATAAAAGTGATAAAAAGTTCAAGACATGGAATAAATGGAATAAAAGAAAATATGATAAATAAAAAGTACAAAATCTGGGCCTCCTGGGTGACTCAGTCAGTTAAGTGTCTGATTCTTGATCTCAGCTCAGGTCTTTTTTTTTTAAATGATTTTATTTATTTATTTGACAGAGAGAGAGATCACAAGTATGCAGAGAGAGAGAGGGAAGCAGGCTCCCCTCTGAGCAGACAGCCAGATGCAGGGCTCGATCCCAGGACCCTGAGATCATGACCTGAGTCAAAGGCAGAAGCTTAACCCACTGAGCCACCCAGGAGCCCCTCAGCTCAGGTATTGATCTCAGTGTCATGAATTTAATCCCTACTATGGGTTCCATGCTGGGCATGGAGCCTATTAAAAAAAAAAAAAAGTAGAAAAGCCAGAGGATAGAACCTTAAGTAGTTTTCACATTTCTGTGTGGGAAGAAGAAACAAGTGATAGAGATAGAGAAAGTGTGGTAAAGGGAGATAAAAGAGGAAGGAGAATAATTTGTCACACAAAGCCAAGTTTTAAGAAAAATGAACCTGTAGGAGACTATTCTATGGTGCAAAGAGTTGAAAGGAGATGAATGTTATGTAAAGGCTGTTGATGAGATATTCACAAACACCTTTAAAAACACTTCTGTATTCACAGAGTAATACTCTGACATAGGCAAAGAGAAAACCTTTCCTCTTTTCTGCTTCAATAGGGCTTAAGTCTCTTTAAATAGAGAGTTGCTCAGTTGTCATGAAGGGCCACCAGCTAACACAGGGTCCTAAGTATATCCAAAAGCCACTTAAGAAACTGTTATATCTGAAACTTAGTGGAAGCTGCTGCATGTTTGACAAGAGAAAGTGTCCATTTCATTTTATTGCATTGACTGGACCAGTCCCTGTGTAGAGGGTAATTGAATGATATGCTGTTGTGAAATACTCTGACTTTCTGGATTGGATTTCTCTGACAGGTATCTTACTCTTCACCCAATTTTTTGAATTGTCAGGGTATAGAATTTATAATCTGTGAAGGCTCCATTTGCTGTTTTCCTCTTAACATTTTTTTTTTAAATAAAAAGATGAAGGCAGTACTGGCATTTATACTGGAATTCACAGTGAAGTATGATTAAGAGAAAACTTAATGTGATCATGACTAGTTCTTTAATTTTGTTTTATATGGTTAGAATTAAGCTTTCTTCCCACCTCTCTGAATCATTATATTTTATATACCCCTTGGGAAAAATTTACATTTATTAAAGCTACATAGTTATTATAATGGAAATAAAGTATCTTCCTTTTATACTATAGGGAACTCACTCCTAGATTGCTCGTTTAACTATCTTATCTAGGTGAATCCAGATGCACCTTTTATAGGTCATACACCTTGATTTTTTTTTCAAATGAGGTTATCTGCTTATAAATTTCCACGAAATCATCTTTGAAATTATATTTGTAAAATAACTCTCTAGAATAAGAGTATGGCTAATAGAGAATAGAACAAAGTTTTGCAACCTAGAATTACAATTTTTTTTTTAGAATTAGGAGTTAATTTTCTAATTAAAAAACACTGTATTACATTAACTATACTTTTGGAGTCATTAAGTCACATGAACTCACAGGTATATGATTTAGCCCAGTTGGTTAATCAATGACACTCATTAGTTGAAGTTTCTGCCCCTATATTAGCTTAAGGCAGTGGCTTTAATTAAGGTGTTTTTTGCTTTGTTTTGTTTTATTTTGCCCTGCAAGGGACATTTATTAGTGTCTGGGAACAAATTTGGTTGTCATATCTGGGGGGTAAATGGGTGATACTACTGGCATCTAGTAGGTAGAGGTCAGAAGTGCTGCAAATATCTTCCACAACAAGATTATCCACCCCAAAATGTCAATAGCACTAAGGGTGAGAAAGCTTGGTTCAGACAGAACCCTCATTCTTTTACTGTAGCCAATCTTTTCACAAACCATGAGTGCCTGTGGATTCTGAGAAACAAACTGAGGGTTTTGGAGGGGAGAGGGGTGGGGGTTTGGGTGAGCCTGGTGGTGGGTATTGTGGAGGGCATGTATTGCATGGAGCACTGAGTGTGGTGCATCAACAATGAATTCTGGAACACTGAAAAAAATCAAATTAAATTAAAAAAATTTCTACTGTACTATATTATTATGATGGTCTCAGGAGTTACTGAAATGCTAAAAGAGAGCAAAAGCAACTCTTTATCACTGAAATACTCTAAAGTTAAACAAAAAATCAAATATTTAAGTTCAACTTTTAAAAAGGGACAAAAAATCATAGATTCAAGAATAATGGTTTTCACAGTTTTGTGAAGCACTGCACTAATGCTTCTTTATATCCAGAAGGTTGACCATTTTAATGTGCAAATGCAGAGTCCATAGGGATCTTTTTTTTTAAATCCTTTATGGTCTCTTCTATTTGCACATAGTTTTATAGCTTTAAATCCACTAAATATACTGGTGACTTGAATTTGGAATGCAATAGAGCTATCCAATTTTTATTAGAATGAGACTTCATTAAAGATAGTTATTAAAACTTTGGTATTCTTCACATTGACCTCTAAAATCTAGGTGTTTTAGTGAAGGAAAGATGGGGAAAATGACTCATGCCAAATATTTACAAGATGAAAAAAATGAATATGAAATTCGTTGATGAAAAATACAGAAAATCTTTGCATTTTTTATTAATTTTATTTCCTCCAAATTTCCAATTTGTCTCTATTGCTCTCAAGATACCCATCTTTAAGTAAGGCCACACAGTGTCTGCAGAGTAATCTGCAGCAAGTGGACAGCCTATTGAGGATATCCTACACAGTGAATATTTATGACAACTCTGATTACTTAAAAATGTATTAACTTTTAACTTTTATTATGATTTTTGAAATTCAGGCTATGCATGTGCATCTGGATGGTGTGGGCATATACATGTCTTTGTATATCATGTCATTTGACTTGTATAGAAAAAGAAAGTTCCATCTTTATTAGGAATAGTATAGTAGATTATTTCTTGAAGTTCACCAGCAGTGTTTTTATGGAATGGAAATTATCATTCAAATGACTAAAACTGCCACAGAGATGATGTATGCTATTTTTTATGCATTTTACAGCTTAATTATAAAGAAGAGTATGACAATATAACTCAACTTGTCAATTTAAAATACATGTATTAAGCAAATAGCTTATAATTAAATTTTGAAAAAGAAAAGGCAGTTACTGACTACTAACAGTAATCAAAAGAAGTAGGAAGTTAAGAGTTGTACTTTACAAAATTAGATTAATTTTTGAATACTCTTTCTGATACTCAGTGTTCAAAAACTTGCTAAAGCAAAAAAAGGCACAATCAGAATTCCTAAGGTCAAAATGCATAATATGCATATGGAACACTTTGCTAATAAAGAAAATTGAGTGTGCAAAGGACATGAACTTAGGGATTTAAATGATCTCTTAACAAGTGGCTTAGCACATAATTATATGTGACCATGAAGAAAACTTTAGTTGCTCATGATACCATAAAAATATTAGAATATAGGCATTTGAAAGTGTTCTTTTTTCCAGATGAGACTACTTTCAAAAGTCTGAATTTGCACAGATCAAATGCACATCAAAGGTAATAAAGGTGTTCAAAGAAGCAGGTCTGAAGTCCCTCTGACAACATAATTCTGTAACAAAGAGTGCGGCAATTCCAGCAACATTCGGACAGATGCACAGAGTCCCAATCTGCCTAATGGTCTTATTGGTCTGTCAGTTCCTGGTGCTTCAAAGCTATCACACATTTTTGCACACAGCTTTACTAAGGCCCATCCAGCTTGGCTGTGTGACCACCAGGATGAGTCTGTGCTTTTTGGACTAAGGGAAATGAAATCTGAAACTGCAGAGAAGAATATGTTCCTTATTTAAAAAGACATATTTTAAACCAATTCTGTTTTTGACTGGTTTGAGAACTTATCACATGATTGCCTTTGAGGCAGAACATTTCAGCATTCTTACAAGGAGGCTGAATAATAAATTATTCAGTGCTTTTCTCTTTATGGTTGTAAGTGCACTGAGGCATAATTCTCTATGTTTTGACACAGAAGTATATTTGTAATGATAATGGTCAATCTTTGCTAGATAGAGAATGTTGCCTGAAATACTAATGAACCATCTTAATTAATTCTCTGGTAGATTATGGAATAAGTTGTGGAGTAGAGGTGGGGGAGAAAAAAAGCCACAAAATACAAATCCAGATACTGAAAATGAAACCTGCATTTTTGAAAATATGATGTGTTTGGTTATCATTACAACATCAAAGAAAGAAATCTTAATGCTAAAGGTACTGGGCTAAAATAGGTAAAATTGACAACCATGTTTTATAAATAGGTTTCTCTTTAGTGGTTGTTTTATCCACAGTACCCAGGAAATAGACATAAGTGTGTCAATTTTAATAATAATCTATGTCCTTTCTAAGTTCAGGCAAGCACTAGAATATATATGGCTCAAATAAATGCTACTATGTCCCCCCAAATCATAAGTGAACTACTCTAATAATTTAGACCCCTGATCTGCTTTCATCTGAATAATCTATAAATTGGCCTCATCTTCTTCCAAACCTTTGTCAGAAAAACTTGAAAAAAAATATATGTAGTGCCTGCTATTAATGACAAGCACTTGCAGCTGACCTTTAGAGGATATGGGCATCTCTCTACTTCCAGATAAGGAGTTTCAATTAAAAAATATATTTTCTGCAGTTAGGAGCCTCTTAGGATTATAGCTATAACCATTCATTCCCTTTTACCTTTTCTCTTTTCTGGTTGTAAGCTGACTTCCTGGATACTGAATACATTGTCAGGTATTTTACATCTGTGCCTCATTGAAGATGCCAATTTAGAAAATAAGTGCTTGGGGTATGGGAACATGCTTTATTTCTCCCCAAGTGTTCCTACAACTTTATATTTTATATTACTGTGTGCTTAATATTTGTGGATAGAGTGAAAACCATGTATTGAATATTGAATAAGCCCCTGCTAAGAACCAGATACTATGCTAGACACTGGGAAGAGATTGG
>NW_022631071.1:7044467-7140497 GCF_010015895.1 Lontra canadensis
TGCAGAGTCTGCCTCTCCCTCTGACCTTCTCCCATCTCATGCTTTCTAAGACCAGGTGGAAATTATAGGGTGGGGGACAGACATTAACTAGTAACACTATGTGATAAGTGAAATGAAAAAGGCAAAATAGGGTGGTATAATTAAGAATGGCTGTGCCAGAAAGTGTGGAGTAATTTTAGAAAGGTCTCCTTAAGTAGGTGATGTTTGAACTAAGACCAATTTTTCTAATATGTGGCATTCTTCTGACTTGCATTTTTATATTGTCCTTATAATTAGATTTTTAAAAAATATACATTTTACGTTGTATTTTTTTAAGGTTTTTTTTATTTATTTGAGAGAGAGAGAAAGACAGTGAGAGAAAGCATGAGATGGGAGAAGGTCAGAGGGAGAGGCAGACTCTGCATGGAGCTGGGACTCGATCCTGGACTCTGGGATCATGATCTGAGCCAAAGGCAGTTGCTTAACCAACTGAGCCACCCAGGTGCCCCCTTATAATTAGATTTTTAAGTAAAAACTCATTTACCTCTTTTTTTTCTTTTAGCTGGGACATTAACTGTGGTCTGTAATTTTTCTTTAGATTGAATAGGAAAGGAAACATACTAATCTGCTCTTTCTGGTGATTTGGAAAAGTTGCAAAAATACAAAAAAAATTAAAAAGAAAAATGATCAGATTATTAAGGTAAGAAAACTTATATGAAGTAGTTCTTATTTAAAAATAATAATGCTAAATTTCAAGAAGGACATAAAGTTTATTAATTCTTATTAATAAAGCATAGATTTGATACACTTACAAAAATACAAAGTGGAGATATCTTAATAGATATATAGGACACCATTAAAAGGTGTCAATATATGCATTACATCATCCCCAGAAGAAAAAAGAAGGAGAAAGAAATAGAAAATATCAAGTCATAAGGGAAGAGAGCTAGAAAAAAAGGAACAGATGAATTACAAAACAGCTAGGGGATAATTTTAAAAATGGCAAGAAGTCTTAGAGGAAAAGCTTTCAGTTTTTCCTCATTGAGTATGATGTTAGCTGTGGGTTTTTCATATATGACCTTTATTATGTTGAAGTATGTTCCCTCTAAACCTACTTTGTTGAGAGTTTTAAACTAAATTACAAAAAAAAAATGCTTGGTTCAAGGCATGAATGAAAGTACATGACAGGTCTTATTTTATTTGAACAAGTTTTCTGCCTTTAATCACATCCTTACAATACTTGATGCATACCAGTAAAATATATTTAAATGATCTTCCTGAAGTTTCTATAACCATACAGTACTATTTATCTCTTTCTAGAGGTCTGGAAAACATTTTTTTTGACTTAGAATGTGTAGACAACATGGATTTGTTTCAGGAAGTTGCTAAATTTTACATTAAAATTGTTATCTTCTAATAACCTTGAAAATTCTTTTAAGTTCTAAAATAATAATAACATTTTCTTGATTAAAATCCATCATTCAGGGCACCTGAGTGGCTCAGTCAGTTAAGCATCTGCCTTCAGCTCAGGTCATGATCCCGGGGTCTTGGGATCGAACCCCACATCAGGCTCCCTGCTCAGAGAGGAGCCTGCTTCTCCCTCTCCCTCTGCTTGACATTCCCCTTGCTTGTGTTCTATCTCTGTCAAATGAATAAATAATCTTTAAACAAAATAAATAAAATTAAATCCATTAATGAAGCGGTGCCTGGGTGTCCCATTTGGTTGAATAGCCAACTCTTGATTTTGGCTCAGGTTATGAACTCAGGGTCCTGGGTTCAAACCAGTCCATACTGGACTCTTTACTCATTGGGGAGTCTGCTCAAGCATTCTCTCTCTCCTGCTCCCTCTGCCCCTCCCCCAACTCACAAGCTTTCTCGCTTTCTAAAATAAATAAATAAATATTTTGAAAAAAAATCCATCAATGAATTCTGTCATTAAAATTAAATCTTAAATCCTTACTGTGGTTTAAAAGATTCTACCAGTTGTAGATTTCTTTCTCTCTGACCTTATGTTGCCCATCTCTCAAACACATTTACTTTGTTAGAGCCACCATAGCATGCAGGTTAAGCTCTTCCCTGTTTCAGTGTATTTGCACATGGTATTTTACAATGTCAATACCTTTCTGTAAAATTGTGTACCCATAGTCACCCTCTATCAGAGTGGGATATTTTAATTTTTTATAATATTTACCAGTATATGACAATATATCATATATCTAGTTGTATGCAGTATATTGTTTACATTCTTCTAAATATAAGTATTATCTGGGTAAGAACTTTGTCTTTCTTATTAACATGGTGTCCTTTGTACCCAGAACATATCTTGCATATAGTAGGCACTCAAAAAATGTTTTTTGGATGAATGCAAAGGCAAACAAGTTTGTATGTTGCTTTGGATCAGTGTGTTGCCACACCACTAAATTTGATTTGTCCTTGTCTTCAAAATGATCACGCCTATACAGTTGTTTTTTCACTTTTAATTTCATGAAAATCTGCCATGAGAAATCAATTGTGGGAGCCCACAGGTCTATACGCTTCTTTTATAATACCAGAATTACATCGGAAAATAGGTTTTAAGATAGATGGCTATACCAATTCAGGTGGCCTTGATTTTTTTCTTTTTTAATTTTTTACTTAAATTCTAATTAGTTAACATCTACTGTAATATTGGTTTCAGGAGTAGAATTTAGTGATTCTTCACTTACATATAACACCTAGTGCTCAACACAAGTGTCTTCCTTAATACCCCTCACCTATTTAGTCCTTCCCATGCCCACCTCCCCTTCATCAACCCTCAGTTTGTTCTCTATAGTTAAGAGTCTCCTATGGTTTCCTTCCCTCTCTTTCTTTCCCTTCCCCTATGTTCATTTTTTTTCTTTTGATTCATTTCCTTATGAAAGTGGCATTTTCAACATTGTATTTGCTTATTGTTTGTTTCCCTCAATGGCACTAATTCAGCAACTATTTATGTGTCAAATATCTTCTTAGATTTGTGATTCAAAGATAAGAAATACTTCACTCTTAAAGATCTCACAGTGTAGTCTGACTAAGCTTAGTGCAAAATAACATTTTGTTACCATAGTATTATAGGTTATATGGCACTTTGCTAGCCAAAATCTTCATTTAACATGGGTTCTTTCTAATACAGTGGGAAAGTAGTACTGTATTGTCTCTGGAGAATCACTGTCTGATATATAAAATTTACCTCTGCCCCTTGCTAGCTATGAACTCATTGCTGAACTTCCATGTGTTGTATTTTTTTTTCATTTATAAAACTGGGGACAAAAACATTAGTTGAAAAAAATTGAGGACAATAAGAGCTAGCTACCCCATAATATTTTTATGAGGTAATTTAATGAGATAATCCATGTAAAACACTTAAATTAGCACAGTGCCTAACGCATAATATTTTCTTAGTAGATGACAATGGTGTTGATGGTGATGATGATGATGATGATGGAAATGATTAAAATGGTTGCTATTTTAGAAGTTCTGTTATCCAGAGCAGCTGGGTGGCTAAGCCATTAAGTGTCTGCCTTTGGCTCAGGTCATGATCCCGGGGTCCTGGGATCACCCTGCATTGGGCTCCCTGCTCTGCAGGAAGCCTGTTTCTCCTACTCCCACTCCCCCTGCTTCTGTTCCCTCTCTTGCTGTGCCTCTCTCTGTCAAATAAATAAATAAAATCTTTAAAAAAATTGTTAATGTTAGAAGTTCTGTCATCCAAGCAGCCTGAATCATTTGAATGGGAAAAAAAAGAGAAAAGCTTCAAGGGTTAGGTTAAAAGACTTCAGAATGTTAATTCAGCTTGTAAACTACTAAATTGTTATAGAGGCAGTTAAATTTCAACTAATTTAATTCTTAAAATTTTATCAGCCAAGTGTAACTATACCTATGTTACACATGGTTAAATTGAAGCTCAAAGAGATAATAGAGCTTAACCAAAGTCATACAGGTAGTTAAGTGGTAGAATCTGAATTTGAACTGTGATCTGTCTAAATCTTAACACAATGTTCTTTCCATTATAACTTGCTGCCTTAGGCAGAGAATATGAAAACAAAATTAACAAAATGTAGAACAAAATATTGTGAGTATCATAAAAATGCATAAATAAAGTATTATGAGAATTCAGGTAAGCATATTTTGAGCCTCTTACTAATTTCACCCACATTTATTATACACTATATCCTAAGCACTATGCTAGGGACAAAATGCAAAGCCAACATACTATGTTCTAAATTTTAATACTGTGTATTTAGAGTTAATTAAAAACATTTTGATGTGGTAATGGTGTGTGTGTGTGTGTGTGTGTGTGTTAAGCTTGATTCAAAGGAAAGAGGATGTAGTTTGTAGAATAGGTAACTGAGATCATGTATGATTATGTTATTATGTTATATATATATAAAACATGTATATAATTATATATATTATTATGTGTATAATTATATATACGGTTTTACACACTCACACAAGCACACACATACACTTTTTAAGCAAAAATATACGAAGAAAGAAAATTTGTTCATCCTGAAGACTATTGACTATTGGCTGTGATCTGGAGGGAATATATCAGATGTAGGTGAGAATCAGCTGATATATATTGAAGTTGTTTATTTATTCTGGAAATAAGGAACCACAAAAAGAAAAATGGCCATCTTATCTGAGAAACATTTTAAATGTTTCTACATTTGCCTTAAGCAAAGAAGACAATCATGAGTGGTGTAGAGACTCCTTTTGGAAGTTATGATGGAGACTTCTGTATGACAAAGTAGTTCACAAGAGGATTGTTATTTTTCAAAACTACAAGTTTATGAACCTCAGCAGAATCAAATATATTTATTGGCTGTTTAACATTCTTAAATGGTTGGCTAATCTCTGTGTACCACACACTTGGAACTATAGCCCTGTTCTTTCTGACACAACACTCAAAATAATTTATAGGACAAGAGTAGCAACTGACATTTACTATAGTTAGAGTGCTGTAGTGAGATACATGGATACTTCAGATAGAAATCTTTAAGAAAGGGGACTTTTTAAATTTGGTCTCAAATTTGACTTGGGTTGAAACTTACAAATCTTATTAAACAAAATAAAATATGGTGAATTTTTTCACTTAACTACAGAACATTTTAAGTACCATGATGAATTTCTTCTTATTCACTTCCTAGTTACATGCATTTTAATTTTCTTTCTAATGAAAGATAGAGACCTCTCTTGTTACCTTTGCATTTTAACTCCTTCTCAATTTATGAATATATATAAAGAGAAGACTATTTTCATATCAACACTCCCATCTCCCAGAAATATTTTCATCATTGGAGATACTCCTATGATGTTTCTAATCATATTTTCCAGAAACAAAACTGTATCTTGAAATGTGAATTCCCTAAATTTCATTAGGAAAACAATGTTATTTCATTTGATGTGCACAATAGTATATTTGATACCAATAATAATTTTACTATGATGATTTCTCCACTAACAAAAAATACTCTATTAACAAAATTCCAAGGACTATTATTTTTAGTGGAAATTACTAGGGAAGACCTATTCTATAATATCTGATTATTGTGTAATATTTTATCTTTTATAAAGTGGGTATAGTGATGATTTTGATTATATATCTCAAATTTATTAATGATCACTATTATTTTTTATTAAAAGTATGTTACATTAATATGTCAAGCATTTTAAATTTACTTGTTTTTTAATTTATTTCTAATTTATGTTAACTTAAAATGATATTTCTCATTATTGTACATTTTACAATTACATGTATTTTCTACATAGTTGAAATTATACTAAATACATCATTGCTTATTTTCCTTTTCACTTTTAATGTTATATCATAGTGTTCAGTGTTTTTATAGTTTTAAAAATTATTATAATTTTAATGCATGCTTAGTTGCTTATAATGTTCACATGCAATATTTTATTAAGCTGTTTGCTTAAATTTAGTAATATAAGTTATATCATAATTTTTACCAATTTAAATAACACCACAGAGGATTTTGGTGCCTCTTTTTTTGCTTTTAATATTTTTTTCTCTCTTGAGAAGAAACATCAGTGACTTGATAAGTCATCTGTAGGAAATTATATTTAAATACATAAAAAACAACAAAACACTTAATTAGCAAAATAGCAGGCAATACCACTCAAGAGTTTAAATTTTATAAAATATGTTTCACTTTGTCCTTTTACCAGAATTCTTCCTTTTAACCTTCCCTGGGATTATCTGAAATTATAGACTATATCATCTTATACAGATATTTTCTATTTAAAACTTTCATTTTTTTTTTGTTTTCTAAAGCAGAGTTCATGTATAAACACAGTACACAGTACAGACTTATATGGCAGCACTTAAATTCCACCATCCCCCAAATAATTTATCAGCAAAGCTAATGCTTCACAAATATACTTCTTTTGTATTCTATAACAAGTAAACTTGATTCCTTTTTGTTGCCTTCTTTGTCTCCAAGTCCTCTTCTGCTTCTTATAGTTCACATTCATATTCTGGTATGTGCTCTTCAAAAAAAAAATGCACTACAACCATCTAAATCATCTTCACACATTCTACCCAGCAGGTAATTCTTGGGGGAGATGTCATCATTTATGAAGGGATTTCCTTTATTTTTCATTTTCATTTGTGCCATGAACTCAGTTAACATGGGGGTCCAACTTTCAAGACCTTTCTCTTTCTTCCTTTTTGTATTCCATATTGAGTGTCCCCTTCTTGATTCTACACACATTTGAGAGCAAGACAGATATCATGCCATTAGTCCATGATGAACTATCTAATCTTAAGCTCCCTGAAATAATTTTGCATAGTATCTTCTTTTTAATCAGGGGGCCAAGAATCAGAAATTCCCATAACCAGTCAATCACTGCTAGAGCTGCATTTCTTTGCCTTGAACAAGCATCATAGGTGGCACATTTAGTAAGTCTGCTGGGACATTCCATGATTACTGCAGTATTATTCACAATATCCAAAATATGGAAATAACCCAAATGCCTATTAAAAGGTGAATGGATAAAAAAGATGTGGTGCATATAGACAATGAAATATTCACCTATGAGAAAGGAGGATATCCTTCCACTTAGGACAACACTGATAGACCTTAAGCACATTATGTTAAGCTAGATAAATCAGATAAAGGAATGCAAATAGTGTATGGTATTATTTATATGTGAAATTTAACAAAGTTAACCTGCAAAAAACAGAGTGAAATGGTGACTACCAGGGGATGGGGGAGCAGATAAGACTGAAGGGTTTAAGGGTGCAGACTTAAAATGAATAATAAATAAACCCTAGAGATTTAGTATACAGTACAGTGAATATATACAATAATATTATAATTATGTAAGGTGATAAATATTGCTACAGTGACAATCATATTGCAATATACAAATGTATCAAAGTAATATGATGTACACCTTATACAATGTTACATGGCCAATTTTTTAAAAAAGATAACTCATACAGTGCATTTCTGTAACATGGCTTTTGCATGCTTTATCTGTTCATCAGAAAGAATTATCTTCCAATATACTCAGCATACTGAGTATTATTGGAAAGCCCCATGTTCAGGTCATAGATCTCACAGTTCACTTCAAAAGTGCATAACAAATCTGTCAGTGCTTTATAAATAAGCCCATTCAATGCCCTTAGATGCACATGTTTTTTCTTCTTTGTTTTCTTTGAGACATTCTTCATTAGGAATTCCACTTGCACGGTTTATAAGTAAAACGAGATCCCAAGGAAGATTTTTTTTTAAGATTTTATGTATTTATTTATTTGTCAGAGAGAGAGAGAGTGAGAGAGCACAAACAGGCAGAGTGGCAGGCAGGGGCATAGAGAGAAGCAGGCTCCCCACTGAGCAAGAGGTCTGATGTGGGACTCTATCCCAGGACCCTGGGATCATGACCTGAGCCGAAGGCAGCGGCTTAACCAATTTAGTCACCCAGGTGTCTCAGCAAAAAAGTCCTTTTATCATTTTTCTGCCTGAGGCAAATCTCCTGAGCAAGTTCTTTTTGCTCTGGGATACAGAGAAGCCCAGAGTTGCAGCCTTCTAGCAGTGCCTGAAGCCCTGCTCAGGACCCCCATTAGGATTGTGAATAGATGCTCACATGGTCGCCTAGCATGCCACTTACTTGCTGCCATCTCTATGCAATGTGGACTAGGGCAGGGTTGCTGGAGATTTTTGTGGGAGTGTGAGGCAGGTTGCAGGTGAGATTCATACAGATGCAGAGTAAGTGAAACATAGGCAGAATTATTTCTTGAGAGTAAAGTCCTAGAAGTGGAATAACTAAGTCAGTTTTAACATAATTATGACATTCATTACAAAGATTTTACCAATTAAATTAGCTACATGAAATAAATTGCTACATCAGTTTCATGACATTCTTGTCAAAATTGAGCATTATTACTTTTTTAGCTTCTGCCACTTTAGTTCTTGTAGTTCCCTCAATATAAATTTACTGAGCTTCTTTTATATGCCAGACACCATGCTAGATGCTGGGAATAGAAATCTGAATAAGACTGTATGTCTGCCCTGGATGAAGTTATGGTCTACTAAAAAAGACAGTTGTGAAAATGAAAACAGACATAACAAAAATTACTGTTACGAGACTATGAAGAAAGTACTATATAACCACCATAGATAAAGCAATTAACCTCATTCATGGCAGGAGGGAAGATTTCATACTAAAGAAATACTCTGTGATATCAGTCTTGAAAGTAGAATTATGCCAGCAAAGAAAAGGAACTTCTTTAAATAACCATTAGAGGGAATACAAAATCAAAGGCATACAATTACAAGACATTATATAACAGAAGTACAGGGTGCCTATGGGAGAGTAGATTATTGAGACTGTAGAGATTGTTTAAAGACAGATTGTGAAGGCCTGTGATAAAGAGATGCATTTCAATCTGTTGTAAATGGAATAATTACAATGTTTTTAATGAGAGTTATAAAGATGATAGTATTTTATTAGAAAGATGCAATGTTTTTAATGTAAAGGATGGAAAAAGACTGGTTTAAGGAAGATGATAAGTACTTCCAAAAAGTAAAAATGAGGGGCGCCTGGGTGGCTCAGTGGGTTAAGCCGCTGCCTTCGGCTCAGGTCATGATCTCAGGGTCCTGGGATCGAGTCCCGCATCGGGCTCTCTGCTCAGCAGGGAGCCTGCTTCTCTCTCTCTCTCTCTCTGCCTGCCTCTCTGTCTACTTGTGATCTCTCTCTGTCAAATAAATAAATAAATAAAGTCTTTAAAAAAATTAAAAAAAAGTAAAAATGAAGATTGAGAGAAAAGACCCGAGAGAAAAGATTGAGAGAAAAGATTGAGAGCAAGAGAAAAGATATTGATTACATAAAATCAAAAGGATTTTGTGATCATTTGTATTTGGAATTGTATGCCAATATTAGTGTAGTTTCTGGCTTGGAAACATGAGTAAATAGGGATCCCATTAACAGATATCAACAGTAGAGTAAGCAGGAGACTTATGATTCTAAATACGATGAAGTAACGTACAGCAGAATAATATTCCTGTTATGAAAAAAATAGAAAACTGGGCACAGTATAAAACCATGTGTTTAAGAGCATCATAGGAGTGTTGAGGCAATTTGAGGGGAGAAAAAGAACCTCAAAGAGGTAAGCAAACACTTTTTCCTCAGGTCATTTTTCAAATCTTGCTGTAAAGAGAAAGAATGAAAATTTGAATAGAAGGAGATAGTTAAAGTAAATAAAGGTAAATAAAGTTTCAGGCAATCTAACAAACCTGGAGAGAAAAAAAAATTAGAGTTCAGGGATGTGAAGTCATTTGTAACTGAGAAGCCTAGCATCCTGAGAGAAAGGTAAGTACAAAAAAAATAAATGAATTTGACACTAGGATTTTTCTTTGAGGTATTTGTTGAATTCTTTTTTTTTAAATAAACATATAATATATTTTTATCCCCAGGGGTACAGGTCTGTGAATCGCCAGGTTTACACACTTCACAGCACTCACCATAGCACATACCCTCCCCAATGTCCATAACCCCACCCCCCACCCCCTTCCCCCCATCAACCCTCAGTTTGTTTTGTGAGGTTAAGAGTCACTTATGGTTTGTCTCCCTCCCAATCCCATCTTGTTTGTTGAATTCTTACACTATGCAATGTCAGAGGCTAAGAAACTAAACAAAAAAACCTTTTAAAGGCAGAGTGAGGTTTCTGCTATTCATAGGGAATTAAAGTGAATAAAAACAGTTCAGGACTTGCCAAGGACAGAGGATCCTAGTAAACACCCCATACTTTCACTTGGGACCTCCAGAGGACTTCCCTAGAGGAAGTAAAACAGGGGTAGTCTAAACTTAAAAACTGCCGCTCAATTTCAAGGCAACTCAGTCCCCAATTTGATTAATATGATTTACTGCCACTTTTTAAATTTAAATTCAATTAGCCAAAATGTAGTACATCATCGGTTTTTGATATAATGTTTAATGATGCATTAATTACATATAACACCCAGTGCTCATCACAGCACATGCCCTCCTTAATGCCAATCACCCAGTTACCCCATCCTCCCACTCATCTCCTTATCTGCAACCCTCAGTTTGTTTCCCAAAGTCTCTCATGGTTTGTCTCCCTCTCTGATTTCTTCCCATTTGGTGTTCCCTACCTTCCCCTATTGTCCTCTGTGCTATTACTTTTATTCCACATATGAGTGAAACCCTGATAGTTGTCCTTCTCTGACTGATTTATTTCACTAAGCATAATCCCCTCCAGTTCCAACCATGTTGATGTAAATGGTGGACATTCTCCTTTCTAATGGCTGAGTAATATTCGACTGTATATATGAACCACATCTTCTTTATCCATTCATCTGTTGAAGGACATCTCAGATCTTTCCTCAGGTTGGCTATTGCTGACATTGCTGCTCTGAATATTGGGGTGCATGTGCCCCTTCTTTTCACTACATCTGTATCTTTGGGGTAAATATCCAGTAATATAATTACTGGTTTGTTGGGTAGCTCTATTTATTTTTTTTTACTTCTTGAGGAACCTCCATACTGTTTTCCAGAGTGACTGTACAGCTTCTATTCCCACCAGCAGTGTAAGAGATTTCCCCTTGCTCTACATCCTTGTCAACATTTTTTGATCCCTGCTTGTTAATTTTAGTTATTCTAACTGGTGTAAAGTGGTACATCATTGTGGTATTGATTTGTATTTCCTTGATGGCAAGTGATGTGGAGCAGTTTTTCATGTGTCTGTTGGCCATTTGCATGTCTTTTGGAGAAATGTCTGTTCATGTCTTCTGACCATTCCTTGACTGGATTATTTGATTTTTGGGTGTTGAGTTTGAGAAATTCCTTATAGATCTTGGATACCAGCCCTTTATCTATAACTCCCAAACTCATTCAATGAGGCCAACATTACCCTGATCCCAAAACCAGACAAAGACTCCAGTAAAAGGAGAATTACAGACCAACATACCTGATGAACATGGATGTCAAGACTTACTGCCACTTTATCTGCCTACCAGTGTATAATACTATATTATGTAAATTTTCCCTAGAAAATTGAACAGAATCCAGGGCCTTTGTACTTTTCCAGTCACAATATCTGGCATTGGACCAAAAAGTATTAGATATGCCAAAAGACAAAATGAAGAGGAAAAAAAAATAAAAACATGTTCACAAATATCCCCATTTTTGGAATTTTTAGACAAGGACATGAAAATGTTGGTGGTTAATATGTTTAAGAATGCACATATCAAGATGGATCTTTTTAATCAGGAAGAATTATAAAAAGAACAAAATGCTAGTTATTGATCTGAAAAAATGTAAGAATTAAAGTAAATAATTAAATAGGCATGTTCAGGGTGCCTGGTAGCTCAGTTGGTTAAGCATCTGCCTTCAACTCAGGTCATGATCCCAGGGTCCTGGGATCAAATCCTATGTCAGGCTCCCTGCTCAGTGGGGGAACCTGCTTCTCCCTTCCACTCTGCTCCCCCTGCTCCTGCTCTCTCTCTCTCTCAAATAAATAAATAAAATCTTTAAAAAACAATAAAATAAAATAAATAGGTACAATAGAATATAGAATTAATGAAGTAGAAAGAGAGATATAAGAAGTATGTAGGCTGAAGCACAGAGAGCAAAAAAAAAAAGAAATATATAGGAAGGAGTATAAAAGAAGTATGGGACATGATGAAAATGACAGATACTTGCATTGGAATTCTAGAAGAGACAACAGGTTGGAAGTAATATTTGAAGAAATAATGGCTAAGAATTTTCCCAAATCAGTAGAAGATATTAAGACACAGATTTAATAAGCTCTACAAACCCCAAACAGATGAATTAGAAATAAAACCATACTAAGATATATACCACAGTGAAATTGCTAAAAATAAAAGCAAGGAAGAAAAACGTTAAAGCTTCCAGGGAAAAATTACCTTCAAATGAAAAAAACATAATACGGACAAGTGACTTAAATGAAAAATGGAAACCAGAATGCAGTAAAGTGACATAAAGTGTTAAAGTAATGGGCAAACTAGGATTTTATATTAGCAAATATATCCTTAAAATATGAAGAAAAATACATTTTTAGACAAACAAAAAATGTCAGATCATTCACTGTCAAGTGATTCTTACTAAAAAGAAGTAACAGAGAATTCTTCAGGTAAAGTAAAACTGGTCCCAGCTAAAAATATGGAACACAGTTTTATTTTTAAAGCTTAAAAGACAGTATAGGTATGTGAGTAAATTTGTAAATGAATTTTGATTGTAGAAAATTTTATAATGTCTTAAAAAATCTCAATACTGGCAGGGAACTGAAACATGCTACTCAAGAAAAAGCAGGAATTGTACCTGACCACATTTGATAAGAAGAGCTGTTTATGAGGCTAGTAAGAAGGGGAACTTGTGGGTGGGTCAGTCAAGGCCCTCACAATCTTCCCCAGATGTCAAGGCAGCACAAGATGTTGGTCCTCTACGTTAGACCTTAAGCTGTGACTGACTTGTTGATGTCTTCATATTAATTTAAATTTTGGTGATGAATAAGATTTTGGGTGGTAGGGTAAGTGTCTTCCTAGGAAATTAAGTAGGCACTCAATGAGGAAAGAGAGTCACAGTGTAAGATGGTTATCAAAAATGAACTCATGATCAATAAATGCAATGAGGGTAATGTGTGTGGCATTGGTATAAGGAGTGCATGCATTTCACAGGGTCTATAAACTTAAGCTAATCAATGTATCTGGAAATAATGACACCTAGCTAGGGGTCCATGTGCCACTTTGTAACTTCAATGAAAGTGCTGTAGGAGCCAATTATGCCTTTCAATTAAACTGGCTGCTGGGGCCTATAAGAGAGGTAGAAGTTCCATTGAATACCATCCTCAGGACCATAACATCGTGTGCACTGAGAATTTAAATAAATGCCTTCATCATTACAAGTACTCACTGGAACTTTGTAGAGAATATGGAGTATCTTGGTGAGATCTTATATTAAGATCTTAGTATTTTTAAAGGCATCTGTTACCTTGATTTTTATTTTGAACATTTGTAACGCAAAAATATTTCAAGAGTTCTTTAGTCCAAACAGGATGTATCAGTTTCCTAGAGGTACTGTAACAGAGTATTTCAAACTGGGTGGTTTAAAACAGTAGGAATTTGTAATCATACAAATCTAGAGGATAGAAGTCTATATTGAGGTGTTGGCTGGGTTGTTCTCTCTATGAAGCCTCCAAGCAAGGATAAATTTTTGCCTTCCAACTCTGGAAGCTCCAGACATTCCTTGGTTTGTGGCAATACAACTCCAACGTCTACAACTATCTTCTTGTGAAATTCTCCCTAGATCTTTGTTTATGTCTTTACTTGGATGTATTCTTGTAAGGACATATTGGATTAGAAACCCACCCTAATCTACTAGGATCTCACCTTAATTATATCTATAATGATTCTGTTTCCAAATAAAGTCACAGCCTGAAGGACTGAGACTTAGGATAACAATATAGCTTTTCTAAGGGACACAATTCAACCCATAACAGAGGACACCTCTTTGGGAATGACCTAAAGCTTTGAAAAAAAAATGTATTGGTGGTCCAATTGTTGGCAAAGGCATCCAGTGATAAGATGCTGCCTAAAGTTCAGTCAAGTATGGTAACCCTTGGGTCCCATCCTTTATCAGGAAACTACTGGTTAAAACAAAATGAAAACCAGCAATTTTCCTCTGAGCTTAATCCTGTCTAATGATGGCCATGCCATCTGTAAAGTGTATTGATGTTCACTCAGCTGATCAGTAGAGGATTGAGGAATGAACTTCTCCAACACCATAGCAAGAGACTGAGGACAGGGAAAGCCATCCCCTCCTGCAGTTGGGAAATTCCAGAAGGCTCAAGTTAGCCTCTGTTCTGTAGCACAGGTCTCAATAACCATGCTGAACTTGCAGGATGCTGCTTCCATGATTTAAGGCATAATGAACAGTGACAGATGGAGGGTCACAGGATTAGGGTTTATGAAATCCTCTATTTCCAGGAGATCCAAACATATGACAAGTTATTGATGCTGTAATAGAGTATAGTGTAGGGTTGAAGAGAGCAGTTTCTTGAATCAGAAGTCCAGAGGCAACTCATGAAGACATGAGAAGAGGTTGCTAAAGCCTCTACAGTGTCCTCTGAGGGCACTGATGGTAATGTCTATTATATATATGCACCCCTATGTTTATAGCACCAGTATCTACTATTCCCAAATTATGAAACAGACCAAATGTCTATCAATTGATGAATGGTTAAGGAAGTGGTAGATATATACGATGGAATATTATTCAGCCATAAAAAATAATGAAACCATGTCATCCATGCAAGTGATGGATGGAACTAGAGAGTATTATGCTGAGCAAAATAAGTCCAAGAAAGACAAATGCCATATGAATTTACACATATGCAGCATCTAAGAAACAAAACAAATGAACAAAGGGAAAAAGAGAGAGAGGGAGAGAAAGAAAGAGACAAACCTAGAAAGAGACTCCTAACTGTAGAGAGCAAACTGATAGTTACCAAAGGGGATTTGGGTGGGAGATGGATGAAAGCAGTGTTGGAGATAAAAGAGAGCACTTGTGATGAGCACTGGGTGATATATGGAATTGCTGAATCCCTAAATTTTACACTTGAAACTAATACAATACTGTATGTTAACTATACTGGAGTTAAAACAAAATTTTTTAAAAATGTGTGTAAGCAAATAAATAGATAAATAAATAAAATAAGGCATTCCTTCCTGTCCTCTGTTTTATATACAGATTCTCCCCTAAGATTACAGAGGATACTATATCTAAATTTAATGGAATCCCCAGGTATAATGTAATTTGATCCCAGGATTAATTAAAGATAGATACTAAAGTCGCCAATTAGTACATTTCAGTGGATGTTAAAGTTAATTCAGAACCTATTTTGTAGAGATACAAAAGCCATTTCATGCCCTCTTATCTTTTTTATTAATAAATTATTCTACTAAATTTTAGATTGCAAATTGGACAAAACCATGGATATCTGTTTCAGACTTTTGGTTTCTGTCCCCTGTATCCAGGTTTATTTCTTTTATTTTTTTCCTCTTTTGATACAATAAGAAATATACATTTGGTCTTTGTTTCTGTTAGTGATCCTAAAATCCTTTGAATCTCCAGAATAATAAGAGGGTATTTTGCATGCTAATAGATTATTGGTGGTTAGGGGCCCCTAGATAGCTTCAGGATAAGGGCTGGTTGCCAAAAGACCAAAGTGTGATTAGAGGGTTGAAATTTTGAGCCCCACCTCATGACTTCCAGGTAGGGGAGAGAGGTTGGAGGTTGAACTAATTTCCAGTAATTTGATCAATCATACTTAATAAAACTGCCTCAAAAACCTCTAAATGATAGAGTTCAGAGAGTTTCTAGCTTGGTAAACATATGAAAGTGCTGGGAAGGTGATGTGCCTAGAGAGGGTATGGAAGCTCTATGCCCTTTCCCTCCATACCTTGTCCCATGCATCTCATCCATTTGGCTGTTCTTGAGTTGTATTCTTTTTTTAAAAAGATTTTATTTATTTATTTGACAGACAGAGATCACAAGTCAGCAGAGAGGCAGGCAGAGAGAGAGAGGGGGAAGCTGAGTAGAGATCCCTATGTGGGGCTCGATCCCAGGACCCTGAGATCATGACCTAAGCTGAAGGCAGAGGCTTTAACCCACTGAGCCACCCAGGCACCCCTTGAGTTGTATTCTTTATAATAAACTAGTTATAATAAGTAAAATGTTTTCCTGAGTCTTGTCAACCATTATAGAAGATTATCAAACCTGAGGATGAGATTATGGGAACTCCAATGTACATCTGGTTGTTCAAAAGTACATATGATAACCTGGGACTCGTGATTGGCATCAGGAATAGAAGTCTTGTGGAACTGAGTCCTTAACCTGAGAGTTCTGCTCTAATTCTGGTTTGTTAGTACCAGAACTGAATTGTGGGACATATAGTTGATGTCAGAATTGGGTGGCATGTGAAAAAATGCTCACTCATTTGGTGTCAGAAGTGTTATGAAATAAAAATCTGTACCCCAATGTTTATAGCAGCAATGATCACGGTCGCCAAACTGTGAAAAGAACCAAGATGCCCTTCAATGGACGAATGGATAAGGAAGATGTGGTCCATATACATTATGGAGTTTTATGCCTCCATCAGAAAGGATGAATACCCAACTTTTGTAGCAACATGGACGGGACTGGAAGAGATTATGCTGAGTGAAATAAGTCAAGCAGAGAGAGTCAATTAACATATGGTTTCACTTATTTGTGGAGCATATCAAAGAGCATGGAGGACAAGGGGAGTTAGAGAGGAGAAGGGAGTTGGGGGAAATTGGAAGGGGAGGTGAACCATGAGAGACTATGGACTCTGAAAAACAATCTGAGGGTTTTGAAGGGAAGGTGGGTGGGAGGTTGGAGGAACCAGGTGGTGGGTATTAGAGAGGGCAGGGATTGCATGGAGCACTGGGTGTGGTGCAAAAACAAGGAATACTGTTATGCTGAAAATAAAAAAAATTTGAAAACACACACACACACACAAACACAAAACCGTTACCTTCTCTACCTACCTCCTTCTTTTCTTTCCTTCTTTCCTTCCTTTCTACCTTCCTTCCCTCCTTTCTTCTGCTTTCCCTTCACCCCTCCTCTCCTTTCCTCCTTTCCCTCCTCCCTCCCACCCAGTTGTGGGAACCCAGCGGACTGCATATTTCTTTCTCAAGGCAGTGCCAGTCAATCTCTCTAGATTTGGGGCACACATAAAACTAGAAGTTAATTACAGGAAGAACACTAAGGAATTCAAATATAAGGAGATTAATCACTATGATACTGAACAAGTAAAGGGGTCAAAAAAGATGTCAAACTAGGGGCACCTGGGTGGTTCAGTAGGTTAGTGTCCAGCTCTTGATCTTGGCCCAGATCTTGATCTCAGGTTTGTGAGTTCAAGCCTGTGTTGGGCTCCACACTGGACATAGAGTCTGCTAAATCTATCTCTATCTATCTATCATCTATCATCTACCTATAGACAGATAATATTTGTGTGTGTATATATATATATACATATATATATATATCAAAGTAGAAACCAAAAATTGCATTGAGACAAATAAAAAAGAAATGTAACATACCAGTATTTTTGTGATATAGCAAAAGAAGTTCTAAGAGTGAAGATCATTGTGATAAATGCCTAAATAACAAAATAAGAAAAGTCTCAAAAAACAACCTAAGTTTATTCCTTAAGGAAATAAAAGGGAATAAGAAATGAAGCACTATTTCCCCACTACACCTGGCAATAACAAAGTTATTAGAAGGAAGGCAATCACAAGGATTAGTACAAAAATAAAGGAAATAAAGGAGAATAGACATATTAAAAAAGAGCTTTTGAAACTAAGAGCTGTTTCTTTGAAAAGTTTTTTTTTTAAACTGACAAACCTTTAGCTACACTCACCAAGAAAAACTGAGAGAGGAATCATTAATATAATAAATAAAATAGGAGACTTTACAACTAATACCACATAAATGCAAAGGATCATGAGACTACTATGAATAATTAACACCAACAAAATAGACAACATAAAAGGAAGGATTAAATTACTAGAAATATATAACTTACCAAGATTGAATAATGATGAAATAGAAAATCTAACCAGACCAATCATTATTAAGGAGATTGAATCAGAGAAAAAGTCTCAGAGGATGGCAGAATGGTAGGATCTTGAGCTCACCTTATCCCACAGAAACATTGAGGCAACAGCTACGTGTATACAAATAATTATGTAAACAATCTAAAGTCTGTCAGAACAGACCTTCCACAGCTACGTTGGAGAGAAGGTTATATCAGAAAATGTAGGAAGAGCAGAGACATGGTCAGGAACCAAATCCCTGCTGCGACTAACCAAGAATGGAAGAGATAGCACAAACATGGAGAATCAAGAGTGTCAGACCCCACACCATCTTCCTGGCACAACCATACTGGGAAGATAATTCCTCATAATGTCCAGCTTTGAAAACCACTGATAATGAAATCCAGCAGCTTTAAATATCAACAAGGCCTAACTATGGAACCTTTAAAAATCAATGGGCTTAATTCCAGGAGAGCTGGAGGTTGATAGAAAATGGAGTCCCTGCCCATGAATTGGAGGGACAAGGATCTGCAGGAGATTTCTCCAAGAACAAAATTGCTGTCAGATGCCAGTTTTCTTCCTCTATCCCAGCATGGAGAGCAAAATACTTCTGGGAGCCACTTGTAACACTCTCCATCTAACTTACTAACAATGCATGCCCCACCCAGGTGTTTTTATGTAGACCTGCCTCACACAACCTACCAACCTGGAGAGGCATACTTCCAACAAATTTTTTTTTTTGCCCCACTAAACCTGGCAAGCAGCCCTGGGTAGGACATGGAGACAAATGAAAATGAAAACACAATGGTCCAAAATCTTTGGGTTGCAACAAAAGCAGTTCTAGGGAAATTTATAGTGACATTACCTCAAGAAACAAGCGAAAAATCAATATAAACAACTTAAAGTTATACTTAAAGAAATTAGAAAAGGAAAAACAAACAAAACTTAAAGCTAGTAGAAGGAAGGAAATAATAAATATTGGAGTAGAAAAAAATGAAATACAGACTAAAAAAATTGAAAAGATCAATGGAACCAAGAGATGATTCTTTGATAAGATAAACAAAATTAATAAACTATGAGCCAGAAAATCAAGAAAAAAAGAGAACCAAATAAATAAAATCAGAAATAAAGAAGAA
Organism: Lontra canadensis; assembly: GCF_010015895.1. NCBI lineage: Eukaryota > Metazoa > Chordata > Mammalia > Carnivora > Mustelidae > Lontra > Lontra canadensis. The sequence continues at coordinate 7,063,720 of NW_022631071.1, forward strand.
AAATAGCAACTAAAAACACAGAAATATAAAGAATTATAAGAAGATATTATAAAAAATATACATGCCAATAAATTGGACAACTTAGAAAAAATAAATTCTGAGAAACATATAATCACCCAAAACTAAATCTGGAAGAAATAGAAAACTTAAACAGACTAATCATTACTAATAAAATTGAATTTCTAATTTAAAACTCACAACATACAAAAATTCAGGACAAGATGGCTTCACAGGTGAATTCTACCAAACATTCAAATAAAAGTTAATACGTATTCTAAAATTATTCCAAAAAATAAAAAATGGAAGAAAACTCCCAGACTCATTCTATAATGTCAGTGTTACCCTGATTTCAAAACCAGAAAAAGACACTACAAAAGAAGAAAACTATAAGCGAATATCTATGATTAAGATAGTTGTAAAAACCCTCAAAAATTATCAAACTGAATTCAATATATTAAAAGGATCATTCACCACAATCATGTGGAATTTATTCTAAGAATGCAAGTGTGGTTCGATAATTGCAAATACCTGTATGCTTATCTCAATAGATGCAGAAAAAGCGTTTTACAGAATATAACATTTTTCAAGATAAAAACTTAACAAATAGGTTTAAAAGAAACATACCTCAACATAACAAAGGCCATATATGAAAACCCCACAGCTAGCATCATATTATATGGTAAAAAACTAGGAATATTTTCTCTAATGTCAGGAATATTAAAAGGATGTATACTTCTACTATTTTTTATTAAACATAGTACTCGATGTCCTAGCTGCAGAAATCAGACAAGAAAAATAAAGACATCTAAATTGGTAGGAAAAAAATAGTACTGTCACTACCTGCAGAAGATATGGAAAAGCCAAAGATACTTCTTTTAAAAAGATCTTATTTATTTATTTATTTGACAGAGAGACACAGTGAGAGGGGGAACACAAGTAGGGGGAGTGGGAGAAGGCGAAGCAGGCCTCCTGCCAAGCAGGGATCCCGATGCAAGGCTCTATCCCAGGACCCTGGGATCATGACCTGAGCAGAAGGTAGATGCTTAATGGCTGCACCACCCAGGTGCCCCAAAGCTAAAGATTCTATGAAAAAAATTATTAGCAGTGTTAATGAATCCAGTAAAGTTTCAGGAAAAAAATCCAGGAAACTGTTATATTTCTATACACTAATGATGAAGGAACAGCAAAAGAATTAAGAAAATAATCCCATTTACAAGTGTGCCCCAAATAATAAAATATCTAGGAATAAATTTAACCAAAGATTTGAAAGACTTATATTCTGAAAACTGTAAGACATTGATGAAAGAAGTTTAAGATGACACAAACAAATAAAAATATATACCTTGCTCTTGGATTGAAAAAAAAAAAAAAAACTGTTGTTAAAATGTCCATACTACCAAAAACAATCTATAGATTCAGTGCAATCCTTATCAAAATAACAATTAAATTTTTCACAAATCTGGATCAAATAATCCTGAAATTTGTATGGAATGACAAAAGACCTTGAATTGCCAAAACAAGCTTGAGGAAGAACAAAGCTGGAAGTGTCACAATCCCAGATTTTAAGATATGATACAAAACTATTTTGACTGGAACAGTATGCTGCTGACACAAAAATAGACACATAGATGAAACAGAATAATAAAGAGCCCAGAAATAGAACCATGTATTATGGCAAATCTATACAAAGGAGATAAGAATATTTAATGGGAAAAAAGAGACTTTTCAATAAATGGTGATGGGGAAACTGTATGGCTACATAAAAGACTGAACCACTTACATACACAAAAGTAAAGTCAAAATTGATTAAAGACCTAAATGTTAGACCTGAAACCATAAAACTCCCAAAAGAAAACATAGGCAATAGTTGGACTTCACTTGGATATCAGCCTTAGCAATGTATTTATTGATATGTCTCCTCAGGTAAGAAGGAGATAAGCAAAAATAAACATAAAACACCAAAATAGAAAGTTTTTGCACAACAAAGGAAACAATCAACAAAACAAAAAGGCAACCTACTGAATGGGAGAAAATATTTGCAATTATATATCTCATAAGGGACTAAGACCCCAAATATATAAATAATTAATATAACTACATCAACAAAACAATGAAACTGAAAAATAGGCAGAGGTCCTGACCAGATTTTTTCTTTCACAGAAGACTTACAGGTGGTCAACTGACACATGAAAAGATGCTCAACATCACTAATCATCAGAAAAATGGATATCAAAACCACCATAAAATATCAACTCACATCAGACTGGGTGGTATCAAAAAGACAAGAAATAACAAGTGTTGTCAAGGGTGTAGAGAAAAGGGAATCTTCATGTGTTGTTGGTAAGAATGTAAATTTCTGCAACCACTCTGGGAAACAATATGGAGGTTGCTGAAAAATTAAATATAGAAATGCCATATGATACAGTTAATTATACTACTGGGTATTTTTTCCCCAAAATGAAAACACTAATTCAAAAATATATATGCATCCTTATGTATATTGAAGTATTATTTACAATAGCCAAAATATGAAAGCAAAACAAGTGTCCATTGATAGATGAATAGATAAAAAAGATGCGATATATACCTATATCTGTATTTATGTGATATATATCACATGTACATATATACTACATATATGATACTATATATCATGTCATATGATATAATATATGTTTATGATAACATATATGCAATGTATTATGTATATGAGAATATTATTTGGCCATAACAAAGAATGAAATCTTGTCATTTACTACAACATGGATGGACATAGAGGGTATTTTGCTAAATGAATATGTCAGAAAGTGAAAGACAAATACCGTATGATTTCACTTACCTATGAAATCTAAACAAAACAAAAAACAGAACAAAACAAAACAAAACAAAAAAACACAAAGAGACAAAAACAGACTCTTAGATACAGAAAATAAACAGGTGTTTGCTAGTAGGAAAGTGGATGGAGAGATGGGCGAAATAGATGAAGGGGATTAAGTGTTACAAACTTCCAGTTATAAAATAAGTAATTAACTAAGTGATGAGTACAGCACAGGAAATATATTTAATAATATTATAATACTGTTGTATGGTGACAGATGGTGACTACACTTAGTGTGGTGAGCATTCAGAAATTCATATACTTGTCAAATCTGTATGTTATACACCCAAAATTAATACAACCTTGTATGCCAATTATATTTCAATTATAAATTAAAGAAATACATTTTCCCAACAAACAAAAATCCAGGACCACCTCACTGGTGAATTATACCTAACATTCAAAGAATTAATACAAATTCTTCTCCAATTCTTATAAAAATAGAAGAGAAGTTAATGCTTTCAAACTCATTTTAGAAGGTCAGTGTTACCCTGATACCAAAACCAGACAAGAATGCCACAAGGAAATAAAATTACAGATCAATATACCTGATAAACATAGATGCAAAAATTCTCAAGAAATATAGAAAAAGAAACTGAACAATTCATTTCAGAGATCATACACTATGATCAAGTGGGATTGATTTTAGGAAAGCAAGCATGGTTCTCCATTTGCAAAGCAGTTAAAGTGATACACCATATTAACAAAATCGAGGATAAAAAGGATCATCTCAATGGATGCAGAGAAAGCATTTGACAAAATTCAACTACACTTTATAAAATGTAGGTATAAAGGGAACGTTCCTCAGCATAATATAGGTCATATATGACAAGTACATAGTTAACATCACACTCAAAGCTGAAATCTCTTTCTCTAAGGTCAGGAACAAGACAAGGATGTCCACACTAACCATTTTATTCAACATAGTATCGGAAATATTTGCAAATTATATATCTCATAAGGGGCTAAGACAATCCTAGCCAAACAACTAGGAAAGAAAAAAAAAAGGACATCCAAATTGGAAAAGAGAAAGTAAATATTTCACTATCTGCAAATGATATGATATTATATATAGAGATCTCTAGACTCCATCAGAAAACAAATAAATGAATTTAGTAAAATTGCAAGATATACAAAAACGTGCTGCATATCTGTACACTAATAATTAATTATTAGAAAGAAATTAAGAAAGCAATCCCATTTATAATTGTATGAAAATGAATAAAATACCTAGCAATAAATATAACCAAAGAAGTGAAAACCTATACATTGTAAACTACATGATGTTAATAAAAGAAATTGAAAGAGATGGGGAAAAAATGGAAAGATATTCCATCCAAAGGGACTAGAAGAATTAATATTGTTAAAATATATAAATTACCCAAAAGAACCTACAGATTCAGTGAAATCCCTATCAAAATCCCAATGGCATTTTTCACAGAAATAAAACAAAAATGGGCACGTGGGTGGCTCAGTCAGTTAAGCATCTGACTCTTCGTTTCTGCTCAGGTCGTGCTCTGAGAGTCCTGAGATCAAGCCTTGTAATCAGGCTCCATGCTAATTCAAGAGTCTGCTTGTCCCTCTTCCTCTGCTCCCTCCCTCTGCTCTCTCTCATAAACAAATTTTAAAAATCATTGAAAAAGAGAAATAGATAAAACAAACCTAAAATTTGTAGGGAACCATAAAGACCATTAATAGCCAAAGCAATCACATGAAGAAAAAAGCTGGAGGTATGACACTCCCTGATTTCTAACAGTATTACAAACCTCTAGTGATTAAAACAGTATGACCTTGGAATAAATCAGACCTTTAGATTAATGGAAGAGAATATTGAAGTCCAAAATAAACTTATACACATCAATTAATTCATGACAAAGTAGACTTGAATAAAGAATAGTTTCTACAATAAATTGTGCTGGGAACATTGGAAAGCCACATTCAAAAAAATGAAACTGGACCACTATCTTACACCATACACAAAAATTAATAAAGATGGATTAAAGACTTAAACATAACACCTAAAAATCATTAAACTAGAGGAAAACATAGGTAAAAAGCTACCTCACATAGGTCTTGACAATAGTTTTTTTTTTTTTTTTTAATACGACTTCATGAATTGTTTAAGTTCTCCTTTGATTTCCTGGTTGATGCAGACATTCTTAAGCAGGGTGGTCTTTAGCTTCCAAGTGTTTGAATTTCTCCCAAACTTTTGCTTGTGGTTGAGCTCCAGTTTCAAAGCATTGTGGTCTGAAAATATTCAGGAAATAATCTCAGTCATTTAGTATCAGTTGAGCCCTGATTTGTGACACAGTATGTGGTCTATTCTGGAGAAATTTACATGTGTGCTCAAGAAGAATGAGTATTCTGTTGTTTTAGGGTGGAATGTTCTGTATATATCCATGGGTCCATCTGGCCCAATGTGTCATTCAAAGCTGTTCAACATGGTACTAGAAGTCTTAGCAACAGCAATCAGACAGCAAAAAGAAATTAAAAGTATTCAAATTGGCAAAGAAGAATTCAAACTCTCTTTCTTCATAGATGAAATGATACTTTATGTGGAAAACACAAAAGACTCCACCCCCAAACTACTAAAATTCATCCAGCAATTCAGTAATGTGGCATTATACAAAATCAATGTACAAAAATTAGTTGCTTTCTTATACACTAACAATGAAACTGTAGAAAGGGAAATTAGAGAACTGATTCCATTTACTATAGCACCGAGAAGATACCTGGGAATAAACCTAACCAAAGAGGTAACGGATCTGTACTTGAGGAACTACAGAACACTCATGAACGAAATTGAATAAGACACAAAAAGATGGAAGATCATTTCATGTTCATGGATCGGAAAAATAAACATTGTTAAAATGTGTATACTGTCTAGAGCAATCTCAAAGCCATCCTCATCAAAATTCCACTGACGTTTTTCAAAGTGCTGGAACAAATAATCCTAAAATTTGTATAGAACCAGAAAAGACCCTGAATTGCTAAGGAAATGTTGAAAAAGAAACAAAACTGGGGGCATCACTTTATCTGATTTCAAGCTTTACTACAAATCTGTGATCACCAAGACAGCATGGTACTGGCACAAAAACAGACACATAACAGTGGAACAGATTAGAGAGTCCAGATATGGACCCGCAACTCTGTAGTCGAATTATCTTTGACAAAGCAGGAAAAAAAAATATACAGTGGAAAAAAGACAGTCTCTTCAATAAATGGTGCTGGGAAATTTGGACAGCTATGTATAGAAGAATGAAACTCGAGCATTCTCTTACACCGTACACAAAGATAAACTCAAAATGGATAAAAGACCTCAACATGAGGGATGAATCTATCAAATTCCTAGAGGAGAACATAGACAGTAACCTCTTCAACATCAGCCACAGCAATTTCTTTCAAGATGTGTCTCCAAAGGCAAAGGAAACAGAAGCAAAAATGAACTTTTGGGATTTCATCAAGATCAAAAGCTTCTGCACAGCAAAGGAAGCAGTCAACAAAGATTAGAGGCAACCCATGGAATAGGAGAAGATATTAAAAAATGACACTACAGACAAAGGGCTGATATCCAAGATCCATAAAGAACTCCTCAAACTCAACACTCAAAAAACAGATAATCATGTCATAAAAGGGCAGACAACATGAACAGACACTTCTCCAAAGAAGACATACAAATGGGTAACAGACACATGAAAAAATGTTCATCCTCATTGGTCATCAGGGAAATTCAAATCAAAAACACATTGAGATACCACCTTACACCAGTTAGAATGGCCAAAATTAACAAGACAGTAAACAAGTGTTGGAGAGGAAGTGGAGAAAGGGGAACCCTCTTACACTGTTGGTGGGAATGCAGGTTGGTGCAGCCACTTTGGAGAACTGTGTGGAGATTCCTCAAGAAATTAAAAATAGAGCTTCCCTATGACCCTGCAATTGCAATACTGGGTATTTACCCCAAAGACACAGATGTAGTGAAAAGAAGGGCCATCTGTACCCCAATGTTCATAGCAGCAATGTCCACAGTCACCAAACTGTGGAAAGAACCAAGATGCTCTTCAACGGACAAATGGATAATGAAGAGAGGGTCCATGTATACAATGGAGTATTATGCCTCCATCAGAAAGGATGAATACCCAACTTCTATATCAACATGGATGGGACTGGGAGAGATTATGCTGAGTGAAATAAGTCAAGCAGAAAGATTCATTTATCATATGGTTTCACTTACTTGTGGAGCATAAGGAATAACACAGAGGACATTGGGAGAAAGAGGAGAAGTGATTTGGGGGAAATTGGAGTGGGGGACGAACCATGAGAGACTGTGGACTCTAAGAAACAAACTGAGGGTCTTGGAGGGGAGGAGGGTGGGGGGTTGGGTGAGCCTGCTGGTGCATATTAAGGAGAGCATGTATTGCATGGAGCACTGGGTGTGGTTAATATACAATGAATCTTGGAACACTGAAAAAAATAAAATAAAGTTACAAAAAGTACAATAAAAATTAAAAAAAGAGAGAAAAAAATATGTAAATATGACTCCAAAAACAAAAGCAACAAAAGCAAATATAAATATGTGAGACTATGATGAACTAAAAATATTCTGCATAGCAAAGGAAACCATAAACAAAGTGAGAAGGCAACCTACCAAATGGAAGAGAATATTTGAAAATAATATATCTAATAAAGGGCTAATATCCAAAATATATAAAGGACTCATACAATTCAGAGCAAAACAGTATATTCCAAATAAAAATGGGCAGATCTGAATAGATATTTTCCAAAAAAGACATGTAAATAGCCAAGAGATATATGAAAAGATGGTCACAACATTAATCACCATTAAAATGAAAATTAAAATCCCAGTGAGCTATCACCTCACAGAATGGTTATTATGAAAAAAAAAAAAGAGAGAGAGAGAGATGTTGGTGAGGATGGGGAGAAAAGGGGTTATTTTGTACTGCTGATGGAATGCAAAATGGTGCAGTTGCTATGGAAAAATGTATGAAAGTTCCTCAAAAAAATTGAAAAAAAAATGGAACTACTGTATGATCCAGCAACTCCATCTCTGAATGAGTATTTATCTGAAAAAAACAAAAGCACTTTTGTTTTTCACTAACTTGAAAATATGTATACATGCTCATGTTCATTGAAGCATTATTTAGATCAGGTAATACACAGAAATAACCTAAGTGTCCATTGATGATAAATGCATTAAGAATTTGTGAAATATTCATATATACCATATTAATAAAAATAAATGTTTATTATATTATATAATAAAATATTCAGTCATATAAAATGAAATATTGACATTTGGAACAACAGAGATGAAACTTGGGAGCATTATGCTAAGTGAAATAAGAAAGAAAAAGACAAATACTGTATAATCTCTCTTACATGTGTAATTTGAAAATTAAGTATATAAATAGGTAAGTAAGCAAACCAAGCTCAGAGATACAAAGAACTGATTAGTAGTTGTCATTGTAATGGTGTGTAGGGGGGAAGAAATGAGTGAACTGTTTTTTTTTTTTCATTGTTTTTAAATAAATCGAAGAAAAATTTAACTTAAAAAAATACTGATGTGGGGCACCTGGGTGGCTCAGTAGGTTAAGCCTCTGCCTTCAGCCAGGGTTATGATCTCAGGGTTCTGGGATCGAGCCCCACATCGGGCTCTCTGCTCAGCAAGAAGCCTGCTTCCCCCTCTCTCTCTGCCTCTCTGCCTACTTGTGATCTCTCTCTCTGTCAAATAAATAAATAAAATATTTTTTAAAAAATACTAATGCCTGGGTTTTACCCGTAGTTGTTCTCATTAAATGGCCTGGGGTCAACCTGAGCATCAAAATTTGTTAAGCTTCCCCAGGAGATTCTAACATGCAGCCAGAGTTGAGAACACTTTACCAAGAGATTAATTTGGCGAATTTTTGCAAATTTTTTCAAGCAAAGTATGTGTTCTCAGATCATTTTTATATTAAAAATCTGTATTTCCTGATTTTGATATCACTAAAAACATAAGAACTCCCAAATGGAAAGGAAAATAAAAAGAAAAATAGAAAGTAACTGAGGAGAATGTTCACATATTTGAACCAAATAAATAACAGCCTGATGACACCGTGATTCTTGTGTAGCAAATATATAGGGCATTTGAAATGAGGTTCTAAATACAATTGACCCTTGAACAACATGGGTGTTGGGAGTTCTGAGACCCCACTCAGTCAAAAATTCCTATATAACTTTTGGTTCTTGAAAAACGTTACTCCCAATAGCCTACTTTTGACCTGAACCCTAAGAAATAAGATAAACAATTGATTAATATATATTTTATACACTGTATGTATCACATACAGTATGACAATAAAATGAGGTAGAGAAAAGAAAATATTATTAAGCAACTCATAAGGAAAAGAAAATACATGAAAATACTGTATTTATCAAAAGAAGTCCATGCTTCAATTTCTGAAAGAGCTTCAGGAGAATAGGTGTTATTTCTTCTTTGAAAGTTTTGTAGAATTCCCCAGGAAATCCATCAGGTTCTGGGCTCTTGTTTTTTGGAAGGTTTTTGTTCACTGCTTCAATCTCATTACTAGATATAGGTCTATTCAGGTTGTCAATTTCTTTCTGCTTCAATTTTGGAAGTTTACAGTTTTCCAGGAATGCATCCATTTCATCCAGGTTGCTTAACTTATTGGCATATAACTGTTGATAATAATTTCTGTTGATTGTTTCTATTTCCTTGGTGTTAGTTGTGATCTCTCCCTTTTCACTCATAATTTTATTATTTTGGGCCTTCTCTCTTTTCTTTTGGATTAGTGTGGCCAATGGTTTATCAATCTTATTGATTCATTCAAAAAAACAGCTTCTAGTTTCATTGATGAGTTCTCTTGTATGTCTAGTATTTATCTCATTGATCTCTGCTCTAATCTTGATTATTTCCCTTTTTGTGTGTGGAGTTGCTTGATTTGTTGTGGATGCTCCAGTTCTTTAAGGTGTAGAGACAGCTGGTATATTCTGGATTTTTCAATTTTTTTTGAGGGAGGCTTGGATTGCTATGTATTTCTCCCTTAGGACCACCTTTGCTGTATCCCATAGGGTTTGTACCGAAGTGTCTTCATTCTCATTGGTTTCCATGAATTGTTTAAGTTCTTCTTTGATTTCCTGGTTGATCTAAGCATTCTTAAGCAAGGTGGTCTTTAGGTTCCAGGTGTTCAAGTTCCTTCCAAACTTTTCCTTGTGGTTGAGCTCCAGTTTCAAAGCACTGTGATCTGAGAATATGCAGGGAATAATCTGTCTTTTGGTATTGGTTGAGCCCTGATTTGTGACCCAGTATGTGGTCTATTCTGGAGGAAGTTCCATGTGCACTTGAGAAGAAAGAGTATTCTGTTGTTTTAGGGTGGAATGTTCTGTATATATCAATGAGGTCCATCTGGTCCAATGTGTCATTCAATGCTCTGGTTTCTTTATTGATTTTCTGCTTCGATGATCTGTCTATTGCTGAGAGAGGCATGTTAAGATCTCCTACTATTAATGTATTCATATCAATACTGACTCTTCATCTTGATTAACAGTTTTCTTATGTAATTGGCTGTTCCCATATTGGGGGCATAGATATTTACAATTGTTAGATCTTCTTGGTGGATATTCCCTTTAAGAATGATGTAGTGTCCTTCTGTACCTCTAACTACAGTCTTTAGTTTAAAATCTAATTTATCTGATATGAGAATCACCACCACAGCCTTCTTTGAGGCCCCTTGGCATGAAAGATGCTTCTCCATCCCTTAACTTTCAGTCTGGGTGAATCCTTAGGTTCTGAATGGGTCTCTTATAGACAACATATGGATGGGTCCTGTCATTTTATCCAATTTGCAACCCTGTGTCATTTTATGGGCACATTTAGGCCATTCATGAGTGTGATTATTGAGAGATACGTTTTTATTGACATCGTGTTACCTGTGAAGTCTTTGTTTCTGTAGATTGTCTCCATATATTTCTGTTCAATGATAGTCTTAGGATTTTTCCTATTTATAGAACCCCAACCCTTAATATTTCCTACAGTGTAAGCTTGGTGGTCACATACTCTTTTAAACCTTGCCGGTCTTAGAAGCTTTTTGTCTCTCTATCCATTTTGAATGTGTCTTGCTGGATAAAGTATTCTTGGCTGCATGTTTTTCTCATTTACTGCCCTGATTATGTATTGCCAGCCCTTTCTGGCTAGCCAGGTTTCTGTGGACAGGTCTGACGTTATTATGATGGGCTTTCCTCTGTAAGTAAGGAATTTCTTTGCCCTAGCTGTTTTCAAGAGCTTCTCTCTATAATTACGATTCATCATTTTCACTATCAGGTGACTTGAGGTCTTTCTAGATTCTATGATCTTGGGGGGAGACTTTCTGCCTCTAGTACATAAATGCTGGTTCCTTTTGCAAGATTGGGAAAATTTTCATAAGGAATTTTTTCAACGTTATCTTCTAGTCTTCTTTCTTTCTCCTCCCCCTCAAGCATTCCAATAATTCTGACATTGGAACGTTTCATGGTGTAGTTTATTTCCCTAATTCTGTTATCATGGCTTCTAAGGTGTTTGTTTCAGGCTTCCTCCTGATTTATTTTCTCTATCTGTTTGTCCTCCAGATCACTAATTCTATCTTATGCCTCAGTTGCCTAGCTTTTAGAGAATTTAGATTAGATTGGAACTCATTGAGAACATTGTGAATATCATCCCTGGTGGCTTTCACTTCTGCCCTAAAATTTGAAGCAGAAGAAAAACTTCCAGACACTTTTTAGGAAGCCAGCATTACCCTGATACCCAAATCAGGCAAAGACACCACCAAAAAGGGAAAATTTCAGACCAATATCACTGATGAATATGGATGCTAAGATTCTCAACAAGATCCTAGTAAATAAGATCCAACAGCACATTAGAAAGATTATCCAATATGACCAGGTTGGATTTATCCCTAGGTTTCAAGGATGGTTCCACATTTGCAAATCAATCAATGTGAAAGAAGAAACCAATAAGAGAAGAGAGAAGAACCATATGGTCCTCTCAATTGATGCAGAAAAAGCATTTGACAAAATCCAGCATCCGTTCCTGATTAAAACGCTTCAAAGTATAGTGATAGAGGGAACATTCCTAAAGTCCATAAAATCTATCTATGAATAACTCACAGCAAATATCATCCTCAATGGGAAAAAGCTTTCAGCCTTCCCGTTGAGATCAGGAACATGACAAGGATGCCCACTCTCACCATTCTTGTTCAACATAGTATTAGAAGTCCTAGCAACAGCAATCAGACAACAAAGAGAAATAAAAGATATCCAAATTGGCAATGAAGAAGTCAAACTCTCTCTCTTCGCGGATGACATGATACTTTATATAGACAACCCAAAAGACTCCACCCCCAAACTACTAGAACTCATACAGCAATTCAGTAATGTGGCAGGATACAAAGTCCATGTACAGAAATGAGTTGCTTTCTTATATACTAACAATGAAAACACAGAAAGGGAAATTAGAGAATCGATTCCATTTACTATAGCACCAAGAAACATAAGATACCTGGGAATAAAGCTAACCAAATAGGCAAAGGATCTGTTCTCGAGGAACCACAGGACACTCATGAAATAAATCAAAGGAGACACAAGATGGAAGACCATTCCATGCTCTTGGATCGGAAAAAGAAACATTGTTAAAATGTCTATACTGCCTAGAGCAATCTATACGTTTAATGCCACTCTGATCAAAATTCCACCAGTATTTTTCAAAGAGCTGGAGCAAATAATTCCAAAATTTGTATGGAATCAGAAGAGACTCCAAATTGCTAAGGAAATGTTAAAAAGAAAAACAAACCTGGCGGCATCACGGTGCCTGATTTCAAGCTTTACTACAAAGCTGTGATCACCAAGACAGCATGGTACGGGCATAAAACCAGACACATAGACCAGTGGAACAGAGTAGAGGGCCCAGATATGGATCCTCAACTCTATGGGCAAATAATCTTCAACAAAGCAGGAAAAAATATACAGTGGAAAAAAAAAATCAGTCTCTTCAATAAATGGTGCTAGGAAAATTGGACAGCTATATGTAGAAGAATGAAACTCGACCATACTCTTACACTGTACATGAAGATAAACTCGAAATGGGTAAAAGACCTCAACGTGAGACAGGAATCCATCAAAATCCTAGAGAAGAACATAGGCAGTAACCTCTTCAATATCAGCCACAGCAACTTCTTTGAAGATATGTCTCCAAAGGCAAAGCAAATAAAAGCGAAAATGAACTTTTGGGACTTCATCAAGATCAAACGCTTCTGCACAGCAAAGGAAATAGTCAACAAAACAAAGGGGCAACCCATGGAATGGAAGAAGATATTTGCAAATGACAGTACAGAAAAAAGGCTGATATTCAGGATCTATAAAGAACTTCTCAAACTCACCATACACAAAACAGATATTCATGTAAAAACAAATGGGAAGAGGGGTGCCTGGGTGTCTCAGTGGGTTAAAGCCTCTGCCTCAGCTTGGTTCATGATCCCAGGGTCCTGGGACCGAGCCCTGCTTTGGGGTCTCTACTCAGTGGGAAGCCTGCTTCCTCCTCTCTCTCTGACTGCCTCTCTGCCTGCTTGTGATCTCTCTCTCTGTGTCAAATAAATAAATAAATAAAATCTTTAAAAAATGGGCAGAAGACATGAACAGACACTTCTCCAATGAAGATACACAAATGACTCTCAGACACATGAAAAAATGTTCATCATCACTAGCCTTCAGGGAGATTCAAATTAAAACCGCATTGAGATACCACCTTACACCTGTTAGAATGGCAAAAATTAACAAGATAGTAAACAACAAGTGTTGGAGAGGATGTGGAGAAAGGGGAACCCTCTTACACTGTTGGTGGGAATGCAGGTTGGTGCAGCCACTTTGGAAAATAGTGTGGAGATTCCTTAAGATATTAAAAATAGAGCTTCCCTATGACCATGCAATTGCATTACTGGGTATTTACCCCAAAGATACAGATGTAGTGTAAAAAAGGGCCATCTGTACCCCAATGTTCATAGCAGCAATGTCCACGGTAGCCAAACCACGGAAAGAACCAAGATGCCCTTCAACAGACGAATGGATAAGGAAGATGTGGTCTATATACACTATGGAGTATTATGCCTCCATTAAAAATGATGAATACCCAACTTTTGTGTCAACATGGACGGGACTGGAAGAGATTATGCTGAGTGAAATAAGTCAAGTAGAGAGAGTCAATTATCATATGGTTTCTCTTATTCGTGGAGCATAACAAATAACCTGGAGGATATGGGGAGATAGAGAGGAGAAGGAAGTTGAGGGAAATTGGAGGGGGAGATGAACCATGAGAGATTATGTACTCTGAAAAACAATCTGAGGGTTTTGAAGGGGTGGGTAGGAAGTTGGGCCAGCCTGGTCGTGGGTATTATGGAGGGCACATATTGCATGGAGCACTGGATGTGGTGCATAAACAATGAATTCTAGTACACTAAAAAGTAATTAAAAAATAAAAATTAAAAAAAAAAGAAATCCATGTATAAGTGGGTTCTTATAGTTCAAACTCATGTTGTTGAAGAGTCAATTGTAAATGTTGTTATGTATTTTCCCCTCATAGTCTTTAAGGTGATTAGTATCATTTTCCTATTCTAGAAATAAGTCTGATCAGCTTCTCTTTGAAATGCTGCACTCTTCCTGGCTTCTATGTATAAAACCTTCTTGGATCTCCTCTTACCTTTTGGCTGTTTCTTTCTCCTCAACAAGAATATCCCTAAGAAGAAGAAAAAATAAAATAGGAGGAAAGACATAATAATAATGAATGAAACATAAAAACAAATATGAAATACAGTGAATCAGTGAAACCAAAAATTCGCTCTTTAAAATGACCTTCTCTCCAAATATGTTCACATTCTGAATTACTAGGAGTTAGGACTTCAACATAAATTTGGGAGGTGATGATTCATTCTATAGCATAGACTATGTCAGAACTTCCTTCTGTTGAAAGCTGAGTAATATTTCATTCTATGTATTTACCACATTTTGCTTCTATCTTATCAATTAAATGAGACGGCTTGTTTTCTCCTTTTTGCTATTGTGAATAATGCTGCTATGAATGTGGCTGTACAAATTCCTGTTTAAATTCCACTTTCAATTCCTTTGTGTATATACTCAGAAGTGGAATGGCCATATCATATGTTAATACTATGTTTAATTTATTTGAAGAATTACCACATTGTTTTCTACAGCAGTTGCACCATTTTATATTAACATTTCCACCAGGAGTGTACAAGAGCTCTAATTTCTCTACCTTCTCACCAGCCCTTATTTTTTTTTCTTCTTTTATAACTGCCATTCTGATGGATGTGAAGTGGTTCTCATTGTAGTTTTTATTTGTATTTCCCTAGTGATTAGTGGTGTTGAAATTCTTCATATGTTTATTGGTCCTTTGTATACCTTCTTGGAAGACAGGTCTACTCAAGTCTTTTGGTTCTTTTTTATCAATATTTTGCTGTTGTTATTTAATTGTATTATTTTATTCTGGGTTAATCCCTTATATGATTAACAAATATTTTCTCCCAATTTAGCCTTTTTACTTTGTTTATAGTGCCTTTTAATGTACAAAAGTTTTAATTTTGATAAAGTCTAATTACCTATTTTCCTTTTGTTGCCAGTGCTTTTGTAAATAATATCCAAGAAATCATTGCCAAATCCTTTATCTTGACACTTTCCCCCTATGTTTCCTTTAAACATTTTATATTTTTAGTCTTGACTTTCAGTAATTTGATCCATTTTGATGTAATCTTGCATATGAATATATTGTTCTTTTGCATGCAGATATTGAGTTTTCCCAATAGCATTTACTGAAAAGACTATCTTTTTCTCCTTTTCCTATTGAGTAGCCTTGGTAACCTTGTCAGAAATAATTTGATCATAATTGTGAGGATTAATTTCTGGAATCTTTATTTTATTCCATTAGTCTATATATCTGTGTTCATACCAGTACTAACTGTTTTGATTACCAAGGCTTTATACTAAGAATTGAATTCAGAAAATGTGAAACTTCTAATATTGTTCTTTTTCAAGCATCTTTTGGTATCATGTCCCCTTGAGATTCCATGTGAATTTTAGTATGAATTTTTGCATTTCTGTGAAAAACAAACAAACCAACCAGTGGGAATTTGATAGGGATTGCACTGAATCTCTATAACTCTTTGAGCTATTTTGACATATAATAATAAGTCTTCCAATCCATGAACATGAGATGTCTTTCCATTTATCTGTGTCTTCTGTACTTTCAGCAAAATTTCAAATTTTTCAGTGTACAAGTCTTTCATTCTCTTGGTAAATTTATTCCTAAGTATTTTATTCTTTTACATGCTATTACAAATAGGATTGTTTTAATTTCCTTTTCAGATTGTTGTTGTTACAGAAATGCAACTGACTTTTGTATGTTGATTTTATATCCTACAAATCTGCTGAATCATCTCCTCTAGCAGGATTTTTTTGTGGAATCCTTAGGGTTATCCACAAACAAAATATCATCTCTGAATGAAAGTATATTTATATCTTCTTTTCCAATTTGAATGGCTTTTTTTTTTTTGCCTTATTGCTATGTATAGGACTTCTAGTACTATGCTGAATAAAAGTGGTGAAAGCAGGCATTTTCTTTTTCTTTATCTTAGAGGAAAAGCTTCGGTATTTCACCACTGAGTATGTTTAAGTATAATTGTGTAAGGTGTTACCTGTGAGCTTTTCAAATATCACCTATAATATTTTGAAATAGTTTTCTTCTACTCATAGTTTGTTGAGAGTTTTTATCAAGAAGCATGTTGAAGTTTTGACACATGCTTTTTCTGCATCAATTGGAATTATTATTAATTGACTTTTATTCATTATTCTGTTAATGTGGTGTGTCTCAACATATGAAAATCAATCAGTGTAATGTTTCCAGGAGTAAGCTGAATTAGTTGTGGTATAGAATACTTTTATTTGAGATCCTGGATGTCTCAGTCAGTTAACTGTTTCCCTTTGGCTAAGGTCATGTTCCCAGGGTCCTGGGATCAAGCCACGTGATGGGGTCCCTGTTCAGTGGGGAGTCTGCTTCTCCCTCTCCCTCTGCCTCTCCCCATGCTTGTGCTCTCTCTTGTGCTATCTTTCTCTCAAATAAAATCTTAAAAATATTAAAAATATTTAATCCTTTTAATAAATTCTTTTAATAAATTAATGTTAAATTCAGTATGCTAGTATTTCATTGAGTTTTTGTTCATTAATATTTATGATTGATTTGTAGTTTTCTTGTAGTGTGTTTTGCTGGCTTGGCATTACAGTAATTCTGACCTCAAAAAATTAGTTAGGAAATATTCCGCATTCTTAAATTTTTTTGGTGATTTTGAGAAGGATTGAGGTTTATTTTTTAAATGTTTGATAGAGGGGCACCTGGGTGGCTCAGTGGATTAAAGCCTCTGCCTTCAGCTCAGGTCATGATCCCAGGGTCCTGGGATCGAGGCCCACATCGGGCTCTCTGCTCAGCGGGGAGCCTGCTTCCTCCTCTCTCTCTGCCTGCCTCTCTGCCTACTTGTGATCTCTGTCTGTCAAATAAATAAATAAAATATTTTAAAAAAATGTTTGATAGAGTTCACCAGTAAAACCATCTGGTGCAAGACTTCTATTTGTTGCATGTTTTTATTACTGATTTAATTTCCTTATTAGTAAAACTCCTATACAGATTTTCTATCTGTTCATGATTGAAGCTAGACTGTATGTTTCTAGAAATTTGTCCATTTCATCTAGACCATTCAATTTATTGGTGTACAGTTGTTAATAGTGCACTTTTATATTTTTTTTAATTGATAGTAATGTCCCCAGCCTCATTTTGATTTTAGTTGTGTTCTCTCTCTTTTTCTTTTTTTAGTCAATATAACTAAAGTTTTGTCAGTTTGTTGATTAAAAAAAAACTACTGGTTTTGTTTTTCTCTGTTTTTTTTTTCTCTTTTTTTTAATCTCTTCTGCAATCTGTGTTTTATATTATTTTGCAGAAGTTTTCAGTCATTATTTCTTTAAATAATCTTTTTTACCTGTCTGTATGCCTATTTCTCTCTTCCTTCAGGGACCCCCATTAGTCATATATTGTTCCCTTTGATGGTATTCTATAAGTCACTTAGTCTCTGATCAGTCCTCTTTATTATTTTTTTCCCCTTTTTGATCCTCAGACTTGATAATTTAAAATAACCTGGCTTTTCATTTGCTGTGTAATTCTTCTGCCTGTTACAGTTTGCTATTGAACTTATCTAGTGAAATTTTCAATTCAGGTTTTGTCTTTTTCAGCTCCAGAATTTCTATTTAGTTTATTTTTATATCTTCTTCTTGGTCAATATTCTAATTTTGTTCATATATCATTTTCCTAATTGTATTTAAAATTTCTTATGTTTTTCTTTAGTTCCTTTAGGATTTTGTGACAGTTGTTTTGAAACTTTTATCTAGTGACTCCAATGCTCCTATTTCTGGTTGCTTTGTGGGGATTTATTTTGTTCTATTGAGTAGGACATGCTTTTTTTTCCCCTTTGTATGCTTTATGATTTTTTCCATTGAAAATTGTGCGTTTGAAAAAAATAGCATCACGTCCCAGTCTATGCAGATATGTGGGGAAGACATTCACTATTTGCTGTGTACATTTTCAGCCTTGGGATCAGCCCAGAGTGAAGGCTTAAGATCTTTTCTCAGCATACATCTTGCCTGGGCCTGTGTACAGATTTTTTTGACTCCTATATATGCATGGCTGCTTTTACATGCCTTAATTTCCCTCAAAGCTTCTCACACCAGCTTCTTGAGGCTATAGATGTTCTGTTGTATTCCTCTTCCTGTAATCTCTTGCCTGAGGCACCCACAGGTCAGCTGCCCATCTATAGCTTTCACAAGCTGCACTGCCTCTGCCTTCTATGGCTTTTTCTGATCTGAACTCTACTTCATTCTGAAGAGAAACCAGTAAATTAGACAACCCATAGATATGTTAAAACATTTCAAATAGAAAGGAATCCATTTCTTCCAAGTTGCTTAATTTGTTGGCAGATCATTGCTGATAATAATTTCTAATAGTTTCTATTTCCTTGGTGCTAGTCGTGATCTCTCCCATTTCATTCATGATTTAATTAATTTGGGTTCTTTCTTTTTTGTATAAGTTTGGCCAGTGCTTTGTCAATCTTATTAATTTCTTCAATGAATCATCTTCTAGTTTCATTGATCTGCTCTACTGTTTTTCTGGTTTTTATTTCATCGATCTCTGCTGTAATCTTTATTATTTCTCTTCTTCTGCTTAATTTAGATATTTTTTGTTGTCCTTTTTCCAGCTCCTTTAGATGTAAGTTTAGTTTGTGCATTCAGGACTTTTCTACTTCTTTGAGAGAGGCTTGGGTGACTCTATTTCCTCCTTAGGAACACCTTTGCAGTATCCCGTAGTTTTGGGTGAATATGCTTTCATTCTCATTGGTTTCCACGAATTGCTTCAGTTCTTTAGTTTCCTGGTTGACCCAATCATTCTTTATCAGCATTCTTTAACTTCCAAGTGCTTGAATTCCTTCCAATTGTTTTCTTGTGATTGAGTTCCAGTTTCAAATCTTTGTGATCTGCTAACATTCAGAGAATAATCTCAATCTTTTGGTGTTGGTTGAGACCTGATTTGTGACTCAGTATGTGGTCTATTCTGGAGAATGTTTCGTGTGCATTTGAGAAGAATGAGTATTCTGGTTTTTGAGGGTGAGATGTTCTGTACATATTTATGAAGTACATCTTGTTCAAAGTGTCATTCAAAGCTCTTGTTTCTTCGTAGGTGTTCTGCCTAGATGATCTGTCTATTGCTGAGAGTAGAGTGTTGAGGTCTCTTACTATTTATGTACTATCATCAATATGATTCTTTATTTTGGTTAAAAGTTGGCTTATGTAGTTATTTGCTCACATGTAAGGGGGCATAAATATTTATAATTGTTAGATTTTCTTGTTGGATAGACCCTTTAAGTATGATATAGTGTCCATCTACATATCTCACTGGAGTCTTTGGTTTAAATTCAAATTTGTCTGATATAAGAATTGCTACCCCAGCTTTCTTTTGATGTCCATTGACATGAAAAGTGATTCTCCATCCTCTCACTTTCAGTCTGGAGGTGGATTTAGGTTCAAAATGAGTCTTGTAGATAGCATATGGATGGGTCCCATCTTTGTGTCTAATCTGCAGCCCTACGCCATTTCATGGGAGCATTTACACTGTTCTCTTTGAGGGTTGCTACTGAAAGATACATCTGTACAGTCTCTGTTTCTCTGGATTGTAAATTTCTGGCCCATATTTCTCTTAGGCCTTTCTTCTTTTAAAGAAACCCCCTTAGTATTTCTTGCAGGACTGTCTTGGTGGTCACATATTCTTTCAGTTTCTGCTAGACCTGGAAGCTCTTTATCTCTCCATCCATTCTGAATGACAGCATTGTCAAATCAAGTTTTCTTGGCTGCATGTTCTTCTCTTTTAGTACCCCGAATGCATCTTGCCAGCCCTTTCTGGCTAACCAGGTCATTGTGGACAGGTCTGACCTTATTCTGATGTTCCTCCTTCTGTATGTAAAGAATCACTTCTCATGTGAAACAAAAGCAAAAATGAACTTTTGTGTCTTCATCAAGATAAAAACGTCTGTAAAGCAAAGGAAACAGTCAACAAAACTAAGAAGCAGCCCATGGAATGGGAGAAGATATTCATAAATGGCATTACAGATAAAGGGCTAATATTTAAGGTCTATAAAGAACTTCTCAAACTCAACACCCCAAAAACTAATAACCTAGTCAAAAACTGGGCAGAAGACATAGCAGACATTTCTCCAAAAAAGACATACAAATGGCTAACAGACATATGAAGAAATGCCAACATCACTAGCCATCAGGGAAATACAAATCAAATCCACATTGAAATATCACTTTACACCAGTTAGAATGGCAAAAATTAACAAAACAGGAAACAAAAAATGTTGGCAAGGGTGTGGAGAAAGGGGAACCCTCTCACACTGTTGGTGGGAATACAAGCTGGTACAGCAACTCTGGAAAACAGTATGGGGTTTCCTCAAGAAGTTAATAATAGAGCTACCCTACAACCCAGCAATTGCACTACTATGTATTTACCATAAAGATTCAGACAGAATGAAAAGAAAGGAAATGTGCATCTCAATGTTCATAGCAGCAATGTCCACAATAGCCAACCTGTGGAAGGAGACAAAATAGCCTTCAACAGATGAATGGATAAAGAAGATATGGTACATGTACACCATGGAATATTATTCAGCCATCAGGAAAGATTAATACCCACCATTTACATCAACATGGATGGAACTGGAGGGTATTAATATGTCAAGCAGAGAAAGACAATTATCATATAGTTTCACTCATATTTAGAACATAAGCAATAGCATGGAGGACCATAAGGGAAGGGAGGGAAATCCAAATGGGGGAGAAATCAGAGAGGGAAATGAACCATGAAAGACTATGGACCCCAGAAATAATCTGGGGATTTCAGAGGGGAGGACAGTGGGGAGAGAGGTTAACATGGTGATGGGTATTGAGGAGGGAATGTGTTGTGATGAGCAGTGTATATTAAACTTAACTAATGAAACATTGAACACAATATCAAAAACTAACTACTATACAGTGGTTAACTGAACATAAAAAAACAAACAAAAAAAACTATAACGCCCCCCCAAAAAAAAATTCAAATAGAGTCAAATCTAAACTCTCCACCCGAGGTGAGTTAACCAGGAACTGGGACATTTCCTTTAGCCTATGCTGTACCACACTGGGGAGGACATCAGACAAGGCAAAGTATAAACAACAGGGAATTTCTTACCAGTCTAAATGTGGCTTTTTCTGGATTTGACATTTGCTTGAATGTTATTTCTTTCTTTCTTTCTTTCTTTCTTTCTTTCTTTATTTATTTATTTATTTATTTTAATGTTTCAATGTAGTAATGAGGGTCTGGAGCTTCCCATTACACCATCTTGCTAATGCAACTCCAAGTTGTGAGTTTCTTAAAATCTGGTATTCTTTTTGATATCACAAAAACGTTCTTTGTGGTGATAATGGCACACACCTATGAATATCCTAAAAGCCACTTAATAATGTCTCAGTTGTAAGTTAAGTTTATTTTATCTCAATAACTCTGTTAAAAATTATAAGAGGGGTGTGCCTGGGTGGCTCAGTTGTTAAGCATCTGCCTTGGGCTTGGGCCTGATCCTGGGGTCCTGGGATCAAGCTCCTCATTGGGCTTCCTGCTCAGTGGGAAGCTTGCTTCTCCCTCTTCCACTTCCACTGCGTGTGTTCCCCCCACCCTGTCAAATAAATAAATAAAATCTTGAAAAAATGATATAAGGATCTTTGTGAACAACTTTATGCCAAAAATCTGAAGATTTACAAATGAGCAAATTCTTAGAAATGTAGAATTTACTGAAACTAACAGACATGCACACATACACACACACACAAAATACAAATTTGTAATAGTCTTGTATATATTTAAGGAATTCAATCTGAAATTAACAAATGCACTTAAGAAATCTGTCCTAGGAAGTTTTACTCAGTAAATTATCTTTTTAAATAATTTTTTTTTAAAAATTGAAAGAACAGCAGTCTTCAAAATATTTTTCAAAGAAGAAAAGAAAAAAAGAAAACAAACTTTAAAATATAATCTACTTAAGAAGCCAGCATAATTTTGATATGAAATGTGACAAGGACATATTAAGAATAAAAAGAAATCATAGGACAATCTCTCACATTTACATAGATTCAAAATATTTCACAAAATATCAAATTAAGTCAAGTAATATATAAAAAGAATAATAGTTCATGATCAACTGTGATTTATACCACAAATTCAGGGTTGGCTAAAGGTTAAAATGAATATGTAATTCATCATATAAAAATAATAAAAGAAAGAAGGTAGTATGGTTATTTCAATAAGTGCAGAAAAATTGTTTAGTGAAATGCAATATGCAAATATACTTAACTAGAAACATAATGCAACTTTATTTTATCTGATATCTTTTAAAAACACTGTAGCATACATACTTCTTGACAAAATTTTTAAAATTCTTCCCCCTGAGATAAATAAAGCAAAGATCTTCATCTTCATTATATCTATTCATCATTGCAATAGAGGTTTTTGACAACGCAGTACAGTATGAGGAAAAAAAAGTCACAAGATTTAAAAAAGAAGACATAAAATTGTCATTATTGGCATATGACATGATTATGTGCACAGAAATCAGAAGCATCTAAAAACTATGCAAACTTATAAAAACAAGTTTAGCAAATTCACTGGACATAAGAAACATATTAAAATCAATTATAGGGATGGCTGGGTGGTTTAGTTGGTTAAGTGTCTGCCTTCAGCTCATCAGGTCATAATACCAGGGTTCTGGGATGGAGACCTGTGTCAGTATCCCTGCAGGGAACCTGTTTTTACCCCCTCTCTCTAGTGCTCCCCATGCTTGTACTCTCTCTCTCTCTCTGGCAAATAAATAAATAATCTTTTAAAAAATAAAATAAAATAAATTATATTTCTATATACTAGAAACAGTAATTTGAAAATTAAACTTAAAAATTATACTTCAAAAATATCATATACAACTTAAAATGTCAGAAATAAATCAAGCTATATTTTTCTCAGTATTTTATACTAGTAACTGCCAAGCATTATTTAATAAAAATAATAAGAAACTAATTAAATAAAATATACCTTATTAATGACTAGATATAATAATGTAAACATTCATTAACTCTCTCTTAATTGATCTATAGATTGTATGTGAATCCAATGTTTTTGAAAATGAGATCACAATTCCAAGATTATTTTGGAAAGGAAAATGGCCCAAAACACTCACAACATTAAGGAAAAATAACAAGCTTTGAGGGCTTGCGCTATTGGATATGAGGGCTTACTATAAAGTTGTATTAAATAAGACAGGGTAGCACTGGTGCTTGGATAGAAAAATACATGAAAAGATTTAAACAGGATATACCTATATATATATAGTTATTTTACTAATGACAAAAATTGTACTATCATGAGTTGGGAAGGTCTAAAATTCTAAATATTTTCAGTTGATTTGTTATTTATATGGAAAATAATGACTTTTGTCCCCTACCTTACATCATGTAAAAAATCAACTCTTGATTGATCTGGAAGTGGGTGGAATTTCTCAGATTGAGTGTAAAAACAAAAACAAAAACAAAACAAAAGAAAAAAAAAACCAAAGAGATATAAGAACAGAGCCTAAAATTTAATTAAATGCCAGAAGGGAAGCCAGTGAAGGAGACAGAGAATAAGTGCTTCCAAAGATCAAAGAAAATACTGAATAGTTAAACTGTAACATATTTTTTTTAAAAAAAAGAGCAAGTGATCAACAGTACTAAATACTATGGAGTGATTAGTTGTGGTACGGACTGAAAATAAGCTTTTGAATTTAGCAAAGAGAAGGAAATTGGTCATTCTGTGACAGTAGGCTTAATAGAAGAATGGGAGATAGTTAACTTTTTATTGTGTCAACATAGACTAACTGGAACTGTGTTTCCTAGAATTACCTGCTCTGTGTAGTTCCAGCATACTGTAGCTCCCCAGAAACACTTTTTACATTTGGAAATTGGGCATGAAATAGCAGACATCTTTTCTTAAACTCAGGGCTGGAAACAAGACACTTTTATGACTCATGCATATTGTTGCTTATCTTCTGGCTCATAATCTTGTTGGCAAGTGGAAGAAGCCAGGTTTACAGAAACTCCTATTCCTGCTAAATTTCCTTCAGCTTCTCTAACTTCTAAATCAAGTGTGTGTTTAATTCATAATTAAGGGTAACAAACTCTGCAGATCATTCCTTCATCAAAATTGGCTTAGAAGTAGATGAGAAGCAAATAAGGGGTCTAGTCCATTTTTGTGGGTTTCAGTTCACCGTCAAAGATTACAATTTGACTTCCTTTCCCTCTTCACATGTCTTTCCATATCACCTGCCTGTTCTGTTGATTTTTAGGCTTCTACACTAGATTCATAATCAAAAGCTTTATTATGGACTTCAACCAACTCCCACAGTTGCATAAGGTGAAATCTCAGTGTGTGTGTGTGTGTGTTCTAATATCTCCTTTCTCTGATCAAACTCTAATTGATATTCTATGTATAATGAGTTAAGAAATCAGTGGGAAGTGAGAAGTAGAGTTAGTGAGGGAATTCTATTAATTTATGAAGTTTGGGAATAATAGAAAAAGGAAATAGGAAAGTAATCTGAAGATGAAGTGTGATACATTTAGAAGTTGTTTTATGTCAGATACATAATATAGCTGAACTGTCAACAGTCTTAAATAGTCATAATGAGATAAACACTGAATATCTTTAATAATGATGATGTATATACATTGGAAATAAATGGAGATGATGTGGGAGTATATGTGGGAAGATGCTAATAGAAAGAGTATGTTTATGATAGCTACATTCTTATTATCCATAGCACAAAATCACAAGATATCATAAATGAATAATCAAGGAGTCATAATATTAGCATATTATTATTGAAATTTGGAGGTAAATACTGAAATTTAAAGGGAAAGGAATTTCACAAATTTATCTCCAAGAAACAGAAAAAGGGATGGAGAAGGCTGAGGTAAGATACAACATATTTTAGTTATAAGCCTTATTGTGCTATTTGGCTTTTTTAAACCAAGTAAGTGTTTCAACTCAGTAAAAACATAAAATACTTATAAATCAGGTTTTAAAACTGTATATGCATTGAAGTCCAGTTCTATGTAAACAATGTATAAAGATAAGCATTGTAATATTGATGGAAAGCTATAATTTTATTCTGTACTCCTCCCTCACAAAGTCCTGAATCTATTGGCTTTCTCTAGGCTCTATCCTCAGTTTTTCTATTTATATCCCTTGCTAATGCAACCTGCCTCATTCCTTGACTTCAGTTACCATTCATAACACATATTTTCAGACAAACCTTTCTTCAGGCTCTAACTCCATGCCCTTCAAATGGTCACTGAGCATCTCCACTTGAAAGTTCTATAGGTAACTCAAACTCAAAGAATTCAAACCAATATTTATGCCCCTCCCCTCCCAAATATCTTTTTTTCATGTTTAAAAAAAAATAAAAGGGAAGGAGAAATGTTAACAGTTTTTCCCTGAGGTCAATCAGTTTATGTGGAGTGGAAATAAGAATGAAATGGAGGGATGGAAGAAGGGAGGGAGAACTTTTTCATAAACCTTGTAGGACAAAATATGTATGGCTACTTAATGATGAACATAAGATTTCATTTTTATTAATGAAATGAAATACAATGCAAGGAGTTTTAAAGTTTACTTTGGAGATTTAATGAGGATTTAGTTTATAGAGGGTATTGCATAAAATATTAAGACTACTGAAATTTACTTTGGAGCTCATAAGGGAGTAAATTAAGCCTTTTAGGCTAAAAGTTAGGATGGGGGAGGTTGGTGATACAGTCAACATTATATCTTAGAAACATCACTTTAGTGAAAGGGCAGGATTTTCAAAAGTGGCAGACAAGGCTAGAATCAGGCAATCTAAATAGAGGGCTCCTGCAAAGTCAATGGGAAGCATGTTGAGGGCCTGCCCTTGAGCAAAATATTTGGGATGAAGCAGAAATGGAATGTAGATACTTCTCTTAGAAGTTTGAAGTGGAAACAATAGGATTTGGAGATAGAGTTAAAAAAACTTATTAAAGTTTTTCATGTGTCTGTCACTCTTTCTATATTTTTTCTGTTTATATAATTGTTTATTATTATATGATGATTTTTTTAATTTTTAAATTTCTTTTTAGTGTACCAGTATTCATTGTTTTTGCACCACGCCCAGTGCTCCATGCAATCCGTGCCCTCTCTAATACCCACCACCTGGTTCCCCCAACCTCCCACCCCCTGCTCCTTCAAAACCCTCAGACTGTTTTTCAGAGTGCATAGTCTCTCATGGTTCACCTCCCCTTCCAATTTCCCTCAACTCCCTTCTCCTCTCCATCTCCCCTTGTCCTCCTTGCTATTTGTTATGCTCCACAAATAAGTGAAACCATATGATTACTGACTCTCTCTGCCTGACTTATTTCACTCAGCATAATCTCTTCCAGTCCAGTCCATGTTGCTACAAAAGTTGGGTATTCATCCTTTCTGATGGAGGCATAATACTCCATAGTGTATATAGACCACATCTTCCTTATCCATTCATCAGTTGAAGGGCATCTTGGTTCTTTCCACAGTTTGGCGACCCTGGCCATTGCTGCTATAAACATTGGTGTACAGATGGCCCTTCTTTTCACTACATCTGTATCTTTGGGGTAAATACCCCATAGTGCAATTACAGGGTCATAGGGAAGCTCTATTTTTAATTTCTTGAGGAATCTCCACACTGTTTTCCAAAGTGGCTGCACCAAATTGCATTCCCACCAACAGTGTAAGAGGGTTCCCCTTTCTCTACATCCTCTCTAAGACATGTTGTTTCCTGTCTTGCTAATTTTGGCCATTCTAAGTGGTATAAGGTGGTATCTCTAGGTGGTTTTAATTTGAATCTCCCTAATGGTTAGTGATGATGAACATTTTTTCATGTGTCTGATAGCCATTTGTATGTCTTCATTGGAGAAGTGTCTGTTCATGTCTTCTGCCCATTTTTTGACATGATTATCTGTTTTGTGTGTGTTGAGTTTGAGAAGTTCTTTATAGATCCTGCGTATCAACCTTTTGTCTGTACTGTCATTTGCAAATATCTTCTCCCATTCCATGGGTTTCCTCTTTGTTTTGTTGACTGTTTCCTTTGCTGTGCAGAAGCTTTTGATCTTGAGGAAGTCCCAAAAGTTCATTTTCGCTTTTGTTTCCTTTGCCTCTGGAGTCATATCTTGAAAGAAGTTGCTATGGCTGATATCGAAGAGGCTACTGCCTATGTTCTCCTCTAGGATTCTGATGGGTTCCTGTCTCATGTTGAGGTCTTTTATCCATTTTGAGTCTATCTTCATGTCCGGTGTAAGAGAATGGTCAAGTTTAATTCTTCTACATATAGCTGTCCAATTTTCCTAGCACCATTTATTGAAGAGACTGTCTTTTTTCCACTGTATATTTTTTCCAACTTTGTTGAAGATAATTTGACCATAGAGTTGAGGATCAATATCTGGGCCCTCTACTCTGTTCCACTGGTCTAGGTTTCTGTTTTTATGCCAGTACCATGCTGTCTTGGTGATCACAGCTTTGTAGTAAAGCTTGAAATCAGGTAACATGATGCCCCAGTTTTGTTTTTCTTTTTCAACATTTCCTTAGCAATTCGGGGTCTCTTCTGATTCCATACAAATTTTAGGATTATTTGTTCCAGCTCTTTGAAAAATACTGGTGAAATTTTGATCGGAATGGCATTAAAGGTATAGATTGCTCTAAGCAGTATGGACATTTTAACAATGTTCCTTCTTCCGATCCAAGAGCATGAAATGGTCTTCCATTTTTTGTATCTTCTTCAATTTCTTTCATGAGTGTTCTGCAATTCCTCAAGTAGAGATCCTTTACCTCTTTGGTTAGGTTTATTCCCAGGTATCTTATGTTTCTTGGTGCTATAGTAAATGGAATCGATTCTCTAATTTCCCTTTCTGTGTTTTCATTGTTAGTGTATAAGAAAGCAACTCATTTCTGTACATGGACTTTGTATCCTGCCACATTACTGAATTGCTGTATGAGTTCTAGTAGTTTGGGGGTGGAGTCTTTTGGGTTTTCCATATAAAGTATCATGTCATCTGAGAAGAGAGAGAGTTTGACTTCTTCATTGCCAATTTGGATACCTTTTATTTCTCTTTGTTGTCTGATTGCTGTTGCTAGGACTTCTAATACTATGTTGAACAAGAGTGGTGAGAGTGGGCAACCTTGTCGTGTTCCTGATCTCAATGGGAAGGTTGTGAGCTTTTTCCCATTGAGGATGATATTTGCTGTGGATTATTCATAGATAGATTTTATGAACTTCAGGTATGTTCCCTCTATCACTGTACTTTGAAGCTTTTTAATCAGGAACAGATGCTGGATTTTGTCAAATACTTTTTCTTCATCCATTGAGAGGACCATGTGGTTCTAGTCTCTTCTCTTATTGAATTGTTCTATCACATTGATTGATTTATGAGTGTTGAATCATCCTTGTAACCCAGGAATGAATCCTACTTGGTCATGGTGGATAGTCTTTTTAATATGCTGTTGGATCCTATGTGCTAGGATCTTGTCGATAATCTTAGCATCCATATCCATCAGTGATATTGGTCTGAAATTCTCCTTTTTCATGGGGTCTTTGCCTGGTTTGGGGATCAAGGTAATGCTTGCTTCATAAAAGGAGTCTGGAAGTTTTCCTTCTCTTTCAATTGTTTGAAACAGCTTCAGGAGAATAGGTGTTACGTCTTCTTTGAAAGTTTGGTAGAATTCCCCAGGGAATCCTTCAGGTCCTGGGCTCTTGTTATTTGGGAGGTTTTTGATCACTGTTTCAATCTCGTTACAAGATATCAGTCTATTCAGGTTGTCAATTTCTTCCTGGTTCAATTTTGGGAGTTTATAGGTTTCCATAAATGCATCCATTTTCTCTAGGTTGCTTAACTTACAGGCATATAACTGTTGATAATAACTTCTGATGATTGTTTCTATTTCCTGGGTGTTAGTTTTGATCTCTCCCTTTTCATTCATAATTTTATTAATTTGAGCATTCTCTCTTTTCTTTTGGATTAGTGTGGCCAATGGTTTTTCATTCTTACCGATTCTTTAAAAAAAAAAGCTTCTAGTTTCATTGATACATTCTACTGTATCTCTAATTTCTACCTCATTGATCTCTGCTCTAATCTTGATTATTTCCCTTCTTGTGTACGGAGTTGCTTTAATTTGTTGTTGATTCTCCAGTTCTTTAAGGTGTAGAGACAGCTGGTGTATTCTGTATTTTTCAATTTTTTTGAGGGAGGCTTGGATGGCTGTGTATTTCCCCCTTAGGACCACCTTTGCTGTATCCCATCGGTTGGGCCGAACTGTCTTCTTTCTCATTGGTTTCCATAAATTGTTTAAGTTCTTCTTTTATTTCCTCCTTGATTCAAGCATTCTTAACCAAGATGTTCTTTTTTTTTAAAGATTATATTTATTTATTTGACAGAAAGATTACAAGCAGGCAGAGAGGCAGGCAGAGAGAGAGGAGGAAGCAGGCTCCCTGTCGAGCAGAGAACCTGATGCGAGGCTTGATCCCAGGATCCTGGGATCATGATCTGAGCTGAAGGCAGAGGCTTTAACCCACTGAACGACCCAGGTGCCCCAACCAAGGTTTTCTTTAGCTTCCAGGTGTTTGAGTTCCTTCCAAACTTTTCCTTGTGATTGAGCTCCAGATTCAAAGCAATGTGATCTGAGAATATGCAGGGAATAATCTCAGTCTCTTGGTATCTGTTGAACCCTGATTTGTGACCCAGTATGTGGTCTATTCTGGAGAAGCTTTCATGTGGACTTGAGAAGGTTTTAGGGTGGAAAGTTCTGTTTATATCTATGAGGTCCATCTGGTCCAATGTGTCATTCAATGCTCTTGTTTCTTTATTGATTTTCTGCTTCGATGATCTGTCTATTACTGAGAGAGGTGTGTTAAGATCTCCTACTATTAATGTATTCATATCAATATGACTATCTTGATTAATAGTTGTCTTATGTAATTGGCTCCTCCCATATTGGGGCCATAAATATTTACAATTGTTAGATTATCTTGGTGGATAGTCCCTTTAAGAATGATGTAGTGTCCTTCTGTATCCCTGACTACAGTCTTTAGCTTAAAATCTAATTTATCTGATATGAGAATTGCTACTCTGGCCTTCTTTTGAAACCCATTGGCATGAAAGATGCTTCTCCATCCCTTCACTTTCAGTCTGGGTGTATCTTTAGGTTCGAAATGTGTCTCTTGTAGACAACATATGGAAGGGTCTTGTCATTTTATCCAATCTGCAGCCCTGTGTCATTTTTGGGACACATTTAGGCCATTCACATTGTGAGTGATTATTGATAGACACATTTTTATTGACATCGTGTTACCTTTGAAGTCTTTCTTTAGATTGTCTCCATATTTCTGTTCAATGATATTCTTAGGATTTTTCCTCTTTTATAGAAACCCCCCCCCCCCTTAATATTTCCTGCAGTGTCGTCGGCTTGGTGGTCACATATTCTTTTATGCCTTGCTGGTCTTGGCAAATTTTTATCTCTCCATCCATTTTGAATGTCAGTCTTGCTGGATAATGTATTCTTGGCTGCATGTTCTTCTCATTTAGTGCCCTGATTATGTATTGCCAGCCCTTTCTGGCTTGCCAGGTTTCTGTGGACAGGTCTAATTTTATTCTGATGGGCTTTCCTCTGTATGTAAGGAGTTTCTTTGTCCTAGCTTCCTTCAAGAGAACCTGTGTACAATTATGATTCCTCATTCTTACTATCAGGTGTCTCGCAGACTTCTGAGATTCTACAATCTTGGGGGTCGACCCTTCTGCCTCTAGTACATGAATGTTGGTTCCATTCATGAGATCGGGAAGATTTTCATGGATAATTTGTTCTACTATATCTTCTAGACTTCTTTCTTTCTCCTCCCTTTCAGGGATTCCAATAATTCAGACATTGGAACGTTTCATGGCGTCATTTATTTCCTTAATTCTGTTTTCGTGGCTTCTAAGCTGTTTGTTCCAGGCTTCCTCCTGATCCTTTCTCTCTATCTGTTTGTCCTCCAGATCACTAATTCTATCTTCTGTCTCAGTT
This sequence comes from Lontra canadensis, assembly GCF_010015895.1. Classification (NCBI taxonomy): domain Eukaryota; kingdom Metazoa; phylum Chordata; class Mammalia; order Carnivora; family Mustelidae; genus Lontra; species Lontra canadensis. The sequence goes on from NW_022631071.1 coordinate 7,095,390, forward strand.
ACCCTAGCTTTTAGAGAATTTAGATTAGATTGGAAGTCATTGAGAACATTGTGAACATCATCACTGGTGGCTTTCAGTTCTGCCTTAATCAAGTCCATTTGGTCATCCATGGCTTTCCCCAACCTAGCCATTGCCTGCATAATTGCTAGCCTGAATTCCTTTTCCAACATATTGTCTATATCTATAGCCATTAGCTTTGTTGCAGAATGCCCAGCCTCTGAATTTTTCTTCTGTTGGGCATTCCTCCTCCTAGTCATTTTGGTGAGAGATGGCTGAACGGATATAACTGGATGTATCGACCATGGTGCAGTCCATGTGCACCCTGGAATGCTCCTGAACAATCAAGAGTCCCCACCCAAATGAAAGAAAAAAGAAAGATAGAAAAAAGAGAAAGAGAGAGAGGAAAAAAAGAAAGATAAAATAAAAGAGAAGTCCCAACCCAAATGGGCCCCAAGGTAAGATTTATGAAGTATACAAACAAAACAGGCAAACAAAAAGACTGATAAATGTAGATGACAAGAGAAATTTTATATATATATATATATATATATATATATATATATATGCAAAACAAAAAAATAACCTTGCCAAAAAGAACCCCAAGTATAAGATTTATATACTACCAGAACAAACACAAATACACAGAAACACTGGCAGAAGAAAAAGTTGGGAGAGTGGTTATAAGTTCTCAGTGTGGGCAAGGAAGGTTATTTTGATTCTTTCTGGATGTATCTTGATATTTTTGTTAAAGGACTCAATTTTCCTAAGATAAAGGGGGATTAAAAATTGGTTTACCTATAGGGGTAGCATTGATTGGGGAAAGGGGATTACCTTGAAGTTTAACTCTATATGAATATTAAAAGATAAAAAGAAAAAAAAGAATAAACTAAATGAAACTAAACTAAAATTTAAAAAAAATTAAAAATAGAAAAGCAAAATAAAACATGGGTATATGTATCAAAAAGTTCTGGTTAAAGGATTATTGTGGAATTTGATGTACTGGACATCTCACTGTGATGGTAAATAGGTTTAAAAATATCTAAATAAAAAAAAGAATGAACCAGAATACTGGGAATGAATTAAAAATAAAAGTTGTATCTATGAAGTAGTGGTGGTTGTTTTCTTGTTTTTTTTTTTCCCCTGGTTGGATTTCTGGGGGAGGGGCCTGCTGTGTGGGTTTTCAGGCAGTGTTTCCCGAGTTAAGTCCTCCCGTCCCCGTCAAGGGGGTGAGCTCTGAGGAAGCCGGTTTTTCAGGCTTTTGATCTCTGGAGGTTTTTTTGTTTGTTTGTTCATATGTTTTCTCTTGCCTTGACAGCTTTTGTTGGTTTTTTAGAGGTTTAGCAGAAAGCAAACTGTACCCAGACCTCCCTCTCAGAAAGAGGCCTCAGTCTGTTCCCCTATGGGTGCTTCAGAGCACATAAATTCCCCTTTGGACTCTGGCAGAGCATGTTCCCAGTCACAGTCCCTGGGGACGCAGGAACTCCTGCTTGTACCCAAAAGCACGATGGCAGCGGCTGTCTGGGCAGCTCCAGACTGCCATAGAGGTCCCATGTAGCAATAGCACACTGAGATTTTCCTGCTGGCCCAGGCTGGGAGTGGTCAGACTTTCTGGGTCCGAGAGCGCTGGGCTGGCGCCTGCATGCACCTCTCTCAGGGGAGGGTGTGGGGCGCGACTCAGACTCTGATAGCACGGCGCGGCGTGCATGTGGAGAATGCAAAAAGGCTGTGATTCTGCTGGCTGGTGAGGCCCCAGCCCCTCATTGGAGCCACCACCCTAGAGCTCTCAGGCATGCTCCTGGCTCAGGGACCAAGACCTGGTTTCTTCACCGCACTTTCTCTGGCTCAGCACCAGGGGTGGCTGTCCTCGGTCTGGGGACTTAAACCCCTGTCCCCAACCACCCTGATTCCCACAATTTCCCCCCACAATCCTTTGCTCTTTTTGAGTGCTTTCAACCAGACTCCAAGTTAATGCTGGTTCCCAGTCACAGGGCACTCTCGTATTTGGGTATTACTTTTCAATGGGTCACTTCTGTTGGCTCCAACCCCCTTTTGTTTATCTTCAGATATCAGTCTGATGTTCCCACTCCACTTTACCTGCCCACTGACGTCTTCTGCCCCCGTAGAGATCCAGAAGTGTATAATTATAATCTCAGGCTGATTTCATGGGTGATCCGAGTTCTTTGGTAGGCAATCCTCCTTCCTTCATTCCTTAAATTTCAGAATTCCTGTCACAGCAATAAATTATCTCAACCAACAATAAACTATTAATCCTTGCAATATATCATACTCTTCATATCATTATTTTTCTGATTTTGGCATTAGTTGTTTTCTGATAGTGTTAATTGTCTATTCTGTGCTGGGTCACATTAAATTCCTTAGACTTTTTTTTTTCAATTTAAAAATAACTACAATATTTTCTTCACCTTAGTGTACAATACCAGATCACGTTGTTATAAGATGGTATTGTTGAAATGTGGGGAGGAGTTAAGATGACAGAGTAGAGAGAACCTGGGCTTGCTCATCCCTCAAACACAGCTAGATAAATATAAAATCATTTTGAACACCCAAGACATTGATCCAAGGATGGAGAAAGTCAAAATGAACAATGAGAACTGAAAAAGGAATCAGTGCCATATTGTGGAAGGTAGGAAAAAGCACGAATGATTTGGGGAAAAGAAGAGCTGCAGGTACTGTGATTGGGAGGGAGCCCTGATCATGAAGACAGAAAGAAGAGTGAGCAAGAAAGAATGGAATGTGTGCAGGGAATTCCACAAGAAAAACTCTTCCACAGAATCATTGGGAAAAGGAGTGTTGTGCAATATTGCAAAACTTTACAAAGAGCAGAAAACAGAATCTGAAGTTTCATAGATCCTCAACTTCATTGGCGATTTAGTAGGGAACAAGGCAGAGACAGATTTCAGACTGCATGGCCTGAGGATCCCCTGGGTTGCACAGGGAGAGGCAGTTTCCCAGTTTCGAGTACATTTGGGAGAGAGGGCACAATTTCTTCAGGGCCAAGGGTCCCAGCAGGTCCCATTGAGTAGCCTCTTTCACTAACATAGGAACTGGATGCTGGTGGAAGGCAGACAGCCTTGATACAGGCTCACATCTGGGCTTTTACAGAAACTCTGAGCTGTTGCAGGAGTACACAGCTTATTTCTGGGATAAACTGGGAGGGGGACTGCAGCACAGTGAGACCTCCCCCCAGGGGATCCATGCAGGTGCGTGCTCAAATGGATCTCTAAAATCTGAAGTTTTAGGATACATCTTAGGATACACTTTAAGATAAAATAAAGGACGACAGTTGTATGAGGAGAAACATTTCCCCTTCTTGTAGTGCATTTGGGAATGGTGGTAGAGTCTCTCTAGGGACACTGCCTGAGGGTGGCAAGCCTTGGCACAGGCTTTCTCTGGGACTTTACCACAAACTCCAACTGAAAATCAGTCATCTGACTGTTTTTCTGGGATAACCTGGAAAACAGAAAAAGTGTGCAACCCTCCCTTGAAGGAACAGTGTGGGCCTTCACCTTGGGAGTCCCTTATATCAGGAGTTTTGAAACTTGGACATAGGCCTCAGATAAAACAAAGGAAGGCTGTGATGCCTGGTAGGCAGACAGCTCAGATACAGACAAGGTGAGGGCAGAGATCTGATGGAAGCCAGGACATGAGAGCATTAATTGTTTTCTCTTCTGTGAGGGCTTCCTGGAGAATGATGGGTGTGAAGTCTCCACTCTAGGGAGAGAGAACCTGTTGATACCATTTTCCCCCTGCACATCAGCTAAACAGAGTCTTCTCAGTAGATATCAGAGCCAATTACACAAACACCCCTTAGGATGTATTTCCACTAGGGCAAGTTGGCCTGAGAACCAGCATATCAGGTCCCTCCCTCAGAAGACCAGCATACACCATCACAGGCACCAAATCAACTGAACATAGAGTGCTGAAAACATCAGATTAAGGGAAATGGGACATAGATTTTTTTCAGTAGTATTTTTATCTTTTATTTTGTAATTTTTAAATTATTTTACTATTTTTTAAACATTTAAAAATTTTATTGATACTTATTTTCCTTTCTTTTCTTTTCTCTCCTTTTCTTTTCTGTTCTTTTCTTTTCTTTTTCTTTTTGTTTTTCTTTCTCTTCTTTTCTCTGGGCAAAATGACAAGATGGCAGAATTCAACGCAAAAGAAAGATCAAGAAGAAAACTCAGCTAGAGATTTTCTCAAAATAGATATGAGAAACATATTTGAATAAGAATTCAGAATAACAGTTAAAGAATACTCTGTAGGCTTGAAAAAAATTAGAAGACTCCAGAGAAACACTTGCTACAGAGATGAGAGAATGAAAATCAAGTCAAAAATTAAAAATTCTACAACCAAGATCTAATGATGACTAGATGCAATCAAATGAGGGTGCAAGCTGCAGAAAAATAGACAAGTGATACAGAAGATAATTTATGGAAAATATGAAGCTGAAAAGAATAGGGAAAGAAAACTATCACATCACAAATATAGACAGGTAACTCAATTCTGTACAGAGAAATATTATCTATATTATGGGAGTTGCAGAAGAAGAAGAGCAGAAAAAAATGGACAGAAATTATGTTTGAACAAATTATAGCTGAGAATATTCCTAATCTGGGGAAGGAAACAGGCATTCAAGTGCAAGAGGAACTCCCTTCAAAATCAACAAAACCAGATCAACACCAAGACATATCATGGTGGGAGTTTTCAAAATAGAAAGATAAAGAGAGAATTCTAAAAGCAGCTGGAGACAAAAGGTCCTTAACCTACAAGGATAGACAGATAAGGTTAGTAGCAGACCCATCCACTGAGACCCGGCAGATGAGAAATCAATGGTGGGATGTATTCAACATGCTAAATGGGGAAGATATTCATCCAAGAGTACTTTATCCAGCAAGACTGTCATTCAGAATAGAAAAAGAGATAAAGAGTTTCCAAGAGAAGCAAAAACTAAAGGAGTCTGTGATCACTAAACCAGCCCAGCAAGAAATATTAAAGAGGACTCTGAGTGGAGAATAAATAAGACCAAAAGCAACAAGGACTAGAAAGGAACAGAGAACACCAGGAACACCAACTTTATAGATAACAATGGCAGTAAATTCATATAGTTCAATAAGCACTCTGAGTATAAGTGGACTAAATATTGAACTCAAGGGTGCCTGGGTGACTCAATGGGTTAAAGCCTCTGCCTTCAGCTCAGGTCATGATCCCAGGGTCCGAGGATTGAGGCCCATATTGGGCTTTCTGTTCAGCAGGGAGCCTGCTTCCTCCTTTCTGCCTGCCTCTCTGCCTACTTGTGATCTCTGTCTGTCAAATAAATGAATAAAATCTTTAAAAAAATACTGAACTCAAAAGAAATATGTTATCAGAATGGATTAAAAAAAAAGATCCATCTATATGTTACTTATGTTACTTACAAGAGACTCATTTAAGACGTAAAGACACCTGCAGATTGAAAGTTAGGGGGATGGTGAACACTTTATCATGCCAGTGGGTCTCAAAAAAAAAGAAAAAAAAAAGCCAGAGTAGCCATACTTATATCAGAAAACATAGATGTTATTTTTTAAAATTTATTTATTTTATTTTTTATACGCACTGAAAAATATTATTTATTTGGAAGAAGAGTATCTTCCTAATTATGTTTTTTTTAATTTTTTTAAATTTCTTTTCAGTGTTCCAGAATTCATTGTTTATGCATCACACCCAATGCTCCATGCAATACATACCCTGCATAATACTCACCACCAGGCTCACCCAACCTCGCCCCTCCAAAACCCTCAGACTCTTCTTCAGAGTCCACAGTCTCTCATGGTTTGTCTCCCCCTCCAATTTCCCCAACTCCCTTCTCCTCTTCATCTACCCATGTCCTCCATATTATTCCTTATCTCCACAAATAATCAAAACTATATGATAATTGACTCTCTCTGCTTGACTGATTTCACTCAGCATAATCTCTTCCACTCCCATCCATGTTTATATAAAAGTTGGGTATTCATCCTTTCTGATGGAGGCATAACTCTCAATAGTATATATGGACCACATCTTCCATATCCATTCGTTCATTGAAGGGTATCTTGGTTCTTTCCACAGATTGATGACTGGCCATTGCTGTTATGAACATTGGGGTACATATGGCCCTTCTTTTCACTACATCTGAATCTTTGGGGTAAATACCCAGTAGTGCAATTGCAGGGTCATAGGGAAGCTCTATTTTTAATTTCTTGAGGAATCTCCACACTGTTTTCCAAAGTGGTTTCACCAACTCGCATTTCCACCAACAGTGTAAGAGAGTTCCCCTTTCTCCACATCCTCTCCAACATAGGTTGTTTACTGTCTTGCTAATTTTGGTCATCTAACTGGTGTAAGTTTGTATCTCAATGTGGTTTGGATTTGAATCTCCCTGAAGTCTAGTGATGATGAACATTTTTTCATGTGTGTGATAGCCATTTGTATGTCTTCATTGGAGAAGTGTCTGTTCATGACTTCTGCCCATTTTTTACATGATTATCTGTTTTCTGTGTGTTGAGTTTGAGGAATTATTTATAGATCCTGGATTTCAGCCTTTTGTCTCTATCATAATGTGTGAATATCTTCTCCCATTCTTTTTTTTGTTTGTTTTAAAGAGATATTCTATTTTTTATTAATTTTTTTAAATTTATTTTTCAGCATAACAGTATTCATTGTTTTTGCACCACACCCAGTGCTCCATGCAATCTGTGCCCTCTCTAATACCCACCACCTGGTTCCCCCAACCTCCCACCCCCCTTCCCTTCAAAACCCTCAGATTGTTTTTCAGAGTCCATAGTCTCTCATGGTTCACCTCCCCTTCCAATTTCCCCCAACTCCCTTCTCCTCTCTAACTCCCCTTATCCTCCATGCTATTTCTTATGCTCCACAAATAAGTGAAACCATATGCTAATTGACTCTCTCTGCTTGACTTATTTCACTCAGCATAATCTCTTCCAGTCCCGTCCATGTTGCTACAAAAGTTGGGTATTCATCCTTTCTGATGGAGACATAATACTCCATAGTGTATATGGACCACATCTTCCTTATCCATTCATCCATTGAAGGGCATCTTGGTTCTTTCCACAGTTGGCGACCGTGGCCATTGCTGCTATAAACATTGGGGTACAGATGGCCCTTCTTTTCACTACATCTGTATCTTTGGGGTAAATACCCAGCACCATTTATTGAAGAGACTGTCTTTTTTCCACTGTATATTAAGAAATCAGTGGCTTTCTTATACACTAACAATGAAAATACAGAAAGGGAAATTAGAGAATTGATTCCATTTATTATAGCACCAAGAACCATAAGATACCTGGGAATAAACCTAACCAAAGAGGTAAAGGATCTGTACTCGAGGAACTACAGAACACTCATGAAAGAAATTGAAGAAGACACAAAAAGATGGAAGACCATTCCATGCTCTTGGATCAGAAGAATAAACATTGTCAAGATGTCTATACTGCCTAGAGCAATCTATACTTTTAATGCCATTCTGATCAAAATTCCACCGGTATTTTTCAAAGAGCTGAAGCAAATAATCCTAAAATTTGTATGGAATCAGAAGAGACCCTGAATTGCTAAGGAAATGTTGAAAAACAAAAATAAAACTGGGGGCATCACGTTACCTGATTTCAAGCTTTACTGCAAAGCTGTGATCACCAAGACAGCGTGATACTGGCATAAAAACAGACACATAGACCAGTGGAACAGAGTAGAGAGCCCAGATATGGACCCTCAACTCTATGGTCAAATAATCTTTGACAAAACAGGAAAAAATAACTTCTCCCATTCTGAGGGTTGCCTGTTTGCTTTGTTGACTGTTTCCTTTGCTGTGCATAAGCTTTTGACCTTGATGAAGTCCCCAAAGTTCATTTTCACTTCTGTTTTATTTGCCTTTAGAGACATATCTTGAAAGAAGTTGCTGTGGCTGATGTCCAAGAGGTTACTGTCTATGTTCTCCTCTAGGATTCTGATGGATTCCTAACTCACATTGAAGTCATTTATCCATTTTGAGTTTATCTTTATGTATGGTGTAAGAGAATGGTTGAGATTCATTCTTCTACACATAGCTGTCCACATTTCCCAGAACCATTTATTGAGGAGACTGTCTTTTCTCCACTGTATATTTTTTCCTGCTTTGTCGAAGATTATTTGACCATAGTGTTGAGTGTCCATATCTGGGCTCTCTACTCTGTTCCACTGTTCTATGTGTCTGTTTTTATGTAAGTATCATACTGTCTTGGTGATCACAGCTTTGTAGTAAAGCTTGAAATCAGGCAACGTGATGCCCCCAGTTTTGGTTCTCTTTTTCAACATTTCCTTAGCAATTCAGGGTCTCTTCTGATTCCATACACATTTTAGGATTGTTTGCTTCAGCTCTTTGAAAAATACCGGTTGAATTTTGATAGGAATGGTATTGAAAGTATAGATTGTTCTAGGCAGCATAGACATTTTAACAATATTTATTCTTCTGATCCATGAGTGTAGAATGGTCTTGCATCTTTTTGTGTCTTCTTCAATTTCTTTCATGAGTGTTCTGTAGTTCCTCAACTACAGATCCTTTACCTCTTTTGTTATGTTTATTCCCAGATATCTGATGGTTCTTGGTGCTATAGTGAAAGGAATCAATTCTCTAATTTCCCTTTCTGTGTTTTCCTTGTAGTTTAAAGGAAAGCAACTGATTTTTGTACATTGATTTTGTATTGTGCCAAATTACTGAATTGCTGTATGAGTTCTAGTAGTTTGCAGGTGGAGTCTTTTGGGTTTTCCATATGAAATACTATGTCATCTGCGAAGAGAGAGAGTTTGACTCCTTCATTGCCAATTTAGATAACTTTTATTTCTCTTTGTTTTCTGATTGCTGTTGCTAGGACTTCTAATACTATGTTGAACAAGAGTGGTGAGAATGGGCTTCCTTGTCATGTTCCTGATCTCAAAGGGAAGGCTGTCAGCTTTTTCCCATTGATGATGATATTCGCTGTGAGTTTTTCATGGATAGATTTCATGAAGTTGAGAAATGTTCCCTCTATCGCTATACTTTGAGGCATTTTACTCAGGAACGGATGCTGGATTTTGTCAAATGCCTTTTTGGCATCAACTGAGAGGACCATATGGTTCTTCTCTCTTCTCTTATTGATTTGTTCTATCATATTGATTGATTTGTGAATGTTGAACCATCCTTGCAGACCAGGGATAAATCCCACCTGGTCTGGTGGATAATCTTTTTAATGTACTGTTGGATCCTATGTGCTAGGATCTTGTTAAGAATCTTAGCATCCATATTCATCAGTGATAATGGTCTGACATTCTCCTTTTTCATGGGGTCTTTGCCTGGTTTAGGGATCAGGGTAATGCTGGCTCCATTAAAAGGGTCTGGAGGTTTTCCTTCTGCTTTAATTTTTTGTAACATCTTCAGGAGAATAAGTGTTATTTCTTCTTTGAACATTTGGTAGAATTCCCCAGGAAATCCTTCAGGTCCTGGGCTCTTGTTTTTGGGAGGTTTTTGATCACTGCTTCAATCTCATTATTAGATATTGGTCTATTCAGGTTGTCAATTTATTCCTGATTCAGTTTTGGAAGTTTATAGTTGCCCAGAAATGCATCCATTTCTCCTAGGCTGCTTACCCTATTGGCATATAACTGTTGACAATTATTTCTGATGATTGTTTCTATTTTCTTTGAGTTAGTTGTGATCTCTCACTTTTCATTGATAATTTTATTAATTTGGGTCTTCTCTTTTTTCTTTTGGATTAGTGTGACCAGTGGTTTATTGATCTTATCAACTCTTTCAAAAAACCAGCTTCTAGTTTCATTGATTTGTCCTGCTGTATCTCTAGTTTCTATCTCATTGATCTCTGCTCTAATCTTGATTATTTCCCCTCTTATCTGTTGGGTTAGCTTAATTTATTGTTGATTCTCCAGTTCTTTAAGGTATAAAGACAGCTATCTATTCTGCATTTTTCAATTTTTTTTGAGGGAGGCTTAGATGGCTATGTATTTCCTCCTTAGGATCGTCTTTGTTGTATCCCATAGGTTTTGGACCGAAGAGTCTTCATTCTCATTGGTTTCCATGAATTGTTTAAGTTCTTCTTTGATTTCCTTCTTGGCTCAAGCATTCTTAACCAAGGTGTTCTTTAGCTTCCAGGTGTTTGAATTCCTTCCAAACTTTTCCTTTTGATGGAGCTCCAGTTCCAAAGCATTGTGATCTGAGATATGTAGGGGTATAATCTCAGCCTTTTGGTATCTGTTGATCCCTGATTTGTGACCCAGTATATGGTCTTTTCTGGAGAAACTTCCATGTGCACTTGAGAAGAATGTGTATTCTCTTGTTTTAGGGTGGAATGTTCTGTATATATCTATGAGGTCCATCTGATCCAATGTGTCATTCAATGCTCTTGTTTCTTTGTTGATTTTCTGCTTGGATGACTTGTCTATTACTGAGATGTAATGTAATGTATTCATATCAATATAACTCTTTATCCTGATTAATAGTTATCTTATGTAGTTGGGTGCACCCATATTGCAGGCATAAATATTTACAATTGTTAGAACTTCTTGGTGGATAGACCTTTTAATAATGATGTAGTGTCCTTTTTTATCTCTGACTACAGTGTTTGGTTTAAAATCAAATTTATCGGATATGAGAATCACTACCACAGCCTTCTTTTGAGGCCCATTGGCATGAAAGATGCTTATCCATCCCTTCACGTTCAGTCTGGATGTATCCTTGGCTTAAAAATGGATCTGTTGTAGACAACATATGGTTGGGTCCCATCATTTTATCTAGTCTTCAACCCTGTGCCATTTTATGTGTGCATTTAGACCATTCACAGTGAGAGTGATTATTGATAGATACGTTTTTATTGACATCGTGTTACCTGTGAAGTCTTTGTTTCTATAGATTGTCTCCATAGATTTCTGTTCAATGATATTTTTGGGTTTTTTCCTCTTTAAAGAGCCCCCTTAATATTTCTGGTAGTGCTGGCTTGGTGGTCACATACTCTTTTCAACCATGCCGGTCTTGGAAGCCCTTTATCTCTACATCCGTTTTGAATGTCAGTCTTGATGGATAAAGTATTTTTGGCTGCATGTTCTTCTCATTTAGTGCCCTGAATACATCTTTCCAATCCTTTCTGGCTTGCTTGGTTTCTGTGAATAGGTCTGACGTCATTCTGATGGGTCTTCCTCTGTATGTATGGAATGTCTTCCTCTTAGCTGTTCTCAAGAGCTCCTATTTAACGTTATGATTCATCCATTTCACAATCAGGTGTCTCAAAATGTTTCTAGATTCTATGATCTTGGGGGAAACTTTCTGCCTGTAGGACACAAACACTCATTCCATTTGCCATATTTGGAAAATTTTCATGGAGAATTTGTTCAACTATATCCTTCAGTCTTCTTTCTTTCTCTTCCTCCTCAGGGATTCCAATAATTCTGACATTGGAACCTTTCATGGCATCATTTATTTCCCTAATTCTGTTTTAATGGTTTCTAAGCTGTTTGTTCCAGGTCTCTTCCTGATCCTTTTCCTCTATCAGTTTGTCCTCTAGATCACTAATTCTATCTTCTGCCTCAGTTACCCTAGCTGTTAGAGAATTTAGATTAGATTGGAATTCATTGAGAGCATTGTTAACATCTTTCTTGGTGGCTTTCACTTCTGCCCTAGTCAATTCCATTCTGTAATTAAAGGCTTTCTCCAACCTAGCCATTGCCTGGATAACTGTTAGCCTGAATTCCCTTTCTGACATAATCTTTATGTCCATATCCAATAGTTCTGATGGTGAGGGCACTGTCTCTGAATTTCTCTTCTGTTGGGCATTCTTCCTCTCAGTCATTTTGGTGAGAGATGGCTGAGGGAATGTGTAGCTGAATGTATCAATCATGGTGCAGGCAAGGTGCACTCTGGAATGCTTCTGAGCAATCGGGATTCCCACCAAAAAGAAGAAAAAGAGAGAGAGAGAGGAAAATAAAAAGAAAAATAAAAGAGAAAACCCAGCCCAAATGGGCCCCAAAGGTTAGATTTATAAAGTATCCAAACAAAAACAGACAAACAAAAAGACTGACAAAAGTAAATGACAAGGAAAAAAAAAAAAGAACCCAGCCAAAATGAACCCCGACTATAAGATTTATATGCTATCAGAATACAAACAAATACACAGAATCACTGACAGAAGAAAAAAATGGGAGGGTGGTTATAAATTCTCAGTGTGGACAAGGAAGGTTATTTTGATTCTTCCTGGGTATATCTTGATATCTTTGTTAAAGGACTCAACTTTCCTCAGATAAAGGGGGATTAAGACTGGTTTATATATAGTGGTAGCATTGATTGGGGAAAGGGGATTACCTTGAAGCTTATGTGTATATGAATATTAAAAAAATAGAAAAGCAAAAGAAACACACAGGTATATGTATCAAAAAAGTTCAAGTTAAAAGGTTATTATGGAATTTGTTTTTCTGAACATCTCATTGTGATGGTAAATAGGTTAAAAATTATTAAAAAATGAAAATACCGAGAATAGTAGGAACGAATTAAAAATAAAAATTGTATCTATGAAGTAGTGGTGGCTGTCCTCTTTTTTTTTTTTGTTTTTTGTTTTTTTCTTTGTTTGTTTGTTTGGGTTTTTTAGCTGACTTTCTGGGGGAGGGTCCTGCTGCGTGGTTTTTCAAGCAGTCTTGCTAGAGTTGAGTCCTCCTGCCCCCTATCAGGGGGCTGGGCTCTGAGGAAACCGGTTTTTCAGGCTTTTGTTCTCTGGGGTTTATTTTTTTTTCTCCCCTTGGTGACTTTTGGCAGTTCTTTGGAGATTTAGAGGAAAGAAAACTGCACCCAGGCCTCCATCTCAGAGAGAAGCCTCAGTTTGTTCCCAACTGGGTGCTCCAGAGCACATAATCTTCCGTTCTGCTGCAGGAAGAGCATGTCCCCAGTCACAGTCTTAGGGGTCACAAGAGCTACTGCTTGGACCCAAAACCATGAGGAGTACTAGTCCAGAGAGCTGGTTTCCAGCAGCTGCCTCCACCGCATCTCTCTGGGCAGGTGCAGACTGCCAAAGAGGTCCCAACAAGAGAAAGCACACTGAGATTTTCACGCAGGCCTGGGCTGGGAGTGTTCAGACTCTTCTGGTCCTAGAGAGCACTGTCTAGCACCTGAATGGACCTTTCTTAGGGGAGGGTGTGGAGCGCGACTCAGACCCAGGTCACACAGCACGTGTGCAGAGTGCAAAAGGCTGTGGTTCTAGAAAGCTCCAGCTGGAGTCCACACCAGACTCTCTCATGCCTTCCCTCACCCAGACACTCTCATGTGCACCAGCAGCTCAGGGACCAAGGCCTGGCTTCCTCACTGCACTCTCTCTGGCTCAGTGCCAGCAGTGGACCTCCTGGGTCTGTGGGCTTAAGCCCCTGTCCCTAACGGCCCAATTTCCCCTTAAGATCTTTTGCTCTTTTTGAGCGCTTTCAACCAGACTCCAAGTTAATGCTGGTCCACAATCACAGGGCACTCTTGTATTGGGGTATTACTTTGCAATGTGTCACTTTTGGAGGCTCCGTCCCCCTTTTGTTTATCTTCAGATACCAGTGCAATGTTTGCACTCTGCTTTACCTGTCAACTGGTGTCTTTTTCTCTTGTAGAGATCCAGAAGTGTATAATTCTAATCCTAGTCTGATTTCATGGGTGATCAGAGTTCTTTGGTAGATAATCATCTCACGTTAGGGTACCGGTTGAAACAGTGCCTCCTACTTCTCTGCCATCTTGTCTCCAAACCCCCTATCTTTTAATTTTAAAATATTTATTTATTTATTTATTCATTCATTCATCCATTCATTCATTTATTTTGAGAATATGAGAAAGACAGTAGTAGGGAGGAACAGAAGGAGAGGAAGAAAGATAATCTTAAACAGGGTCCACAGTGCCTAACATCGGGCTCAAACTCACAACCCTGAGATTATAAACTGAGCAGAAATCAAGAGACAGATGCTTATCCAACTGAGTTACTAAGGGACCCCTGAAGTAGATTTTTTTTTCTTTTTAAAGATTAATTTATTTATTTTAGAGAGAGAGAATTAGTGGGAGGATCAGAGGGAGAGGGTAAGAAAATCTCTAGGAGACTGAGCAGAGTGCAGCTCTCACAACTGTGAGATGACAACCTGAACAGAAACCAAGAGTCATAGGTTTAACTGACTGTACCTTCAGGTACCCCTAAACAATATTTTAAAAACAAAGTCTGCAATAAGAGGTAAAAGGAGGCATTATGTCATAACTAAGTGGTCTATGCATCAAGAAGATCTAACAATTGTAAATATTCATGCCCCAAACTGGAAGCACCAAAATATGTGAATCAATTATTAATAAACATAAAGAAATTCATTGATGTTAACACAATAATACTAGGGAACTTCTACACCACACTCATAGCAATGGACATATCATCTAAGCAGAAAATCAATATGGAAACATTGACAATGAAAGACACACTGGACCAGATGGACCTCATAAATATATTCAACAAGTTGTACAAGACAACTTAAAGCATCAGAATACAGATTCTTTTCAAATACACCTGGAACATTCTCCAGAAGAGATCACATACTGGGTCACAAATCAGCCCTCAATAAATAAAAAAAATTGAGATCATACCAGGCATATTTTCAGACCACAGTGTAAACCATAAATACATGGAGGTTAAGGAACATCCTACTATATAATTAATGGGTTAACCAAGAAATTAAATAAGAAATTAATAAGTAGATGGAAAGAAATGAAAATGAAAACATGACAGTCCAAAACCCTCCAGATGCAGCAAAGGTGGTCCTAAGAAGGATGTATATTGCATTACAAGCCTATATCAACAAGCAAGAAAATTTCAAATACACAATCTAACTTTACACCTAAAGAAACTGGAATAAGAACTGTAAATAAATCCTAAACCTTTAGAAAAAGATAAATAATGAAAACTAGAGCTAAAATAAATGATATTAAAAGAAAAAGAAACTGTAAAACAGATCAATGAAACTAAGAGATGTTTCTTTGGATTAATCAAATTGATAGACCCCTAGATAGACTTATTGAAAATAAAAGATAAAGAGCACAGATAAGTAAAATAACAGATTAAAAAAGAGTGCTCACACTAACACCACAGAAATACAAGCAATTTTAAAAGGATATTATGAAAGAACATGTGCCAATAAAGTGAGCAATCTGGAAGAAATGGAAACATTCTTAGAAACAAACAAAGGACCAAAACTGGAACTGGAAGAAAGAGAGAATTTAAACTGACACACAACTAACAAAAAAAACTCAATCAGTAATCAAAAATCTCCCAACAAACAAAATTCCAGGGCCACAAGGCTTTCCAGGAAAATTCTACCAAACATTTAAAGAAGAAATAATACCTGTACTTCTCAAATTGTTGCAAAAAATAGATATAGAAGGCAAACAATTACTTTGATTCTAAAACAAGGACCCCAGTAAAAAAAGAGAATTACAGGCCACACTCCCTGATGAAAATGGATGCAAATTTTCTCAATGAGTTAATGGCTAAAATCCAAGAGTACTTTTAAAGTATTATTCTCCATGATCAAGTGGGATTTATAACTGTGCTTTAGGGGTGGTTCAATATTTCCAAATCAGTCAACGTGATACACCATATTAATAAAATAAGGATAAGAACCATATGAGTCTCTTAAGAGATATAGAAAAAGCATTTGAAAAAATATAGCACCCATTCTTGATAAAAATCCTCAACAAAATAAATATAGAAAGAACATAACTTAACATCATAAAAGCTGTATATGAAAGACAAACAACTAATATCCTCAACTGAGAAATACCCAGAGCTTTTCTTCTAGGGTTAGGAACAAGACAGATATTTGCACTCTCACTGTTTAACATAGTACTGGAAGTTCTGGCCTCAACAATCAGACAAAGGAAAAAGAAAGAAGGAAGGAAGAAGGGAAGGAAAGAAGGAAGGAAGGAAGGAAGGAAGGAAGGGAGGAAGGAAGGAAGGAGGAAGAAAGGGGACCATTGAATCCACAAGGAAGAAGTACAATTTTCACTATTTTCAGAAGATGTGATACTCTATGTAGAAAACCTGTAAGAATCTACCCCCCCAAAAAAATGCTAGAACTAATATAAAAAATTCAGCAAAGTCACAGGATGTAAAATCAAAGAACAGGAATTTGTGGCATTCCTATACGCTAATAATGAAGCAACAAAAACAGAAATCAAAGAATTGATCTCATTTACAATTGCACCAAAAACTATAAGTACTTGGGAATAAACTTAACCGAAGATATAAAAGATCTATACTCTGAAAATTGTAAAATAGTTATGAAAGAAATTGAAGAGAGCAAAAAGAGATTTAAAAAATTCCATTCTCTTGGATTGGAAGAACAAACATTGTTAAAATGTCTATACTACCCAAAGCAAGTTACACATTTAATGCAATCCCTATCAAAACATCAACAACACTTTATACAGAAGTAGAACCAACAAGCCCAAAATTTTTATGAACCACAAAATACCACTCATACAAAAAAAAAAAAAGACAAAGCAGGGGCATCATGATTCTATACTTCAAGCTATATTACAAAGCTCTGGTGACCAAGACACAAGACAGTATGGTACTGGCACAAAAACAGACGCATGGATCAATGGAACAGAATAGAAAACCCAGAAATGGACTCAAAACAGGACAACAAAGCAGGAAAGAATATCCAATGGAAAAAGACAGTTTACTTTAAAAAAAAAAAGTGTTGGAAACCTGTACAACCACATGCAGAAGAATGAAACTAGACTATTTTAATACAGCATACACAAAAATAAATTCAAAATGTATGAGAGATCTAAATGTGAGACAGGAAACCATCTAAATTCTAGAGGAGAACACAGGCAATGACCTTTTTGATCTTGGCCATAGCAATTTCTTACTAGAAATGTTGTGTGGGGCAAGTGAATTAAAAAAAAAAAAGGAAAAATGAACTGGGGGACTTCATCAAGATAAAAACTTCTTCTCAGAGGAGGAAACAATCACCAAAACTAAAAGGGAACCTATGGAGTAGGAGAAGATATTTGCAGATGACATATCTGATAAAGGGGTAGCATCCAAAATCCATAAAGAACTTTTTAACATCAACAGCCAATAACCAAATAATCAATCCAGTTAAGAAATGGGCAGAAGACATGAATATATATTTTTCCAAAGAAGACATCCTGATTGCTTAGAGACAAATGAAAATGTGTTCAACATCACTCATCATCAGGGAATCTTAAATCAGAACCACAATGAGATACTACCACACAACTGTCAGAATGGCTAAGATTAATAACACAGGAGATAACAGGTGTTGGTGAGGATGTGGAGAAAGGGAAGCCTTCTTGCACTATTGGTGAGAATGCAAACTGGAGCAGCCACTCTGTATAACATTATGGAGGTATCACAGAAAGATAAAAATAGAATGAATATATATATATATATATATATATATATATATATATATACATATATATAACTACCATATGTATATGTGTATGTATATGTATATGTGTATGTATATGTATATGTATATGTATATGTATGTGTATATGATGGAATATTACTCAGCCATAAAACAGAATGAAATCTTGCCATTTGGGATGATATGGATGAAACTACAGTGTATTATGCAAAGTTATATAAATCAATCAGAGAAAGAGAAATACCATATGATTTTATTCATATGTGGAATTTAAGAAAAAAACAGTTGAATGTACAGTTGAGAGAGGGAAAGAGACAGAGGGGAACAAATCATGAGTGACTCAACTATAGAGAACAGACTGAGGGTTGATGGAGGGAGGTGGGTGGAGATGGGATAAATAGGTGATGCATATTAAGGAGGACCCTTGTTTTGATGAGCACTTGGTGTTATATGTAAATGATGAAGCACTGAACTCTACTCCTGAAACCAATATTGCATTGTCAACTAACTAGAATTTAAATAAAAAAAAATAAATATGTCTTCCTTCATGTTTTTATTTTTTTTTAATTTTAATTCCAAGTTAGTTAACATAGACTGTTAGATTCATGTGTACAATATAGTGATTCAAGAGTTCCATACATTACTCAGGGCTCTTCAAGATAAATGTAGTCTTAATCCTATCACTTATTTTATCCAGCTCTCACCCATCTCTCCTTTGGTAACCTTTTTGTTCTCTATAGTTAAGAATCTATTTTTTGGGGTGCCTGAGTGGCTCAGAGGACTGAGCATCCCACTCAATTTCAGCTTGTCTCATGATCTCATGGTCCTGAGATAAAGTCCCACATGTGTCTCCTCACACAGCATGAAGTCTACTGGAGATTCTTTCCCTCTCCTTCTGCTTCTCTTTCAGTTCTCTCTCTCTCAAAGTAAACTGGTAAATATTTTCTTTTAAAGAGACTTTTGTTTGTCTCTTTTTATTTTTACTCATTTGTTTTGTTTCTTAAATTCCACATATATGTGAAATCATATGGTATTTGTCTTTCTCTGACTGGCTTATTAGCATTCTACTCTTTAGCTCCTCCATGTTTTTGCAAATGGCCAGATTTCATTCTGTTTTATGCCCAAATAATACTCCACTATTTATATACCACAGTTCCTTATTCAGTCAATGGGTATTTAGGCTCTTTCCATAGCTTGGCTATTGTTGATAATGCTGCTATAAACATCGGGGTACATGTACTTCTTTGAATATGTTTTATTGTATCATTTGATAAATACCTAGTAGTGCAATTCCTGGATCATATGGTATTACTTCTTTATTCATTTACCTATGGATGGACACTTAGGCACCTTCTGTAGGTTGATTAATGTACACAATGCTGCAATAAATATAGGGGTGCATATATCCTTTCAGATTAGTGTTTTCATACTCTTTGGGTGAATACCCAGTATGTGATTACTGGGTTGTAGGATAGTTCTATTTTTATTTTTTTAGGAACTTCCATAATATCTAGTGCAGCAGATGCACCAGTTTGCATTCTCAACAATGGGGCACAAGGGATCCTTTTTCTCCAAATTCTCAGCAATACTTGTTTCTTGACTTTTTCATTGTAGCCCTTCTGACAGGCATGAGGTAATACCTAGTTATAGTTGATGAAGAGCGGTGTTGAACATTTTTTCATGTTTCTGTTGGCTGTTTGGTTGTCTTCTTTGGAGAAATGACTGTTCATGTATTCTGTGCATTTTTAATTGGATTTTTAAATTTTTTACTTTTTGGTGTTGATTTGTATGAGTTCTTTCTCTGTTTTGGATACTAAGTCTTCATTGGCTATGTCATTTGCAAATATCTTCTCTAATTCAGTTTGTTGTCTTTTAGTTTTGTTTGTTGTTTCCTTCTCTGTTAAGAATCTTTATATTTTGATGCAGTCCCAGTAGTTTGTTTTTTATTTTATTTCCCTTGCCTCAGGAGACATATCTATTTAAAAAAAAAGTTGCCACAACTAGTGTCAGAGAAATTACTACCTGTGTTCTCTTCCAGGATTTTTATGGTTTCAAGTCTCATGTTGAGGTCTTTAATACACTTTGAGTTTATTTTTGTGCATTGTGTAAGAAAGTGGTCGAGTTTCATTCTTCTACATGTGGTCCAGTTTCATTGTCTTACATGTAGCTGTCCAGGTTTCCCAATACTATTTGTTGAAAATACTGTCTTTTTCTCACTGTATATTCTTGCTTCCTTTGTCAAAGATTAACTGACCATATAATTGTGGGCTTTATTTCTGGGTTTTATATTATGTTACATTGATCTATATGTCTATTATTGTGCCACTATTATACTCTTTTGATTACCAAGGCTTTGATGTATAACTTGAAATCCAAAATTGTGGTACCTGCAGTTTTGTTCTTTTTCTAGATTGCTTTGCCTATTGGAGTCTTTGAGTGGTTCCATACAAATTTTAGGATTGCTTGTTCTAGTACTGTAAAAAGTACAGTTGTTATTTTGATAGGCATTGCATTACATGTGTACATTGCCTTGGGTAATATAGACATTTTAACAATATTTGTTTTCCAAATCCATGAGCATGGTACATTTCTCCATTTATTTGTGTTGCTTTCAATTTCTATCATCAGTGTTTTATATTTTTCAGAGTACAGGTCTTTCACCTCTTTGATTCAGTTTATTCTTAGGTATTTTATTCTGTTTATTGCAAGTATAAATGGGATAGTTTTCTTAATTTCCATTTCTGCAGTTTTATTATTCATGTAGAGAAATACAACAGATTTCTGTACATTGAGTTTGTATCCTGCAACTTTCCTAAATTTATTCATCAGCTCTAGTAGTTTCTTGGTGGAATCTTCAGGGTTTTCTACAGAGTATCATATCTTCTGTAAATAGTGAAAATTTTACTTCTTTCTTGACAATTTAGATGCATTTTAATTCTTTTTGTTGTCTGATTGCTGTGGTTAGGACTCCCGGTACTATTTTGAATAATAAGTAGTGAAGATGGACATCTTTCTCTTATCCCTAACTTTAGGAGAAAAGCTCTCAGGTTTCCCATTGATTATGATGTGAGCTATGAGTTTTACATATAAAGCTTTTATTATATTAAGGTACATTCCCTCTAAACCTACTTTATTAAGAGTTTTTATCATGAATAAATGTTGTACTTTATCAAATGCTTTTTCTGCATCTATTGAAATTATATTGTTTTTATCCTTTCTCTTATTAATGTGATGTACCACATTGATTGGTTTGTGAATATTGAAGCACACTTCCATTCCAAGAATTAATCCCACTTTATCATTGTGAATGATGTTTTAAATGTATTGTTAGATTTGGTTTGCTAATATTTTGTTGAGAATTTTTAAAATCTATGTTCATCAGAGATATTGGCCTGTGATGCTCTTTGTCTTTGGTCTCTTTATCTGGTTTTGGTGCCAAGGTAATGCTGGCCTCATAGAATGAATTTGGAAATTTTCCTTCATCTTCTACTTTGTGGAAAAGTCTGAGAAAAATAGATATTAACTTTAAAATTTTGATAGTATTCTACTGTGAAGCCCTTTGTTACTGGACTTTTGTTTGTTGAGTTTTTTTGATTACTAATGTAATGTCATTTCTGATAGTCTGTTCAAATTTTCTATTTCTTCACTTTTGGTAGATTATACATTTCCAGGAATATATTGGCTTTTTCTAGGTAATTTCTTCTAGATTGTCCAATTTGTTGGCATATAATTTTTCATAATACTCTCTTACAGCTTTTGTATTTCTGTGGTGTTGGTTGTCATTTTTCCTCTCTCATTTGTGATTTTGTTTATGAGTTCTCTCTCTCCCTTTATCTCTATCTCTCTGTGTTTCAATGAATCTCACTAGAGGCTTATGAATTTGTTTTCAAAGAACCAGCTCCAGGTTATATTGATCTGTTCCACTGAGTTTTAGTTTTTATGTCATTTATGTCTGCTCTAAAATTCATTATTTTTTCTTTCTGCTGTTTTTGTGTTTTGTTTATTCTGCTTATTCTAGCTCCTTTAAGTGAAAGGGCAGATTGAGATTTTTCTTGCTTCTGGAGGTAGGAATACATTGCTATAACTTCCCTTTTTGAACCACTTTTGCATCATCACAGAAATTTGTATTTTGTATTTTATTCCAGTGTGTGTGTGTGCATAGATATAAATATAGATATCACACCTTTTTTATCCATTCATTAATCAATGGATATTTGGGCAGTTTGTATAATTTGGTTATTGTCGATAGTGCTCCTATAAACATTGAGGTACATGTGCCCCTTCGGAACACTTCCATATTCTTTGGATAAATACCTAGTAGTGTAATTGCTGGGTCATAGGATAGCTCTATTTTTAACTTTTTGAGGAAGCCCCATACTGTATTACAGAGCGTATACTCCAGTTTGCATTCCTACCAACAGTGCAAGAGGCTTCCTTTTTCTTCAGATCCTTATCAAAACCTGTTTTCCCTTGAGTTCTTAATTTTAGCCATTCTGAGAGATGTGAGGTCGTATATCATTCTGGTTGCAATTTGTATTTCCCTGATGATGAGTGAAGATGAGCATCCTTTCATATGTCCATTAGCCATTTGTATGTTTTCTTTGAAGAAATGTCTGTTCATGTCTTCTGCCAATTTCTTAACTGGATTGTTTATTTTGGGTGTGCTGATTTTGATGAGCTATTTATAGATTCTGGATACTACTCCTTTATCTGATATATCATTCGCAAATATATTCTCCTGTTCTGTAGGCTGTCTTTTAGTTTTCTAGATTGTTTCCTTATCTGTACAGAGAAGCTCTTTATTTTGCTGAAGTCACAATAGTTCAGTATTGCTTTTGTTTCCCTTGTCTTCAGAGATGAATCTAGTAAGAAGTTCCTCCACCTTACCTGTCTTACATTTAGGTCTTTCATCCATTTTGAATCTATTAATTAATTAATTGTTAATTAATTTTTACATTTATTTTTATTTATATGTTTTTTAATTTTATTTTTTCCATGTTCTAAGATTCATTGTTTATACATCACATCCAGTGTTCATGCAATATGTGCCCTCCTTAATACCCACCACCAGGCTCACCTAACCCTCCACCCTCTTACCCTCCAAAACCCTAAGTTTGTTTCTCAGAGTTCAGGGTCTCTCACGCTTGGTATCCCCTACCAATTTCACCCAATTCACTTTTCCCTTCCTTCTCCTAATGTCCTCTATGTTATTCTTTGTGCTCCACAAGTAAGTGAACTCATATGATAATTGACTCTCTCTGCTTGATTTATTTCACTCAGCATAATCTCCTCCAGTTCCATCCATGTTGATACAAAAATTGGGTATTCATCATTTCTGATGGAAGTGTAATATTCCATAGTATATATGGACCATATCTTCTTTATCCATTCATATGTTGAAGGGCAGATGGCGAATATGGCCATTGCTTCTATGAACATTGGGGTACATATGGCCCTTCTGTATACCCACTAATGCAATTGCAGGGTCATAGGGAAGCTCTATTTTTAATTTCTTAAGGAATCTCCACACCGTTTTCCAAAGTGGATGCACCAACTTGCATTCCAACAAACAGTGTAAGAGTGTTCCCCTTTTTCCACATCCTCTCTAACACTTGTTGTTTCTTGTCTTATTAATTTTGGCCATTCTAACTGGTGTAAGGTGGTATCTCAGTGTGGTTTTTTTTTTTTAAGATTTTATTTATTTATTTATTTATTTATTTGACAGACAGAGAATCACAAGTAGGTAGAGAGGCAGGCAGAGGGGTAAGGAGCAGACTGCCTGCTGAGCAGAGAGCCAGATGTGGGGCTCTATCCCAGGACCCTGGGATCTTGACCTGAGATCAGAGGCTTAACCCACTGATCCACCCAGGTTCACCCTCAGTGTGGTTTTGATTTTAATCTCCCTGATGGCTAATGATGATGAACATTTTTTCATGTGTCTGTTAGCCATTTTTATGTCATCTTTGGATAAGTGTCTCTTCATGTCTTCTGCCCAGTTTTTGATGTGATTATCTGTTTTTTGAGTGTTGAGTTTAAGGAGTTCTTTATAGATCTTGGATATCAGCCCTTTGTCTATAGTGCCATTTGTGAATATCTTCTTTCATTCCGTGGGTTGACTCTTTGTTTAATTGACTGTTTCCTTTGCTGTGCAGAAGCTTTTGATCTTGATGAAGTCCCAAAAGTTCATTTTTGCCTCTGTTTTCCTTTGCACTTGGAAAGAAGTTGAAAGAAGTTGCTGTGGCTGATGTTGAAGAGATTACTGACAATGAACTCCTCTAGGATTTTGATAGATTCCTGCCTCATGTTGAGGTCTTTTATCCATTTTGGGTTTATCTTTGTGTATGGTGTAAGAGTATGGTCAAGTTTCATTCTTCTATATATAGCTGTCCAATTTTCCCAGCACCATTTATTGAAGAGACTTTTTTCCACTGGATATTTTTTTTCCTGTTTTGTCGAAGATTACTTGACCATAGAGTTGAGGGTCCATATCTGGGCTCTCTACTCTGTTCCACTGGCCTACGTGTCTGTTTTTGTGCCAGTACCATGCTGTCTTGGTGATTACAGCTTTGTAGTAAAGCTGGAAATCAAGCAATGTGATGTCCCCAGTTTTGCGTTATGCCCCCACTTTTGTTTTTCTTTTTCAACATTTCCTTAGCAGTTCTGGTTCCATACAAATTTTAGGATTGTTTGTTCAAGCACTTTGAAAAATGCTGGAAGCATTGTTAAAATGTTTCTACTGACTAGAGCAGTCTATAATTTCATTGCCATCCTGATCAAAATGTCAGTGGATTTTTTTTAATTTTTAAAATGATTTTTATTCATTTATTTGAGAGAGACAGAGACAGAGATAGCGAGAGAGAGCACAAGCTGGGAGGAGAGGAAGAAGCACGTTCCTGATCAAGAAGGGAGCCAGGTGCAGGACTCGATCCCAGGACCCTGGTGTCCTGACTTGAGCCTAAGGCAGATGCTTAACTGACTGAGCCAGCCAGCCACCCCCTGAATTTATTTTTGTGTATGGTGTAAGAAAAAGGTCCAGTTTAATTTTTCTGCATGTGGTTGTCCAGGTTTCCAATACCATTTGTTGAGGAGACTGGCTCCCCCCTGCCACCATTGGATATTCTTTCCTGATTTGTGGAAGACTCGTTGACCATACAGTTGTGGATCCATTTCTAGGTTATCTATTCTGTTCCACTTTTCTATGTCATTTTTTTTTGTACAAGTACCACATTGTCTTTATGCTTACACCTTTGTAATATAGCTTGAAGTCTTGAGTTATGATGCCTCCTGTTTTACTTCTCTTAAAATATTAGTTTGGCTATTCAGGGTCTTTTCTCATTCCATACAATTTTTATATGGTTTGTTGTGATTATGTAAAAAATGCTGTGTTTTGATTGGAATTTCATTTAATTTGCTGATTGTTTTGGGAAGTATGAGCATTTTAACAATATTGCTTACCCCAATCCATGATCATGGGATTTTTTTTCCATTTCTGTGTATATTCTTTAATTTCTTTCTTAAATATTCTATAGTTTTCAGCATCCAAATCTTAACCCTCTTTGGTTAGGTTTTTTCCTAGATATATTATGGGTTTTGGTATGATTGTAAATGGGGTTAATGCCTTCATTTCTCTTTCTGGTGTTTCATTATTGGTGTATAGAAATACAACAGATTTCTATATATTGATTTTATATCCTGAGACTTTGCTGAATTCCTGTATCAGTTCTAATTGTTTTGTTTGTTTGTTTGTTTTGGGAGGGTGGGGTAGTCTTTCAGGTTTTATACATAGAGTATCATGATGTACACAGATAGTGAAACTTTGACTTTTTCCTTATGGATTTGGATGCCTTTTATTTATTTTGTTGTCTGAGTGCCGAAGCTTGGTCTTCCAGTACATCGAATAACAGTAGTGAGAGTGAACATAGCTGTCATGTTCCTGACCTTAGGGAAAAAATCTCAGGTTTTCCCCATTGAGGATGATATTAGCTTTGTGTCTGTCATATATGACCTTTATGATGTTGAGGTATGATCCTTCTATCCCTACTTTCTTGATTTTTTTTTGTTTGGTCAAGAAATGATGCTGTATGTTGTCAAATGTTTTTTTCTATAAGACAATTAATTCATTTATTTTGAGAGAGAGAAATAGATCATGAGCAGTGGGGGGAGCAGAGGGGGAGAAAGAGAGGAGAGGGGAAAGAATCACAGCAGACTCTGCCCTGAGCCTGGAACTCAACATGGGGCATGATCTCACTACTCTGATGTCATGACCTGAGCCCAAAACAGGCAACCCTGAATTTATTTTCAGATGCTTAATAGACTGGGCTACCCAGGAAGCCAAAGGGGATCATATGGTTCTTATCCTTTCTTTTATTAATGTGATGTGTCACCTTGATTGATTTGTGAGTATTGAACAAGACCTGCAACCTAGAAGTAAATCCCACTTGATCATGGTGAATAACACTTTTAAGGCACTTTTAGTTCTATTAGCTAATATCTTATTGAAAATATTACATCCATGTTCAACAGAGATATTGGTCTGTAATTCTCCCTTTTAATGGGTCCTTGTCTTGTTTTGGAATCAAGGTAATGCTGGCCTTATAGAATGAGTTTTAAAGTTTTCCTTCCACTTCTTTTTTTTTTTTTTTTGGAATAGTTTCTGAAGAATAGATATTAATTCTTTTTAAAATGCCTAATAGAATTCCCCTAGGAAGCCACCTGGTGCCCGACTCTTGTTTTTTTTGGAGATTTGTTTTTTAACTGATTCAAATTTTTGCTGGCTATGGGTCTATTCAAATTTTCTATTCATTCCTGTTTCAATTTCGATGGTTTGTATGTTTCTAGGAATTAATCCATTTCTTCCATATTGGCCATTTTTTGGCATATAATTGCACATAATATTCTCTTCTAATTGTGTTTGTGTGGTGGTGTTGGTAATCTCTTCTCTTTCATTCATGATTTTATTTATTTGGGTGTTTTCTTTTCTGTTCTTATTAAGTCTGGCTAGGGGTTTATCATTTTGTTAATTCTTTCAAAAAACAACTCCTAGGGTTTTGTTGTTGTTGTTGTTGCTTTTGCTTAATCTGTTCTACTTTTTTGGATTTCTATATAATTTATTTCTGTTCTAATCTTAATTATTTTCCTTCTCATTCTGGTTTTAGGCTTCATTTGCTATTCTTTTTTCCAGCTCCTTAAGTGTAAGTTTAGGTTGTGTATTTTAGGCTTTTCTTCCTTCTTGAAGAAGGCCTGCATTGCAATATATTTCCCACTTAGGACTGTGTTTCCTGAGTCCCAAAAGTTTTGGACTGCCATTTTTTCATTTTTATTTGGTTCCATGTATTTTTTAAATTTCTTCTTTAATTTCCTGGCTAACCCATTCATTATTTAACCTCCATGTATTACTGTTCTTTCCAAATATTTTCTTGTGGTTGATTTCAACTTTCATCGTGTTGTGGTCTGAAAATATGTATGGTATGATCTCAATCTTTTTGTAGTTGTTGAGGCTTGATTTGTGACTCAGTATGTGATCTATTCTGGAGAATGCTATAGGTGCACTTGAAAATAATGTGCATTCTGCTGCTTTAGGATGAAATGCTCTGAATATATCTGTTAGGCCCATCTGGTCCAGTATGTCATTGAAATCCATTCTTTCCTTCTTGATCCTCTGCTTGGATATTATGTGCGTTGTTGTGAGTAGGGTGTTAAAGTCCCCTGCAATCACTTTATTATTGTCTATGAGTTTCTTTAAATTTGTTATTAACTGATTTATATATTTGGCTGTTCCCAAGTTAGGGGAATAAATATTTAGAATTGTTAGATCTTGCTGTATTTTGCTTCTTTATTATGATATAGTGTCTTCCTTCATCTCTTATTTTAGTCTTTGGTTTAAAATCTAGTTTGCCTCACTTAAGTATTGCTACTCCAGATTTCTTTTGATGACAATTAGCATGGTAGATAGTTCTTCACCTCCACACTTTCAATTACGAATGTGTATTATGGTCTAACTGGACCATAATATTGATGGGACTTGTTTATTTTATCCATTCTGATACCCTATGTCTTTTGATTAGAACATTTAGTCCATTTACATTTTGAATAATTATTGATAAATATGAATTTAGTGCCATTGTATTACTTATAAAGTCTCTGTTCCTATAGATTATCTCTGTTCCTTTGTATCCATTTTTGCTTTTGGTCTCTACTTCCCATTCAAAGTGTCCCCTTTAATGTTTCTTGCAGAGCTGGTTCATGAAATTCTTTAGTTTTTGTTTGTTTTTGAAACCCTATCTCTCCTTCTATTCTGTAGACAGTTTTGCTTAATATAGTATTCTTGAATGCATATTTTTCCCATTTGACATGTTTAATATATCATGCCAGTCCTTTTGGGCCCTCTAGATTTCTGTGGACAACTCTGCTGCTAACATTATGTGTCCACTCTTATAGGTTAAGGACCTTTTGTCCCTAGCTGCTTCCAGAATTCTCTTTATCTTTGTATTTTGCAAGTTTCACTATGATATGTCATGGTGTTGACCTGATTTTTTATTTATTTTGAGGGGAGTTCTCTCTGCCTCTTGGACTTGAATGCCTGTTTCCTTCTTTCTTTCCTAGATTAGGGAAGTTCTCACCTATAATTTGTTCAGATAAACCTTCTGTCCCTTTTTCCTGGTCTCCTTCCTCTGGGACTCATGTGATATATTATTGCACTTTGTTGAATAGCTGATTTCCCTAAATCTATATTGTTGATCTAATAGTTTCCTTTCCTTCTTATTTTTAGCTTCATTATTTTCCATATTTTTATCTTCTATATTACCTGTCCATTTCTCTGTGTGATCACATTCAGTTAGTTTTGCATCTGAGTTATAGCATTTTTTTTTAAATTTCAGCCGATTTTTTTTTTTTTAGGTTTTTTATCTCTGCAACCAGGGTTTCTCTGGAGTTTTTTATGCTTCTTTCAAACCCAGGTAGTATTCTTATGATTATCATTTTAAATTCTGTTTTCAGATATATTGCTTATATCTGTTTTGAGTAAATTCCTGGCTGTGATTTCTTCTTGATTTTTCTTTTGGGGAGAATTCCTCTCTCTTGTCATTATGTCTAAATTTCTGTCTTTTGTGTATTATGAAAACTTGTTATGTTATCTGCTCCTGAGAGTAATATTTTATTAAGAAGTAATCACACACTGTCCTGGGTCTGGTGTTTCAGGAAGTGTTCTGGTGTATGCTGTGTGCACTCTGTTGTGTTTTGGATGCTCTTTCCAATGGTCAGTCGTCTGCAGAGTTCCTCCTTGCTTCTAGTGTGGAGTGTTTAGACATTCAGCTAGGTGTGCTTTATTTGCTTAATATAAGCCTGGGGGATGAAGCTCAATCCAAATAAATAAATAAATAAATAAGAGAGAGAGAGAGAGAGAGAGAGAAGGAAAAGGAACAAAAAAGCAAACAGGCAAACAAAAAAAATATAGGCCTCATAAAAAAAAAAAAGAAAAGAAAGAAAGAAAAGGGGAAAGATAAAGGGAAGAAGAAAAAAGACTGATCCAAAAACAGAAAATGAAACAAACAGCACAACAAATAAACAAGTTTATAAACTTGATTCAAAAGTAAATGAAAAAAAAATATAGAGTGAATAAAATAAAAAATAAAAATAAAAAATATTAAAATATAAGAAACCCTGGTCCTATTTCCACCAGATCTGAAGCTGATGCTTTGGGGCACTCTATGATTAGTAGACTTAGTACATGTAGGAAAGACCTACTGCACTGCCATACAGTGGCACCTGCTCTAGTAAAGATGCCCCTGTCAGGAGAAGTGGGGTGGAATTTGGTGTAAGAAACTCCAGCCGCTACTGGCAGCACTGTGTTTCTGTGTTTCTCTCCATCCAACTATGCTGGTGGATATGGAGGTGGGGAAGTATGGTATCACCCCATCCTCTCATTCCTGGGGAGGAGAACTCACAGCCTCTGCTGTTCAGGAGGCCTACATAGAAAAGAGAACAATCTCTTTTTCTATGTTCCAGTCTTTTGTCAGATTCCTGCCCTCAACCTATCTATGCCCAGGCTATTGACACACCTGGTGCTACAGTTCTTCTGTGTTTTATCTCTGGCTCAGATTCAAAACTCCAAATCTTAAAGGACCTAGCAAGTCTCAGCCCCCCCTTCTCTCCTGGAGGGGAACATCACAACACTTTGCCTGGCACCATTCTGTCCCCAAAAAGCAGTTGGACACCTGCGCTAATGCCCAGAATCTGTGGTAAAGCACAACAAAAATTTAATCCAGGTTATACTGCTCTCTGCATGTCCTTTTGTTCCCTGCCGTTGAATGGTTTCTCCATGGCATTTTGCAGGTCTTTTGTCCCTGGAATGACAATATACCTTCTTCCAAATACACTCCAGGAAGGGAAACATTCTCTCCCAGTGTGACCCAGGGGATCCCCACACTATGGCATCCTGTGCAAACCCTATGCACTGCTCTCTCTCCTGCTCTCTGCCTCTCTCCCTCACTTCTGTCCACAAAAATTGCTC
This sequence comes from Lontra canadensis, assembly GCF_010015895.1. Classification (NCBI taxonomy): domain Eukaryota; kingdom Metazoa; phylum Chordata; class Mammalia; order Carnivora; family Mustelidae; genus Lontra; species Lontra canadensis. The sequence goes on from NW_022631071.1 coordinate 7,125,376, forward strand.
CATCCCCTCCACAGCACCACAGCTTTTCCCTCCTCCAGTTCATGTCTCCAAACCTTGCATCTATTATGTTCTTTCCCTTCCATTGTGCAGATTGTTTTCTTAATCCTCAGATTGATTTCCTAGTTGTTCAAAATAATTTGATGTTAATCTATCTTTGTCGAAGGGATGAGACAATCCCTACTACTCCACCATTTTGACTCCTTCCCCAAGATAGACATTTTTATATTAATCAATTATTCACCACATTAATATTTAAAAAAAAGATAAATCCTGTATCATCTCAATATTCAATAAAATAATTTGGTGAAATTCAACACCCTTTTCTGATATTAAAAAATAAATTCAACAAACAAGGAATAAAAGGGAATGCACTCAGCCTGATATAGAGCATCTGTGATAATCTTTTGGTATCATTTTATTAAATGATGAGACACTGAATGCTTTTCATTAAGATTAAAGCCAAGAAAATATGTCTGCTCTCAATACTTCTATATGACATTTTAGTGCGGATTGAAACTCATGCAATAAGACAAGCAATTTAAAAAGGCAATTAGATAGTAAAGAAAAAATAAGTTTGTTTTAATTGCAGATGACATTATTGTATACATTGAGAATTTAATCTACAAAAATCTTAGCAAGAGTAATAAGTAAATTTAGTAAGTTTGCAGGTCAGAAGGTCAATATACAAAACTCAATGGTAATTCTATATACTAGCAATAAACAATCAGAAATTAAATTTACATATTTCTAATAGCATCAAAAACATGAAATAGAGTTAAATGTGATAAATATTTGCAAACCTTCTACATTGAAAAATACAAAACATGGCTGAGAGAGTTTAAATAAAATCTAATTACATAAAGAGATGTGTTTTGTTCATGGTCACAGGAGTCAATATAGACAGAGTATAAAATCTCCTGAAACTGATCTATGTGTTCAACACAATCCCAGTAAAAATTCCAGCAGGATTTTGTGTGGGGTGTGTGTGTGTGTGTCTGTGTGTGTTCACCTGTGTGTGTGTATTTGACAAACTGCTTTCAATTATATATGCAAATGCACTGGATCTGGAATAGCCAAGAAAACTTTGAAAAGGAAGAAAAACATAGGAGGAATAAAACATACCTGTTTTAAAGACTTACTATGAATCTATATTAATCAGACCTTATGGTATTGGTGTAATAACAAAAAATATATCAATGGAAAATAATAAGAAGTTCATCAGTATACCTACACACTCATTAAAAACTGATTTTTGACAAAAGTGCAAAGACAATTTAGTGGAGAGAAAATGGTTGTTTCAACAAATAAAACTGAAACAATTTGACAGTCACATGCAAAACCAAACCAAAACAGAACAAAACCCCTTCATTTTATACCTCAAGGCATATGCTAAAATAAACTCCAAATGTATTGGAGACCTAAATGTAAGACCTAAAACTATAGTACTTACAGAAAAGCATAAGAAAAACTATTTGTGTCATTAAATTTTGTAAATATTTTGTATATATGATGATCTATAAAAAATGGATAAGTTCGACTTCATTAAAATTAACACTCCTCAGGAGACAGTGTGGCTTACTTAAATGTCTGCCTTCAGCTCAGGTCATGATCACAGAGTCCTGGGATCAAGGCCTGCATCAGGCTTCCTGCTCAGTGGGAGGTCTGTTTCACCTTTGTCCTCTGTCCTTCCTCCTACTCATGCTCACACACTCTCTCTCTCATTCACTCTCTTCCACAAATAAATGAATAAGATCTTTAAAAAATAAAAATAAATAAATAAAAGTAAGACTTCTCTCTAAAAGATATATTCACGACAATGAAAAGGCAAGCCACAACCTGAGAGAAAGTGACTATAAGTCTTATATCAGATAAAGGTCATATGTTCAGAATATGCAAAAACACTAGGAATTCGATAATAAGAAAATAATTAAAAAGTGCAAAAGATCTGAAGAGATTATTTACCCAAAGTATATAGATTGCATATAACCTGTGAAAAGATACTGAACAGCATTAATCATTTTGGATATACAGATTAAGTACTATGAGATACCACTACACAACCATTAGAATGACTAAAATTAAAAAGTCTGCATCACAAATATTCGGGATAAAGTGGAGTAACTTAAGTTTTTAAAAACTGTATGTTGAACATACAGTTTTACATCCCTGGGATATTTCCCACTTGATCACAGTGTATAATAATATTCATATGCTGCTAGATTTGGTTTGCAAGTATATTGCTGAGAAAGATTGCATCTATTTTTAAAGAGATATCAATCTCTATATTTATTTTCTTATAATAACTTTGTAATGCTTGGTTTTGGGGTAATTCTGTATTTATTGAAATAACTAGGACCTTCTCTTCTATTGTTTGGAGGAGTTTGAGAAGGATGGATGCTAATTCTTCTCAGGGCAACTGAGTGTCTCAGTCATTAAGCTTCTGCCATTGGCTCAGATCCCAATCTCAGGGTCCTGGGATCATCCCACATCAGGCTTCCTGCTCAGCAGGGAGCCTGCTTCTTCCTCTCCCACTCCTCCTGTTTCTGTTCCCTCTCTTGATGTCTCTCCCTGTCAAATAAATAAAATATTTAAAAAAAACCCTCTTCTTTATTTTTTAAAATTTATTTTGAGAGAGAGTGAGAGAGGACAAGCCAGATGAGAGGCAGAGAGAGAGAGAGAAGCAGACTCCCTACTGAGGAGGGACCCCGATGTGGGACTTGATCCAAGGAAACCAGGATCATGACCGGAGTCAAAGGCAGACACTTAACTGAGTGAGCCACCCAGGCAGCCCATTAATTCTTCTTTAAAAGTTTGGTAGAATTCACTGATGACTCCATCTTGTCCTGGGTATTTCTTTTTTGGGAATTTTAAATTATTGATTCAATCCTTTTATTTGCTATAGGCCTGTTTAGCTTTTCTAGTTCTTTATGATTCATTCTTAGACTGTTGATTTATAGGAATTTGTCATTCCAAATGATGTAAGTTGTTATCTCATTGTGGTTTTGATTTTTATATCCTTGATGGCTAATAGTGTTGAGGATTTTTTCATGTGTCTGTTAGCCATTTGTATGTCTTTTTTGGCACAGTATCTTTTCATGTTTTCTGCCCATTTTTTGACTGGGTTGTTAGTTTTTTGAGTGTTGAGTTTGAGAAGTTTTTTTATAGATCTTGAATATTTGTAATTTTACTTGCAAACATCTTCTCTGATTCCGTGGGCTGCCTCTTAGTTTTTTTAACTGTTTCCTTTGCTATGCAGAAGCTTTTTATCTTGGTGAAGTGCCAAAAGTTCATCTTTTGTTTTGTTTCACTTGCCTTTGGAGATGTGTCTTGAAAGAAGTTATTGTGCCTGTTGGTGAAGACATAAGTGTTTATGCTCTCCTCTAGGATTTTAATGGATTCCTCTCTTCCACTGAGGTCTTTCATCCATTTTTAATTTATCTTTGTGTATCGTGTAAGGGAATTGTCTTGTTTCATTCTCCTACATGTAGCTCTCCATTTTTCCCAGCACCACTTATTGAAGAGACTGTGTTTTCTCCATTGGATATATTTCCTGGTTTGTCAAAGATTAATTGACCATAGAGTTGAGGGTCCCTTACTGGAGTCTCTATTCTATTCCATTGGTCTGTGTGTCTGTTTTTGTGCCAATACCATTCTGTCTTGATGATCACATCTTCGTAATATAGCTTGAAGTCAGGCAACATGATGCCTGCCACTTTGTTTCTCTTTTTTATCATTCCGTTGGTGATTCAGTGTCTTTCCTGGTTCCATACAAATTTTAAGATTGTTTGATCGAGCTCCTTGAAAACTATCAATGATACTGAACATGTAGATTGCTCTGGGCAGGATGGACATTTTAACAATGTTAATTTTTCCAACTCATGAGCATGGAACGTCTTTCCATCTTTTTGTGTCTTCCTCAATTGCTTTCATTAATGTTCTTTAGTTTTAGAGTATAAAACCTCTACCTCTTTGGTTAGGTTTATTCCTAGGTATCTTATGGTTCTTGGTGCTATTGTAAATGGAAATGATTCCCTAATTTCTCTTTCTACAGTTAGATTGTTAATGTATAAGAAAGCAACTGATTTCTGTGCATTGATTTTGTATCCTGCCACATTGCTGAATTGCTGTATGAGTTCTAGTAATTTAGGGTTGGTGTCTTTTGAGGTTTCCACAAAAAGTATCATGTCATCTGCAAAGAGACAGAGTTTGACTTCTTCATTGCCAGTTTGGATGTCTTTTATTTATTTTGTTGTCTGATTGCTGAGGCTAGGACTTCTAGCACTATGCTGAACAAGACTGGTGAGAGAGGGCATCCCTGTCATGGGAACTTAAGGGAAAATTTCTTAGTTTTTCACCATTGAGAATGATATTCGCTGTGGGCTTTTCATAAATGGTTTTTATGATATTGAATAATGTTTCCTCTATCTTATACTCTGAAGAGTTTTAATAAGGAAAGAATGTATTTTGTCGAAAGATTTTTCTGCATCTATTGAGAAGATCATATGATTCTTGTCTTTTCTTTATTAATGTGCTCTATCTCATTGATTGATTTGTGATGGGCACCTGGGTGGCTCAGTGGGTTGATTGATTTGTGAATATTGAACCACCCTTGCATCCAGGAATAAATCTTGATTGGTCATGTTGGATCCTGTTGGAACCTATTGGCTAGCATCTTGTTGAGTTAGAATGGCAAAAATTAACAAAACAGGAAATAACAAACATTGGCAAGGAGTGGATAAAGGATAAAGGATACCTCTTACATTGTTGGTGGGAATGCAAGCTGGTACAGCCACTCTTGAAAACAGTAAGGAGGTTCCTCAAGATGTTAACAACAGAGTTATCCTATGACCCAGCAATTGCACTACTAGGTATTTACCCCAAAGATACAAACAGTGAAAAGAAGGGCCATCTGTACCCCAATGTTCATAGCAGCAATGGCCACAGTCACCAAACTGTGGAAAGAGCCAAGATGCCCTTCAACAGACAAATGGATAAAGAAGATATGGTACATATACACAATGGAATATTATTCAGCCATCAGAAATGATGAATACCCACCATTTGCACTAACGTGGATGGAACTGGAGAGGGTTATGATAAGTAAGTCAAGCAGAGAAAGCCAATTATCATATGGTTTCCTATATATGTGGAACATAAAAAATAGCACAGAAGACCATAGAAGAAGGGAGTGAAATCTGAAGGGGGAGAAATCAGAGAGGGAGACAAACAATGAGAGAGTATGGACTGTGGGAAAGAAACTGAAGGCTTCAGAGGGGACAAGGGTGGGAGCAGGCAGTAACAGGGTGATGGGTATTGAGGAGGGCATGTGTTGTGATAAGCACTGGGTGTTATATGTAACAAATCATTGAACACTACATCAAAAACTAATGATGTACTATACAGTGGCCAATTGAACATAATAAAGCTTAAAAAAAGGAATTTGTCTATTTTACCTAGATTATTGAATGCATTGGCCTACAATTGTTTATAGTACTCTCTTGTAATCTTTTTTTTATATTAGTAAAATCAGAAGTATTTCTACTTTAATTTCTGACTAGTAATTTGAATCGTTTTACTTCAGAGTCAATCTACCTAAAGGTTTGTCAATTTTGTTGATCTTTTCAAAGAACTGACTTCTGGTTTGGTTGATTGTCTTTATTTTTTTCTTTTTTAATTCTCTATTTCATTTATTTCTCTCCTAATGTTTGTTATTTTCTTATTTTTTTCTTGTTTTAAGTATATTTTTCTTTTCTTTTTTCAGTGTCTCTAGGTGAGAAGATAGATTATTGACAGAAGGTATTTTTTCTTCCTTCATATAGGTATTTAAAGATATAATTTTACCTCTAAGCACTGCTTTAGCTGCATTTCATAAGTTTTGTAATGTTATGTTTTCTTTTCTTTTTTTTTTTTTAAGATTGTATTTATTTATTTGACAGAGAGAGATCATAGGTAGGCAGAGAGGCAGGCAGAGAGAGAAGGGATAGCAGGCTCCCTGCTGAACAGAAAGCCCAATGTGGGGCTCGAACCCAGGGCCCCGGGACCCTGAGTTCATGACCTGAGCTGAAGGCAGAGGCTTAACCCACTGAGCCACCCAGGCACCCCATGTTATGTTTTATTTTCATTCATCTCAAAATATTTTACTATTTCCCTTCTGATGTCTTCTTTGATACATTCAAGATTGTTTTGTTTAATGTCTATGTATTTTTGAATTCCATAAATGTCTTTATGTTATTAATTTCTAGAATCATTCAGTTATATTCAAGAATATGATTTGTATGGGGTGCCTGGGTGGCTCAGTCAGTTAAGCATCTGCCTTTAGCTCAGGTCATGATCCCAGGGTCCTGGGATCAAGCCCCACCTGGGGTTACCTGCTCAGCTGGAAGCCTGATTCTTCCTCTGTCCCTTCTCCCTGCCCATGTTCTTTCTCACTCTCAAATAAATAAATAAAATCTTTAAAAAAATACAGTTTGTCTTACTTATTTTCTTTTAAACTTCTTGAAGGTTGTTTTTTATGATTTAACATATAGTCTATCCTGGAGAATTTTCTATTTCCACTTGTGGAAAGTGTATTTTATGCTGTTGTTGGTTGGAATATGCTATAGATGTACACTAGTTCTAGTTGGTTTGTAAGATTATTTCAGTTTTCTGTTTTCTTGTTGATTTTTTTTGCCTGTATTTCTGTATATTATTCAAATTGGAGTATTGAGGTTTTTAAATATTTTTGTTATATTTTCTTTTCTTTCTTTATTTTAATTGTTCTGCCTTTATATAAGACACAAATTGAAACAGCATTCCAAAATAATTTAAATTGGCAAATTGCCCTTAGTGGCTTTACTGGAAACACTTCTTTTCATTATCCCTCTTTACCTGTTGTTTCCTTTTTAAAACATACTGCTTTTGTCCTTCCTAAAATTACTTCTAAAAATCCAATAACAGGTGCCCCTACTTAATTTTTTTTTATTTCTTTTCAGCATAACAGTATTCATTGTTTTTGTACCACACCCAGTGCTCCATGCAATCCGTGCCCTCTCTAATACCCACCACCTGGTTCCCCCAACCTCCCACCCCCTGCCCCTTCAAAACCCTCAGATTGTTTTTCAGAGTGCATAGTCTCTCATGGTTCACCTCCCCTTCCAATTTCCCTCAACTCCCTTCTCCTCTCCATCTCCCCTTTGTTATATTTTCTATTTCACATTTCATTTCTGAGTTTGGTTCATGTATTTTGGTGCTCTCTGTATGTATGTATGTATACACACACATACACAAATACATATATACACACACATACATACATGCACATATATAGATATAGATATATTATTGATATATCTCCTGGATAGGTAGATTTATCATTATGAAATGTGCTATCTCAAGAAATATTTTGTTTTGCTTTGTTTTAAAGTTTATTTCCTCTGACATTAATATGGCCTCCCCAACTAACTTTTGTTGTTTCTTTCAAGGAATATATTTATTTATCCTTTCACTTTAAACCTACTTGTGTCTTTAGAGGTAGGTAGTTTCTTATATACAGAACCTTTTTGGATCATGTTTTCTTTTTAATCCATTTTGACAAACTCTGCCTTTAATTAGAGTGTTTAATTCATTTAAAATTATTTTAAAAATTGATAATGAATGAATTTCTTCAGCCAATTTTCTATATGTCATATCTGTTCAGTTCTCAGTTCCTCATCACTGCTTTCATTTGTGTTTAATTGAATTTTTTTTTAGTAGCATACTACTAGATTTCCTTCTTTCCTTTTCTATATATTTTTTAGTTCTGTTCTTAGTGGTTATTTTGGGGAATACAATTAAGGTCTTAATTTTGTAAAATCTAATTAGAATTTATAACAATTTAGTTTTGGGATTATACACAATCTCTTTCTTATACAGATCTGTTCTCTCTTTATGTTTTTAATGTCAAAAATTACAACTTTATGTATTATGTGACAATTAACATATGTTAATAATTATTGACTTATGAATTTTCCTCTTATTTATTTCTTTGAATTTATTATTTAAAATCTAGTTAGTTAACATACAGTGTGTAATGTTACCTTCAGGTGTAAAATTTAGTGATTCATCACTTCCTTACAACACCTGTGCTCATTACAAGTGCGCTTCTTTTTTTTTTTTTAAGATTTTATTCATTTGACAGGAAGATCACAAGTAGGCAAAGAGGCAGGCAGAGAGAGAGAGGGAAGCAGGTTCCCTGCTGAGCAGAGAGCTGGATGCAGGGCTTGATCCCACGACCCTGAGATCATGACCTGAGCTGAAGGCAGAGGCGTAACCCACTGAGCCACCCAGGTGCCCCACAAGTGCACTTCTTTATACCATCACCTACTTACACCATTCCCCACCCACTTCCCCTCTATTAACCATCAGTTTGTTCTCTATAGTTAAAGAGTCTGTTTCTTGGCTTGGCATTTTTTCCCTATGAATTTTAGTTTTAAATCACATTGAAAAAATAGTAGTTACATACCAAAAATGGGATAATACTGTCTGTTGTATTTGTCCACATAATTACTTTTACCTTGTTCTTTATTCTTTATATTCCCTTGAATTACCATCTAGTGGTCTTTCATTTTCAGTCTGATGTATTCTTATAGCATTTCTTACTAGGAAGGTCTTCAAGAAAAGTTTTTTCAGCTCACTTATTTCAAAATGACTTTATTCTTATGTCATCTTTGAAGCATAATATTGCCAAGTATGGAATTCATAGTTAACAATATTTTTTTTTCTTTAAGAACTTTGAAAAAATACCACTTCACTGTCTTTTTCAGCTCTCCAGTATCTGCTGAGAAATTAGTTGTAATTCTTATTGAGATGCCCTGGACATGATGAGTCATTTCTCTCTTGCTGCTTTCAAGATTCTTTTTTCTTTATCTTTGGCTTTGGACCATTTGATTATAATTTGTCTCAGTGTGTAACTCCTTTTATCAGCCATTAAGATTTTGACCTTCTTGAATGTGTACATCAAGGTTTTTCATCAAACTGAGGAAAAATTTGACCATTAATTTTTCAATATTCTTTCAGAACTTTTCTCACTCTCTTTTTCTTTTTGGACACAGTGAACATTAACCTATCTAAAATTAGTTTCTATCTCTCCCATGTCTGCTTTAACCTAAATGTGTTGATTTCATGGGTGTATACATACAACAAAACTTAACAAATTTACTATTTAGTTTGTCAATTTTACCTCAGTAACAAAAGTTTGAAAATGTGGACTGCAAAGTGTCCTCACATGTAAACTTCCTTGTGTATATTGAGAAGAGATAGAAGCCAAAAGATTATTTATTTGTAACAAATGTTTTAGTAGGTTGGGAACCACAAAGAAAATAAAAGTGTTCCCAAAATGTGGAACTGGAGAATAATCTGCACAATTGGAAGGAGAGAATGCGGCAGATTGTGAGGTTTAGAGCCATGAATTATCAAGGAGAGAGAGAAAGAGAGTGGGAGAGTTCAATGGGTAAGGCTCATACAATAAGCCAAAGGGAGGAGATCCCATGAGTTGCATTGGGAGATATCTCTGCTCCCCTTACTGGAGTACATTTGAAGAGCATATTTTACCTCTTCAGGGACAAAAGACCAATTGAGAGCCATTAAGTTGTGAAGAACTGCAGGAACAGAGGTGCAAGCAGAGGGCAGATAACCTGGTAGCATCTTTTCACTATGAGCCACAATAGTCTCAAGCCACTGTACATACTCTGAATGACTAATTTTCTGGGACATAACAATAGAGAATAGAAATGTGCAAACGGCACACAACCTAATTGCAGTTTTTTGTGTGCCACAATATACTCAAGCTGCTGTACAACTGCTTTTCTGGAACAGAACAGAGTAGAGGATTGAAATACACATAAATGACAGATAACCTGGTTGCAACATTTTGCTGTGCATCACAATACACAATAGCCATTGTGCGTACACTGCACAATTGCTTTTCTGGGACAGGACAGTGCCAGGCATGACACAAAGCCCTCCTCTGGGGGAGTGGAGTGGGTCTGCACCTTGTCATGCCCATTAAAATTTGAAGTTTTGAATCCAGTCACTAGTCAGAGATAAATACAGATCTGTGGTTCCTGGTGCTCAGATGGCTAAGACACCAACAGATTAAGGGCAGGGATCTGAGGAAACCCCAAACATAGGATATTATTCACCTTTCTATGAGGGCCTCCTGTACAGCTGTGTAAATGAATTCCCCTCCCCGGTGAATAGAGGGTGGAGTGACACTATCTTCCTCCTCTACCAAGCCTCCCTCCTCCCATCCACTGGCATGATCACACTTCAGAGAGAAATACAGCGCCTCCAGGGAAATCTGGAGTCCCTTCCACAAAACCCTGCACCCATATTCCTGGAAGGGGCATGTTTACAAGGTCAAGTTTGTTTGTAAGCCAGGTCACCAGGCCTTTCCCTCACAAGACCAACACAGACCCTCCACATGGACCAAGTCTGTTGATTAAAGAGTGCCCAAAGTGTCAGTTTTAGTTCTGGTGGAAATAAGACTAGGTTTTGCTTTTATTTAATTTTTAAATTTGTATTTATTTATTTTATTTTATTTTTTTTTTTTTTTTGGCCACGGCCAATGCGACAAATCGACCAGGAAAACATGAGGGTTAAGAGGATGGTGAAAAGAAATTAAGAGACAAAGAAATGGGGGCAGGAGGGACACTGAGGAGGATGTCCAACAGTTCCAATTTTATTCCACATCTTACAATCATTTATAAGGCAGACCAGAATAGGAGGAGTAATAAACCAGTACCTAGTCAGACGACCGCAAGTTTCTATAACAAGTTTACATTAACTACAAGCAAACCTCGTGATGTCAGGTAGTTTTGGCTAAAGCCATTAGCAAGACAATCAACCAGGGAGTGGGTTATGGGAGGTACAGAACAACAAGGACCAACTATGAATTCATGACCCTGACTACATTGTTCCCTTCTGTAGGTGGAGTGTGTGGGAAGTCACATAGGCGAGCGCTCAACACATAGTACAGACCCTTTTCTCAGTGTTACTCATATTTCCCATCCTTAACCTTGTCAAGGTGTCTGGACTTTGAAGGAGACACAAGTCAGGGCCTGGTTTGATGCTCGACTGCGACCGTGCTGTGGCCTCCAAGTTTTTTTTAACTTTTTATTTGTTTGTTTGTTTTTATCTTTTATTTTATACATTTCATCTTTTTTAAAATTATATTTTTATGGCTTCATGCTAACAATTTTTTTCATTTTTTAGTTCATTTGTTTCCTTCTCTTATTTCTTCTTTTTTCTTCTTTCATTACTCTTTATTCTTTCTTTCTTTCCTTTCTCTCTTTCTTATTCTTTGGATACAGGCTTATAATTTTTTGTTTCTCTGCTTGCATTTTTGTTCCTTTTCCTCTTCTTTTACTTTGGATAAGGTTGTTTTCTTGTTTGTTTTTTTGTTTGTTTGTTTGTTTTGTTTTGTTTTGTTTTCTGCTACACTTAACAAACAAATCAAAGCAAATCCAGTTAAAGGTCCGAACATTCCCCAATACAAGCAAGGAAAATATGCTTTATAGGATGGTCCATTGGGAAAGAGCAGCCAAAACACAATAGCAGAGTGCATACAGCATTTACAAGAAACACTTCCTGAAGTGCCAGGCCATGGACAGTGCATGACCTCTTTTTAATATAATATTGCTCTGAGTATAACAAGTTTTCATAACACACAAAAGACATAAAATTATTAAAAATGAAAAGACAGAAGAATTCTCCCCAAAAGAAAGGTCAGGAAGATTTCACAACCAGGAATTTGCTCAAAGCTGATATAACCAATATATGTGAACAAAAATTTAGATCAACAGGTATAGGACTACTAGCTGGACTTGAAAAAAAGGCATATAAGACAGCAGAGAAACTCATGCTCAAGAGATAAAATACCTAAAAACTAATCAGGCCAAAATAAAAATTACTATAACTGAAATGTAAAACAGATTGGATATAATCACTCTGAGAATGGAAGAAGGAGAAGATATGATAGGTTATATAGAAGATAAAATTATGGAAAATCATGAAGCTGAAAAGAAGAGAGAAAGAAAAATATTAGATCACCAATATAGACTTAGGAAACTAAGCAAATCCATAAAGAGAAATAAGATACATATCATAGGGGTTCCAGAAGACAAAAAAAAAGGAAAAGGGGGAAGAAGGTTTATTTGACTAAATTATACCTGAGATATTCCCCAGCTTGAAGAAGGAAAAAAGCATTCGGTTCCCAAAAGCAGAGAGAACTCCCCCCAAATCAACAAAAACAGTTCAACACCAAGATGTATTATAGTGAAACTTGCAAAATACAAACATAAAGAGAGAATCCTGAAAATGGCCTGGGTGGACACATAAGATTTACAAGGGCGGATGCATAAGATTGGCAGCAGACCTATCCACAGAGACCTGACAGGTCAAAAAGGAATGGCATGGTATATTCAACATGCTAAATGGGAAAAATATGTAGCCAAGAATACTTTATCTAACAAGTCTACCATTCAGAATAGAAGGAGAAATGGAATTTCCCACACCAACAAAAACTAAAGGAGCTCATGAGTACGAAACTTTAAACCCTACAAGAAATATTAAAAGGGACACATTGTGTAGGAAGGAAAGAGCCAAAGCCACAATGGCTATAGGGGAAGAGAGAAAATCTCCAGAAACAGTGACTTTACAGGTAATGCAATGGCAATAAGTTCATATCTATCAATAATTACTTTGAATATAAATTGCCTAAATTCTCCAATGAAAAGATAAGGTGTCAGAGTGGATAAAAAACACAAGACCCATTTATATGTTCCTTACAAGGGACTACATTTAGACTCAAAGTCACCTCTAGATTGAAAGCAAGGAGCTGGAGAATAATTATCATCTTAAATGACATCCAAAGAAACCTGGAGTAGCCATCTTCATATCAGAAAAACCAGAGTTCAAACCAAAGACTGTAATAAGAGATGAAGAAAGACACTCTACCATAATAAATAGGCCAAATACAAGAAGCTCTAGCAATTGTAAATATATATGCCCCTAACTTGGGAGCACTCAAATATATAAATCAGTTAATAAGAAACTTAAAGAAACTCATTGACACTAATATAATAGTAAAGTACATTAATACCCTACTCACAGCAATTCCTATATCATCTAAGCAGAGGATCAACAAGGAGTCAAGGACTTTGAATGACACACTGAACTGGATGGACTTAACAGATACATGCAGAACACTTATTCCTAATGCAGCAAAAAAAAAAAAAACATTTTAATCAAATGTACAAGAAACATTCTTCAGAATAGATCACATACTGTGTCACAAATCAGGCTTCAACTGGTACAAAAAGTTGGAGATCCTACCATGAGTAGTTTCAGAACACAATGCTATGAAACTTGTTGATAACAACAACAACAAAAATGGAAATACCACAAATGTATGAAGGTTAAAGAATGTATTACTAATAAATGGGTCAACCAGGAAATTAAAGAACATTTTAAAATCATTTTTTAATTTATTTTCAGCATAACAGTATTCATTGTTTTTGTACCACACCCAGTGCTCCATGCAATCCGTGCCCTCTCTAATACCCACCACCTGATTCCCTCAACCTCCCACCCCCCACCTCTTCAAACCCTTCAGATTGTTTTTCCGAGCCCATAGTCTCTCATTGTTCACCTCCCTTTCCAATTTCCCCCAACTCCCTTCTCCTAACTCCCCATGTCCTCCATGCTATTTGTTATGCTCCACAAATAAGTGAAACCATATGATAATTGACTCTCTCTGCTTGACTTATTTCACTCAGCATAATCTCTTCCAGTCCTGTCCATGTTGCTACAAAAGTTGGGTATTCATCTTTTCTGATGGAGGCATGTTCATCATCACTAGCCATCAGGGAGATTCAAATTAAAACCACCTTGAGATACCACCTTACACCAGTTAGAATGGCCAAAATTAGCAAGACAGGAAACAACATGTGTTGGAGGAGATGTGGAGAAAGGAGAACCCTCTTCCACTGTTGGTGGGAATGCAAGTTGGTGCAGCCTCTTTGGAGAACAGTGTGGAGATTCCTCAAGAAATTAAAAATAGAACTTCCCTATGACCCTGCAATTGCACTACTGGGTATTTACCCCAAAGATACAGATGTAGTGAAAAGAAGGGCCATCTGTACTCCAATGTTTAAAGAACATTTTTTTTTTTAAATACATGGAGTCAAATGAAAATGAAAACATGGGTGCCTGTGTGCCTCAATTAGTTAAGCCTCTGCCTTCAGCTCAGGTGATGATCCCAGGGTCCTGGGGTCGAGTCCTGCATTGGGCTTCTAGGAGGTGGCTTGCTTCTTTTCCTCTCTTTGCCCCAACTCATTGCTCATGCTCTCTCTTTCTCATATACATAAATAAAATCATTTAAAGAAAAAAGAAAATGAAAAGAAGACATTTGAAAATCTTCAGAATGTAGCAAAGATGGTCCTAAGAAGGGAGTATATACTAATACAGGCCTTCTTCAAGAAGCAAGAAAATTCTCAAATATACAACTTAAACTTACACATAAAGGACAAGAAAATGACAAAAAAATAAAGCCTAAATCCAGTGGGAGAAGGAAAATAATAAAGGTTAGGGCAGAAATCAATGCTGTAGAAATTAAAAAATAAATAGTAGAACATATCAATGAAACTAGGAGCTGGTTCTTTGAAAGAATTAATGAGACTGACAAACCCCTAACTAGACTTACCAAAATGAAAGAAGAAAGGATCCAAATAAATAAAATCATGAATGAAAAAGAGAACACAACTGACACCACAGAAATTCAATAAGAATATAATATTATGAAAATTATATGCCAACAAATTAGGTAACCTGGAAGAAAGTGATGCATTCCTAGAAACTTATAAACTACCAAAACTGAAACAGGAAGAAATAAAAAACTTGAACAGACCCATTACTAGCTAGAAAATTGAAGCAGTAATCAAAAATAACCCAACAAACAAGAGTCCAGGGCTGGATGGCTTCCCAGAGGAATTCTACCTAATATTTAAAAAAGAGGTAACACCTACTCTACAGAAGGAATTTAAAAGAAAAAGAAGAAGGAGAAGAAGAAGAAGAAGAAGAAGAAGAAGAAGAAGAAGAAGAAGAAG
>NW_022631071.1:7140507-7269777 GCF_010015895.1 Lontra canadensis
AAGAAGAAGAAGAAGAAGAAGAAGAAGAAGAAGAAGAAGAAGAAGAAAGAGAGAGAGAGAGAGAGAGAAAGAAAGAAAGAAAGAAATGGAAGGAAAACTTCCAAATTCATTTTATGATGCCAGAACTACCTTAATTCCAAAACCAAAGACCCATCAAAAAGGAAAATTACAGACATATATCCTTGATGAACATGGATGTCAAAATTCTTACCAAGATACTAGTCAATAGGATCCAAATGTACATTAAAAGGATTATTCACCACAACCAAGTTGGATTTTTTTCCCCTGCACTTCAAGAGTGGTTCAACATTTTCAAATCAAACAACGTGATACATCACATTAATACAAGAAAGGACAAGAATAATATGATCTTCTTGGAGCACCTAGGTGGCTCAGTCAGTTAATATCTGCTTTTGGGTCAGGTCATGATCTCAGGGTCCTGGGATTGAGTCCACTTTGGGCTCCCTGCTCAGCAGGGGGCCTGCTTCTATCTCTCTCTCTCTCTGCTGCTCTCCCTGCTCGTCCTATCTCACTCTCTTTCTCTGTCAAATAAACAAATGAAATCTTTAAAAAAATAAAGAATGATAAGCTCCTCTCAATTGATGTAGAAAAAGCATTTGACAAAATACAACATCCTTTCTTGATTAAAACTCTCCATAATATGGGGATATAGGAAATACACCTCAATATCATAAAAGCCATCTACAAAATATTCACAGAGAATACTGTTCTCAAAGGGCAAAAACTGAGACCTTTTCCCCCTAAGGTCAGGAACACAACAAGGATGCCCACTCTCAGAACAGTTGTTCATCAGAGTACTAGAAGTCTTAACCTCAGCGATCAAACAACAAAAAGAAATAAATTACCTTTGAATTGGCAAAGAGAAAGTCAAACTCTCTCTCTTAGCAGATGACATGATACTTTAGGTGGAAAAACTAAAATACTCCACACAAAAATTCCTAGAAGTTATAGAAGAATTCAATGCACAGAAATCAGTTGCATTTCTATGTAATAACAATGAGACAGAAGAAAGTGAACTTAAAGAACTAATCCTTTACAATTGCACCAAAATCCATAAGATAATTTGGAATAAACCTAACCACAGTGGTAAAGTATCTGTACTCCAAAAGCTACAGAACACTTATGAAAGATATTGTGGAAGACACAAAGAAATGGAAAAACACTCATGATATGGAAGAATAAATATTGTTAAAACATCTATGGTATCCAGAGCAATCTACACATTCAATGCAATCTCTATAAAAATTGCATCAATATTTTTCACAGAGTTGTAACAAATAACCCTAAAATTTGTATTGAACTAAAAAAAGACCCAGAGGAAAGTTGTTGTTTTTTAAATATTTTTTAAAGTATTTATTTGACAAAGACAATGAGCACAGAGGGAGCAGCTGGCAGAGGGAGCAGCTGGCAGAGGGAGAGGGAGAAGCAGGATTTCTGGGAACCTGATGTGGGGCTCAATCCCAAGACACTAGAATCATGGCCTGAACTGGTGGCAAAAACTCAACTGACTGAGGGACCCAGGAACCCCTAGCCAGAGGAATGTTGAAAAAGAAAACCAGCAGTGGTGGCATCACAATGCCAGACTTCAAGTGATATTACAAAGCTGTAATCATCAAGATGGTATGGTACTGGCACAAAAATAGACACAAGGAACAATGGAACAGAACAGAGAACCCCGAAATGGACCTTTAACTCTATGACCAACTAATCTTCAATAAAGCAGGAAAGAATATCCAATGGAAAAAGAAAAGTCTCTTCAATAAGTGGTATTGGTAAAATTGGACAGCCCCATGTAGAAGAATGAAATAGGACCATATTCTTACACCATACACAGAGATTAACTCAAATGAAGGAAATACCTAAATGTGAGACAGAAATCCATTAAAATCCTAGAAGAGAATATAGGCAGCAACCTCTTTGACCTCAGATGCAGCAACTTCTTGCTAGACATGCCTCCAAAGGCAGTGCAAACAAAACACAACAAAGACAGTGAAACAAAAAGAAAAATGAAGTATTGGGACTTCATCAAGATAAAAAGCTTCTGCACAGCAATGAAAATCAACCAACCTCAAAGTCAACCTAAAGAATGGAAGAAGATATTTGCAAATGACATACCAGATAAAGGGCTGGTATCAAAGATCTATAAAAGTCTTAAGAAATTCAACACCCCAAAAACAAATAATCTAGTCAAGAAATAGGTAGAAGACATGCACATATATTTTTCCAAAGAATATGTACACGTGACCAACAGACACATGAAAACATGTTGAAAAAATGCTGCATCATGGATATACAAATCAAAACCCTATGAGATACCAACTCACACCAGTCAGAATGGCTAAAATTATCAAGACAGGGAAAATCAAATGTTGGCAAGGATTTGGAGAAGGGGGACCCTCTTACACTGTTGGTGGGAATGCAAGCTGGTACAGCCACTCTGGAAAATAGTATGGAGGTTCCTCGAGAAATTAAAAATAGAGCAACACACAACCCAGCAATTGCACTACAAGGTATTTACTCCAAAGATACAAATGGTTGTGATCCAAAGGGGCACCAGCACCCCAATGTTTTTAGCAGCAATATCCATAATAGCCAAACTGAAAAAAGCTGAGATGTCTTTTGACAGATGAATAGATAAAGAAGATGTGGTATATATACATGATTGAATATTATTCAACCATCAGAAAGGATGAATGCTTGCCATTCTCATCAGTGTGCCTGGAACTGGAAGATATTATGCTGAACCAAATAAGTCAATTAGAGAAAGACAATTTTCATATGGTTTCACACATATGTGGAATACAAGAAAGAGGTCAGAGGACCATAGGGGAAGGGAGGAAAAACAGAATGGGTAGTCATCAGAAAGGGTGAAAAACCATGAGAGACTTTTAACTATAGGAAACCAACTGAGGGTTGCTGGAGGGGTTGTGGGTGGGGAATGTGGAAACTGGGTGATGGGTATTAAGGAGGGCATGTGATGTGATGAGCATTGGGTGTTATATGCAACTGATAATTTATTGAACACTGCATCTGAAACTAACGATATATTATAAGATAGCTAATTGAATTAAACAATATTTTCTGCATTAATAATGGAGAAATAGCAGCCATAATAGACCATGTTCCTAATCCTTTTCCATCCTTGAAAGTAATCATGCAAGTTGATTAATGGATGGTTTTAAAATGTAAATAAGGGATGCATGTTTTACTAAAGATTTTATGTATCTGTAACAATGTATTTACATACATATATAGATAGAAATAGATCCTTCAGATACTGGAAGTGCAGTAAAATAATTCTAGCTAAGGAGATGAGTTCTAATAACAATCTTAGAATATTAGCTCTGAACAGTACTTTAGAATGAATATGAAATCTGAATTGTAGATCACTGCTAAGGAAGTTCTGTTTATTATATTTTAACCATAGTCCATAATATTAAAATAAAATACTGTAAACTAATTTTAAAGTATGTTAAAATAATTGATCACCATACATAACAGGATATTATAAGCAAAAATATTTTAATGCACACCATTTACTTGTACCTTTGTGAACATTAATATTTGCCAATATTGTGCTTTTAAAAATCACATCATTGGAAATTAAAAATTTATAAAATAATGTGTTTTGTGATAATGATTTATTCATAATATATTCAGTTCATGTATATACCTGGGAGGAAATGCCAACTCAGATATTCTCCATCATAAAGGTAACTGGAAGATTATGCTATATTTTCTGGTTATAATGTAAAACTATAAAGTGAAAAAGTAGAAATAAGGTGAAAGAAACACCAAAGGAAATCAAAATGTTTCCCCTTTAGACAATTTTGTTTGGTGTAGTGTTGAATAGATGATCTTTCCACTCTGTGAAGGTAATTGTAGGAATTCTAAGTTATTGCAGTTCCCATTTTTTTCCCTGTAGACACAGCCTATATTCATAGATCACTAATTTCTTGGTTGTAAAAGCAAGAAACAAAACAAATTTGTGCTGCCAGAAAAAACTGAATTTCTAATTTAAACTTTATTTAGATTCAGCCAAATGATTTGTTATCTTACTGCTTTAGTTTCTCAATGTGTAGAATAGACATAATTTTTTTTTAAAACTCAGTGAGATGTATCAAATTAAATACTAGACAGAAGAGTGGGCTGGAAAAAAGTGAAAATACAATATAATTCCAATTTTTACACAGAAGCCTGGAATTTTTTATTAGAGATGGGAAAGGGATAATGTTTTGAATGTGTTGTAAGAGTGTAGGTATATCTCTTGTTTTTGTGGCATAAGTGTGGTGTCTTTGCATATGGCAAATTCAGGTATGAGTGTGGTGTATCTGTGATGTATGTGTGGTGATTGTGTGCTGTATATGTGGTTTGCATGGTGTATGTGCATTGTGTGTTGTATGTACGTTTTGTGTTTGATTTATGTGAAGTGTGTGTGGTATGTTTGGTGTGTGTGTGTGTGTATGTGTGTTGTAATTGTGGTATGTTTTATGGGTGAGTTGTATATGTAGTGTTTTGGGCATATGCATAATTAATGTGTGGTATGTGGTTTGTGTGTAGTATATGTGTGGTGTGTTTGGTGTATATGTGCTGTGTTTGGTATATATGTGGTATCTGTGTGTGTTGTTTGTGATGAGTATGGTTGTGTATGTGAAGTCTGATTCATGTGTGATGTGTGTACAGCACATGAGTGTGTCATATGTGTGATATATGCTCAGTGTATGTGTACTGTGTATTTGGTATATATGTGATGTTTGTGGTGTACTGGTGCTGGGTGTATGTTGCGTATGTGTGTGTGTATGCTGTATGAGTTGTCTCTGTGATGTAGGAGTGGTAGGTCTCTGTTGTATGTGTAGTGTATGTGTGTTCTATGATTGTGGGTAATATATTCAGTTGTGAGTTTGGTACATGTGTGTTGTATGTGTGGTATTTCAGTGATGTATGTGTGTTTTGTGTTATTATGTGTGTTTTGGAAATATAGTTTGTGTGTTATATTGTGGTGTGGGTGATGAAAATGGGTGTGCATGCTATCTTTTCACTGTGTTTGTGATATATGTGTGATATGTGTGGTGTTAGTGTATTTGTGTAGCCTCTGTATAAGTGTGTTTGGTATGTATGTTATCTCTGTGTGTGTCACATATGTGGTGTTTGTATTATATATGTGATGTTTCTGTGATATATGTGTATATGTGTGTTCAGTGTGTTGTTTTGTGTATTTTCTGTGTGTGTATATGTGTGTATATGTTTAGAGATTGTGTTGGATGTGCTGTATGCCTGTTAGGTGTCTGTTGTTTCTGTGCTGTTGCATGCTGTGTAGTCTGTATGTGGAATATGTGTAGTGCGTTCATGGTGTATATTTTCACGTGTTATTTGTGTGCTATGTGTGTGGTGCATGTGCAGTGCGTTTTTGTGTGGTATATGTTGTGTGTGGGTAGTACATGTGTGGTGTTTGTGTTATGTGTGCTGTGAATGTGTATAATATGAATCATTTATAATATATATTGGTGTTTGTGTGGTAAATATATGTAAATATATGTAAATATATGTATGCTTAGTGTATGTGTGGTGTGTGTGTAATGTATATGTGGTATTTTGGTGGTAAGTGAGGGATGTATGTGGATTGTGTGAGTGATATATATGGTATGTTGGTGGCATATGTGGGGTTTGTGGAAATGGTATGTGTGATGATTGTGTGTGTTGTGTGTGTGTGGTATAATTATGGTGTGTTTTTGTAGATGTTTAATGTGTGTATGGTATATGTGTGCTGTGTTTTTGTTTCCTATATATGTGGTGTGTGTGGAGTGTATGTATTTGTTTGTAACCTATGTGTAGTATATGTGTTATATATGTGACATGTGTGGTTTATGTGATTATTGTATGTTTCTGTGGTATATGTGCTATGTGCTATTTGTGTTTGCAATGTACATGTGGCTATTGCTTCAAATATGTGTGGTGTGAATGTGGTGTGTGTATGCATTATATTAAGGGTATGTGTTGCTTACATGTGGTAGGTATGGTGTTTGTGATATGAATTGTAGTATGTGTGTTGCATACTGTGTGTTCTACCTTGTATGTGTGGTATGTATTGTGTGTGTGCTGTGTTTTTGTTAATTTTATTTTAATTCTAGTACAGTTAGCAATGTTATATTACTTTTAGGTGTATAATATAGTGATTGAACAATCCTATACATCACCCAGTGTTCTTCACGACAAGAATATTCCTTAAATCCTATCACCAATTCCACCCATCCACTCACTCACTTCCCTTTGATAACCATGACTTTCTTCTCAATTATTAGAAGTCTGTTTCTTGCTTTGTCTCTCTTTTTTTTCCTTTGCCCTTTTTTTTAACTTTCTAAGATTCCACATTATGAGTGAAATTATATATTTGTCTTTCTCTGACTTGTTTGCTTAGTATTATAATCTCTAGCTCCATCCATGTGTTTGCAAATGGTAAGATTTCATCCCTTTTATGGTTGAATAATATTCTATGTTTACCACACCTTTATCCATTTGTCTATTGATAGACATTTGGGCTGAATCCATAATTTGGCTATTGTAAATAATGCTGCTATAAACATAAGGGTGCGTGTATCCCTTTTAATTAGTGTTTTTGTATTATTTGGGTAAATATCCAGTAGTGCAATTACTGGATTTTAGGGTAGTTCTAATTTTAACTTTTTGAGGAACTTCCATACTATTTTCCAGCAGGCTGTACCAGTTTGCATTCCCAGCAACAGTGAAAGAGGGCTTCTTTTTCCCCACATCCTTGTCAACACTTATTTCCTGTGTTTTTGATTTCACACATTCTGACAGGTGTGAGGTGACAACTCACTGTAGTTTTGATTTGCATTGCCTTGATGATGAACCACATTGAGCATCTTTTCATGTGTCTGTTGGCCATCTGGATGTCATTTTTGGAGAAATACCTGCTTATGTCTTCTGTCCACTTTTTAATTGGATTGCTTGTTTGTGTGTTTGTGTAAGTTCTTTATGTATTTTGGATATGAAACCTTTATTAGATATGTCATTTGCAAATATCTTCTTCCATTCCATAAGTTGCCTACTAGTTTTGTTGAATGTTTCCTTCTCTGTGTAGGAACTTTTTATTTTTATGAAGTTCCAGTAATTTATTTTTGCTCTTATTTCCCTCACCTCAGGGGGAAATAAAAAAAGGTGCTAGGGCCAATATCAAAGAAATTATTGTCTGTACTGTCTGCTAAAATTTTTATGTTTTCAGATCTCATATTTAGGACATTTTAAATATTTTATTTATTTATTTAATAGATAGATACAGAGCTAGAGAAGAAACGCAATCAGGGGGAGTGGGATAGGGAGAAGCAGGCTTTCCATGGAGCAGGGATCCTGATGTGGGGCTTGATCCCAGGACTCTGGGATCATGACCTGAGCTGAAGGCAGACACTTAACTACTGAGCCAGTGATGTGTCCCTCATATTTAGGTCTTTAATCCATTTTTAATTTATTTTTGTGTATCATGAAAGAAAGAAGTCCAGTTGCATTCCTTTGCAGGCTGCATCCAATTTCCCCAACCCATTTGTAGATGATACTATCTTTTCCCTATTGGATATTTTTTTCTTTGTCAAAGATTAATTTGTCATATTGTTGTGGGTTTATTTCCAAGCTTCCTATTCCATTCCATTGATCTGTATGCCCATTTTTTGTGCCAGTACCATATTGTTTTGATTACTACAGCATTGCAACATAACTTGAAATCTGGAATGTGATTCCTCCAGCTTTGCTTTTCTTTTTTCAAATGTGCTTTGGCTTTGGGTTCTTTTTAGTTCCATACAAATTTTAGGATTATTCCATTCTATGAAAAATGTTGTTGGTATTTTTTTTCTTTTTTTTAAATTTTTTAATTTATTTTCAGCATAACAGTATTCTGTTGTTGGTATTTTGATAGCGATTACATTAAATGTGTAGATTGCTTTGGTAGTATAGACATTTTAACAATATTTCTTCCTCCAATCCATGAGCATATAATATCTCTACATTTATTTGTGTCATTTACAGTTTCTTTCATAAGTGTTTTATAGATTTCAGAGTACAGGTCTTCCACGTTTTTGGCTGGTTTGATTCCTAATCATATTATTTTTGGTGCAATTGTAAATGTAATTGTTTCTTAATTTATCTTTCTGATGCTTCATTATTGGTGTATAGAAATGCAACAGATTTCTACACATTGATTTCATATCCTGCAACATTTCTGAATTCATTTATCAGTTCCAGTAATTTTTTGGTGACTCTTTAGGGGTTTCTATTTATAGTATCATGGTATCTGTAGATAGTGAAAGTTTTACCTTTCTTTACCAATGCGGATGTCTTTTATTTCCTTTTGTTGTCTGATTGTTATTGCTAACACTTTCAGCACTGTGTTGAATAAAAGTGATGAGAGTGTACATCCTTGCCTTATTCCTGACCTTAGGGGAAAATCTATCTGCTTTTCCCATTGAATGTGATGTTCCTTGTTTTTCATATATGTCCTTTATTATGTTGAGGTATGTTCCCTCTAAACCTCCTTTGTTGAGGGTTTCTATTATGAATGGATGTGTACTTTGTCAAATGCTTTTTCTGCATCTATTGAAATGATCATATGTTTTTTATCTTCTCTCTTTTTATGTGATATATCATATTTATCGATCTGCAAATATTGAACCAACCTTGAATATGAAAAATAAATCCCACTTCATCATAGTGAATGATTTTTAAAATGGATTATTAGATTCTGTTTGTTAGTATTTTTTTGAGGAGTTTTGCATCTATGTTTATCAAAGATATTTGATTGTAGTTCTCTTATTCGTGGTATCTTTATGTGGTTTTGGTGTCAGGGTAATGCTGGCCTTATAGAACAAATTTGCAAGTTTTCTTCCCTCCTTTATCTTTTGGAATAGTTTAAGAATAGCTATTAATTCTTCTTTAAATGTTTGGTAGAATTTACCTGTGAAGTTATGTGGTTCTGGACTTCTGTTCATGGAGTTTTTTGATTTTGATTAAATCTCCTTGCTGGTAACCCATCTATTCAAATTTGTATAGTTTTGTTAGGTTATATGTTCTTAGGAATTTATACATTTCTTCTAGGTTATTCTATTTGTTGACATAATTTTTCATAATATTCTTTAAGAGTTGTTTGCATTTCTGAGGGTTGGTTGATAGTTCTCCATTTAATTTATAATTTTATCTATTTGAGACATTTCTCTTTGTTTTTTTGATGAGACTAGCTAGAGGTTTATGAAATTTCTTGATTTTTCCAGAGAAGAAGAACTTGTTTTCATTGATATGTTCTACTGTTCTTTCAGTTTCTGTATCATCTATTCCTGCTCCAATCTTTTTCATTTCCTTACTTCTATTGATTTTGGCTTTTGTTTATTGTTCTTTTCTACCTCCACTAGGTGTAAGACTAGGTTGTTTATTTGCTGTTTTTCTTGCTTCTTGAGGTAGGCCTATATTGAGATAAATTTCCTTCTTAGAAACATTTTTGCTACATTCCAAATGGTTTTAAACTATTGCATTTTCATTTTATGACAGATGTGAGGTGATATCTCATTGTAGTTATTGTAGTTTTGATTTGCACTTCCATGTTAATGAGTGATGTTCAACATCTTTTCATGTGTCTATTAGTCATCTGTATGTCTTCTTTGGAGAAATATCTGTTTATGTCTTCTACCCATTTTTAATTGATTTACTTGATTTTAGTTATTGAATTTTATCAGTTCTTTATATATTTTCATTACTCACCCTTTATTGTATATGTTATTCAGAAATATTTTCTCCCTTTCAGTAGGTTGTATTTTAGTCTTCTTGATTGTTTTCTTTGCTGTACAAAAGTTTTAAGTTTGATGTAATCCCAATAGTTTACATTTCCTTTTACTTCCCTTGCCACAGGAAACATATGTCAAAATATGTCTCTCTATCTGTTGTCACAAAAATAACCATCTGTGCTATCTTCTAAGATATTTATGGTTTCAGGTCTCACATTTAGATCTTTATCCATTTTAGGTTTATTTTTGTGTATGGTGAAAGAAAGTGCTTCATTTTTTTCTTTACCATGTTTCTCCCCAATACCACTTTTTGAAGAGATTGTCTTTTCCCCCATTGTATATGCACTCTTCCTTTGTTTAAGATTCATTGACCATATAATTCTGGGTTTATTTCTGGGCTTTCTTTCTATTTCATTGCTCTATTGTCTACTTTTTATGCAAGTATTATACTGTTTTAATTATTACCACTTTGTAATGTAACTTCACATCTGGAACAGTGATACCTCCAGTTTTGTTTTTCTTTTTTAAGATTGCTTTGGCTATTTGAGGACTTCTGTTGTTCTATAGAATTTTTAATATAATTTGTCCTACTTGTATGAAAAATGTTATTAGTACATTAACAGGGATTGCATTATATCTTTAGTTTACTTTGGGTCTTACGTACATTTTAACAACATTGGTTCTTCAAAACCATGAACATGTGATATCTTTCCATTTCTTCTCATCTTCTTAAATTCTATTCATCATTGTTTTATAGTTTTCAGAATAGAGGTCATTAACTTATTTGGTTAAGTTTCTTTCTTTTTGTTTTTGATAAGAGAAATATCAATTTTATTGATCTTTTCAAAGAATGAACTTCTCATTTCATTGATCTGTCCTATTACTCTTTTAGTTTATATATCATTTATTTCTATGGGTGTCTTTATTATTTCCTTCCTTTTCCTAGTTTTCAGCTTTCTTGTTATTTTTCTAGCTCCTTTAGGTTTAATGTTAGGTCACTTATTTGAGATTATTCTTGTTTCTTTAGGCAGGCCTGTTTTGCTATAAACTTCCCTGTTGCAATCACATGTGCGGCATCATAAATATTTTGGTACATTGTGTTTTTAGTTTCATTTTGATTTCTTGCTTGACCCATTCATTGTTTACTAGCATGTTATTTAACTTACACATATTTGTGTTCTTTCCATATTTTTTCTTGAGGTTGATTTCTGGTTTTATAACATTTTGGTTAGAAAAAGTGTGTGGTATGACTTTGATTTTTGAAAAAAATGTTGAGACTTGTTTCATTGACCAATATGTGATTTTGTTTCTAGAAAATGTCCCATGTACATTCGAAAAGAATATATATTCTACTATCTTAGGATTGAATGTTCTGAAAATGTTTGTTAAACCTGCCTGGTCCAGTGCATTATACAGAGCCAGTGTTTCCTTGCTGATTTTCTGTTTGCATAATCTGTCCATCAATATCAGTGCAGTGTTAGGATCCCCTAATATTATTGTATTACTATTGATTATTTCTTTTATGTTTGTTAACTGTTTTATGTGGTTAGGTGTTCCTATTTGGGTGTACAAATAATTATAGTTGTTATATTGTCTTGTTGAATTGTCCCCCTTATTATTATATATTGTCTTTCTTTATCTCTTGTTATTGATCTTGTATTGAAGATTTCCAACATAATTATTGTTACTCCTATTGCTTTTCTTTTGGCATCCATTTGCATGATAATTATTTGTTTTATCCCCTCACTTTCAATCTGCAGGTGTATTTTGGTTTGAAATGAATATCTTCTGGCAGCATATAGATTTCATCACCCCATGTCTTTTCATTGGAACATTTAGTTCATTTATAGTCCAAGTAATTTTTGACACATATGTATTTATTGCCATTTTGTTTCTTGTTTTATGGCAGTTTCTATAGATTTTCTCTGATTCTTTCTTCTTTTAATGGCTTTCATTTTTTTTTTTTGCTTTTAAAATGGTACACTATAAAGTCTTTCTCTTTATTCTTTGCATATCTACTCCTGGCTTTTGATTTGTGGTTACCATTAGCTTTGTATATAACATCTGCATATAACATTCTATATTATGTTGATAATCACTTAAGGTTAAAGCCATTCTTTCTCAATAGGGAAAAGATAACAACCTTCCCTTTGAGATCAGGAACATGACAAAGATGCCGACTCTCATCACTACTGTTCAACATAGTACTAGCAGTCCTAGCAACATCAATCAGACAACAAAAAGAAATTTTGTTTCTTTTATTTTAATCATATTGGCAAAGAAGAAGTCAAAGTCTCTCTCTTCACAGTATGATATGATACTTTATATGGAAAATCCAAAAGATTCCACTCCCAAAATACTAGAACTCATACAGCAATTCAGTAATGTAGCAGGATACAAAATCAATGAACAGAAATAAGTTGCTTTCTTAGACACTAACAATAAAACTGTAGAAAAGGAAACTTACTAAAGCACCAAGAACCATAAATACCTTGGAATAAACCTAACCAAAGAGGTAAAGGATCTGTACTCAAGGAACTACAGGACATTCATGAAAGAAATTGAAGAAGACACAAAAAGTTGGAAAAGAATTCCATGCTCATGTATTGGAAGAATAGACATTGTGAAACTGTCTCTAGTGCCCAGAGCAATCTATACTTTCCATGTCATCCCAATCAAAATTCCACTGGCATTTTACAAAGTGCTGGAACAAACAATCCTAAAATTTGTATGAAACCAGAAAAGACCCCAAATTGCTAAGGAAATGTTGAAAAAGAAAAGCAAAACCGGGGGGAATCATGTTGCCTGATTTCAAGCTTTACTTCAAAGCTGTGATCACCAAGAGAGAATGGTACTGGCACAAAAACAGACTCATCAACCAATGGAACAGAGTAGACTCTAGATATGGACCCACAACTCTATAGTCAATAATCTTTGACAAAGCAAGAAAAAATATCCAGTGGAAAAAAAATACAGTCTCTTCAATAAATGGTGCTGGGAAATTTAGACAACTTTGTATAGAAGAATGAAACTCAACCATTCTCTTACACAAATGTTATTCTATATAAAAAGATAAACCTGAAATGGATAATACGCCTCAGTGTGGGGCAGGAATCTATCAAAATCCTAGAGGAGAACATAGGCAGTAACCTCTTCTATATCAGCCACAGCAATGTCTTTCAAGACATGTCTCCAAAGGCAGAAGAAACAAAAGTGAAAATGAACTTTTGGGACTTCCTCAAGATCAAAAATTTCTGCACTGCAAAAGAAAAAGTCAACAAAACAAAGAAGCAACCCACAGAATGGGAGAAGGTATTCGCAAATGACACTACAGACAAAGGGCTGATATCCAAGATCTATAAAGAACTCCTCAAACTCAACACACACAAAACAGATAATCACATCAAAAAAAAAAAAAAAAAGGCAGAAGACATGAGGAGACACTTCTCCAAAGAAGACATACAAATGGCTCACAGACACATGAAAAAATATTCATCCTCATTAGGCATCAGGGAAATTCAAATCAAAACCACATTGAGATACCACCTTACACCAGTTAGAAAGGCCAAAATTAACTGGACAGTAAACAACAAGTGTTGGAGAGGATGTGGAGAAAGGGGAGCCCTCTTACACTGCTGGTGGGAATGCAAGTTGGTGCAGCTACTTTGGAAAACAGTGTGGAGATTCCTCAAGAAATTAAAAATAGAGCTACCTTATGGCCCTGCAATTACACTATTGGGTATTTACTCCAGAGATACAAATGTAGTGAAAAGAAAGACAATATGTACCTCAATGTTCATAGCAGCAATGTCCACAGTCACCAAACTGTGGAAAGAGCCAAGATGTCCTTCAACAGATGAATGGATAAAGAAGATATGGTCCATATATATACAATGGAATATTACACAGCCATCAGAAGGATGAATACCCAACTTTTGTATCAACATGGACATGACTGGAGGAGATTATGTTGAGTGAAATAAGTCAAATAGAGAAAGCCAATTATCATATGGTTTCACTTACTTTGGAGCATAAGGAATAATATGGGAGACATTAGAAGGAAAGGAAAAGTGAATTAGGGAAAATTGGAGGAAGAGATGAACCATGAGATATTGTGGAGTTTCTCATGGGAGAAACACACTGAGGGTTTTTGGAGGGGTATGTGTGAGCGTTGTGGTAGGTATTAAGGAGGGCACATATTGCATGGAGCACTGAGTGTGGTGCATAAACAATGAATCTTGGAACACTGAAAGAATTAAATTAAATTAAAAAATAAATAAAGCCATTCCTTACTCCTCTCCCTCCCATGTTTTAGGTATATAGTGTCATGTTTTATCTTTGTATTTTTATTTTTTCATTTCATTTTATATTATTTCTTTTCAGTGTTACAAAATTCATTGTTTATACACTATACCCAGTGCTCCATGCAATGTGTGCCCTCCATAATACCCACCACCAGGCTCACCCAACCCCCCATCTCCCTCCCCTCTGAAATCCTCAGTTTGTTGACTGATTTTTAAATAAATTTTTTTTTGTGTTTTTGCTTTTGTGTTTTCTTCTTCTCATACTCTCACTTACAGCCTTCCTTTCCACTCAGAGAGTCCTCTTTAATATTTCTTGTAGAACTGATTACTGGTCATGAACTCCTTTCCTTTTTATTTGTCAGAGAACTTTGTTATCTCTTCTTCTATTCTGAATGATAGCCTTACTTTAGAGAGAATTCTTGGATGCAGATTTTTCCCTTTTAGCACTTTTAATGTATCATGCCATTCTCTTCTGGACTGAAAATTTCTGCTGAAAAATCCACTGAGATCCTTACAAGGTTTCCCTTGTACCTAACTGTCTTCCTTTCTCTTGCTGTTTTTATTTTTTTATTTTTTTTTCTCTTGGGGCACCTAGGTGGCTCAGTTGATGGACCATGAGACTCTAAATCTCAAGGTCATGATTCAAGTCCCACAATGGGCATAGAGCTTACTTAAAATATTAAGAAAAATATATCTTTTCTGTATTGCTATTTTTTTGCCTTTTTATTTACTTTGTGTTTTGGTGTGCACCTCCTTAAGTTGAATTTCTTCTTATTATTATTTTCAGTTAGCTACCATATAATATATCATTAGTTGTTGATGTAATGTTCAGTGATCAATTAGTTGTGTATAACACCCAATGCTCAACACATCTACCCTCCTTAATACCCATCACTCGGGTACCACATTCCCCCACTCCCCTCCCTTCTGAAATGCTCAGTTTGTTTCCTGGAGTCCATAATTTTGAGGGAATCTCTGTGCCTCCTGTATCTACATATCTGTTTTCTTTTCCAGATTAGGAAAGTTTTCAGCAATTTTTTCTTCAAATAAATTTTCTGCCCTCAATCTCTCTTTTCTTCTTTGATCCCTATTATGTCAGTGTCAACTTTATAACATTTAATGAAGTCACTTAGTTCCCTAAGATTATTCTTTTATTCCCCCTATTCTTGCTCAGCTTGATTACATTCCATTACTTTGTCTTCTCGGTCATTGTTTGATTACGCTATTTCACCTAGCCTGCTATTTATTCCACAAGATATATTTCTATTTTTTAAATTTTTTTATTTAATTTTATTTTTTTTCAGTTTTCCAAGATTAATTCTTTATGTGCCACACCCAGAGATCCATGAAATACATGCCCTCCTTAATATCCACTACCAGGCACACCTAACCCCTCACCCCACCTGCCCTCCAAAACCTTCAGTTTGTTTCTCAGAGTCCACAGTCTCTCACAGTTCATCTCCCCCTCCAGTTTCCTCCAATTCACTTTTCTTTTCCTTCTCCTAATATCCTCAATAAGGTATATTTTTAATTTCATCTATTGTGTTCTTGATCTCTGATTGGTTCTATTTTTATCTCAGTGTTAAGGATCTTACTTATATCCTCTACTCTTCCCTAGTCCAGCGAATCTTTATGATCATTAATTTAAATTCTTTATCAGGCATATTACTTACAGTCATTTTGCTTTAGCCCCTCCTATGATTTGGTCCGGTTTTTTTTTTTTTTTTTCCCATTTGGGAAATGTTTCTCTGTGTCCTCATTTTGTCTTATTTTTTTTCTGTTTCTCTGTGTGAGGAAACTCAGCTTCTTCTCTTTCTCTTAATGATAATAACCTTATGAAGAAGAGGTCCTATAGTGCTCTGCAGTGCAATGTCCCCTGTTCTCCAGAGCCTGGCACTTCAGAGAGTATTTTGCATGTGTGTTGCTTGTGGTCTGCTATTGAGTCTTGGCCTTTTCTTCCTTCAGTCCAGTTGTCTACAGAGGCTCTCTTTTCTTAATTTGGGCAACAAGATGAGCAGTAGTCAGTTTATTTCTTTAAATATTAAACTTCTCTCAACTCATGTTGGACACAATTAGTATAGTTAGTTATTGTCTTCCTTATTATCTATTTTATAGAAATCATTCTTTAATAAGCCTGTACTTACTAAAGAATACATACTAAAAGTTTCTTGCCTTTCCAGTTTTATGATATGTGACCTTTTTCAGTGTTCACTTGAAAAATTATTTCAAGGTCTTTACATTCATTCAAAGAAAATACTACACCACTGGCTATGGGTATGTGATAGAAATTTCTTTTTTAAATGTTTTCAATTAATTACAGTTGTCACCCAATTTTATATTAGTTTCAGGAATACAACATAGTAATTTAACTTCTCTATATGTTATGCTATGCTCTCTACCAGTATAGCTATTATCTATTGGCATACACTGGATTTAGAGTATCATTAACTCCACTCTCTGTGTTGTAACTTCCATTTCCATGAGTTATTTATTCCATGGCTGGGAGCCTGCATCTTCCATTCTTTTTCACCCAGTTTTTCCAAGCTCCCACCTTTCTTTCTTCTGGCAACCATCAGTTTGTACTCTGCACTTATAGGTTTGATTCCATTTTCTCTTTGTTCACTTGTTTTGCTGTTTTGTTTTGTTTTGTTTTAGTTTCCACATATGGGTGAAATTATATGGTGTTTTTCCCTCTCAATCTGACTTATTTCACTTAGCTTAATACACCCTAGGTCCATCCATGTTGTAAAAAAAAAAATGATGAGGATCACCTGGGTGGCTCAGTCAGTTAAGCATCTGTCTCCAGCCCAAGTCACAATCCCAGGGTCCTGGGATCAAGTCCCACATTGGGGTCCTTGCTCAGCGGGCATCCTGTTCTCCCTCTGCTGCTGTCCCTGCTTGTGCCCACTCTCTCTACCACTCTTTCTTTCTCTGACAAATGAATAAATAAAATCCTTTAAAAAATGGTGTAATCTCATTCTTGCTTATGGCTGTGTAATTGTGTAAAATAACTTCTGAATGTTATGTCTCACTGATACCAAATACCTAGCTGTTTTTTTAAAATTTAATTTAATTTTTATTTCACTAGAGTCAACATACAATGTTATTTTAGTTTCTATTGCATAATAGAGTAATTTAAAAAATCTATATATTACTCAGTGCTCACAGTGACTGTACTATTATCAGAATGTATATGGAGATGAATGAAAATGAAAACACAATGGTTGAAAATCTCTGGGATGCAGCAAAAGCTGTTCTAAGAGGGAAATTTATAGCAATATGAGCCTATATCCAGAAGCAAGAAAAATCTCAAATAAGTAGTCTCAACTTAAACTTAAAGGAGCAAGGAAAGAAGGATATACAAGGTGATATAGTAGTAGACAGAAGTAAATAACAAAGACTACAGCAGAAATAAATGAAATATAAACTAAAACCAATAGAATACACCAGTGAAACCAGCAGATGGTTCTTAGAAAGATCAAAGAAAAGATCTACAAAATTGATAAACCTCTAGCCAGACTCACAAAAATTGATCTACAAAACATCTACAAAATTGATAAACCTCTATCCAGACTCATAAAAGAAGAGAAAGGACTCAAATAAACAAAATCAGAAATAAAAGAGGATAAATAAAAACCATCACCAGAGAAATACAAATATTTATATGATAGCACTATGAAAATTATATGCCAACAAATTAAACAACTTAGAAGAAGTTGATAAATTCCTAGAAACATATAACCTCTCAGTTGAATCAGAAACAAATAGAAAAATTAAATTGATCAGTTACCAGCAATGAAATTGTATCACCAAAAAAAACAAACAAACAAACAAAAAAAACAAACCTCCAAACAAACAAATGTTCAGGACTAGATGACTTCAAAAGTGAATTCTACCAAACAATTAAAATAGAGATAATACATATTCTTTTCAAACTAGTCCAAAAATAGAATAGGAAAGAAAAGTTCCAAATTCATTCTATGAGGCTGACATTATCCTGACACCAAAACCAGATAAACCTCAAAAAAAGAGAACTATGGGCCAATATCTCCAATAAAAATAGATGGAAAAATTCTCAACGAAATGTTAACAAAATGAATCCAACAATTCATTAAAAGATCATTCAAAATTATCAATGAGTTTTATTCTTGTTCTGAAAGTATGGTTTGCTATTTACAAATCAATTAATGTAAAAAATCACATCAATAAGGGAAAGGATAGCAACCATAAGATTATTTCAATGCATGCAAAAGGACATTTGAAAAAGTAAAGTATACATTCATGATAAAAACCCTCAACAAGGCAGGGTTGGGAGGGAACATACCTCAATATAATAAAAGCCATACATGAAAAAAAACACAGTTAACATCATACTCATGATGAAAAACTGAGATCTCTCCCCCTTACATCAACAAGAAAAGGATGTCCACTATTACCACTTTTATTCAACATAATACTGCAAAACCACTGTTACCACTTTTATTCAGCTTAGTACTGCAAGTCCAAGCTACAGCAATCAGACAACAGAAAGGAATAAAAGACATCTGCATTGTTAAGGAAGAAGTAAAACTTTCACTATTTGCAGATGACATGATACTCTATATAAAAAACCCAAAGCTCTCCCCAAAAAACTACAAGAACTGATCAATGAATTCAGTAATATCACAGGATACAACACCAATATACAGAAATCTTTGCATTTTTATACATTAACAAGCAATAGAAAGAGAAATTAAGAAAATGATTCCACTTACAATGGCACCAAAAAATAATAAAATACCTAGGAATGAACTTAAACAATGAATAATGCCTGTACTCTGAAAACTATAAAATACTCATGAAAAAATTGAACATGACATCAACAAAGAGAAAGGTAGTCTATGCTCATGATTACAATAGATACTGTTGAAACGTCCACACTACACAAAGGAATCTACAGATTTAATGCAATCCCTAACAAAATACGAGCAACATTTTTCACAGGACTAGAAAAAAATCAGTCTTAAAATTTGTATGGAACCACAATAGATTCCAAATGGTCAAAAAAATCTTGAAAAATAAAAAGAAAGCTGGAGGTATCACAATTCCAGATTTCAGTTATGCTACAATGCTGTAGTAATCAAAACAATATGGTACTAGCACAAAAACAAACACATATTTTTTAATATTTATTTAGTAATTTTAGAGAAATAGAGCAATAGCACAGGAAGGAGGGGCATACAGAGAGAGAGAGAGAGAGAGAGAGAGAGAGAAAGAGAACCAAGGGGATTCCATGCTGAGCATGGAGCCTGATGCAGAGCTGGACCCCATGACCCTGAGATCATGACCTGAGTCAAAACCAAGAGTCAGAAGCTTAACCTAAGTGTGTCACCCAAGCTCCTCATAAAGTACACACATAAATTGATGAAACAGAATAGAAAACCCAGAAACTGACCCATAATTATATTGTCAATTAATGTTTGACAAAAGAAGCAAGAATATGAAATGGGAAAATGACTATCATTTCAATAAATGGTATTGGGAAAACTGGACAGCAACACCCAGAGGAATGAAACTGGACCACTTTCTTACACCACACACACACACACACACACACACACACACACAGACACACACACCCCTCAAAATGGATTAATGGACTAAATGTGGGATGCAAAACTATAAAAATCCTGGAAGGTACACAGGCAGAACTTCTTTGATATAGGCTGTAGTGATTTCTTACTAGATATTTCTCTTGAGACAAGAGAAATAAAAGTAAAAATAAACTACTAGGACTACATCAAAATAAGGAGTTTTGGCACAACAAAGAAAAAAAATCAACAAAACAAAGACAACCTGCTGAATGGAAGATATCTGCAAATGACATATCTGATAAAGAGTTATTATCTAAAATATGTAAAGAACATATACAAATCAACAACAAATAAAGGAATAGTCCAATTAAAATGGGCAGAAGACATGAACAGACCTTTCTCCAAAGGAGACATCCAGATGGCCAACAGACGCATGAATACATGTTCAACATCATTCATCAACATCAGGGAAGTGCAAATAAAAACTACAATGAGATATCACCTCATAACACCCAGAATCACTAAACTCATAAACACAGGAAACAACAAGTGTCGGCAAGGATGTGGAGAAAAAGGAACTCTTTCACTATTTGTGTGAGTGCAAACTGGTAAAGCCACTGTGGAAAACATTATGCAGGCTCCTCAAAAAGTTAATAGCACTACTCTAAAATCCAGTTTTTTGCACTGGTGGATATTTACCCAAAGAAAACAAAAACACTAATTCAAAGAAATATAATATAACCCTGTTTAGTGTAGCATTATTTACAATTGCCAAACCACTGAAACAGCTCAAGTGTCCATCAACAGAAAATGAACAAAGGAGACATGGTATATAGATACAATGGAATATTTATCAGACATTAAACAGAACAAAATCTTGTCATTTGTAACAATATGGATGGAGCTACTAAGTATAATTTTAAGTGAAATAAGTCAAACCAAATACCATATTATCTAAGCTATATGTGGAATTTAAGAAACAAAACAAATGAGCAAATGGAAAAAAGGGAGAGAGAAGCCAAGAAACAGATTCTTAACTATTGAGAAAAAACGGAGGGCTACCAAAGGGAAGCTGGGTATAGGGATGATTGAAGTAGATAATGGGGATTAATGACAACATTTACCATGTTGAACACTAAGCACTGTATAGAATTGTTGAATCACTGCATTATACACCTAAAAGTAATATAACATTACATGTTAATTATATTGGATTTAAAATAAAACCTTAATAAAAAAGATGAGTATACTCTTGATATAAGAGGGTGTTAAAGTCCCCTACTGTTATCGTTTTACTATGGATTCCTTCCTCTCTGTTTGTTATTAACTGCTTTATGTATTTGGGTGTTCCCATGTTGGGTGCAAAAATATTTTCAATAGTTATATCTTCCTGTTGGATTGTTCCATTTATGATAAGTTTTGTTCTTTGTCTTTTATTAGTCATTTTAAAGTTTATTTTTCCAATATAAGTAGTACTACCCCAACTTTCTTTCCACATCTATTTGCATGTTAAATATTTCTCCAACCCTTCACTTTCAATCTGCATATTTCTTTAGGTCTGAAGTGAATCTCTTGTAGAGAGCATATAGATGATTCTTGTTTTTGTTTGTCTGTTTTATCCATTCCATGACCCTATGTCTTCTGGTAGGAGCATTTAGTTTATTTACACTGAAAGTTATTATTGATATGGTATGCATTTTTTGCCATTTTGTTACTTGTTTTGTGGTTGTTTTTGTAGTTCTTCTCTGTTCCTTTCTTCCTTTTCTCTCCTCTCATGATTATTTGACCTTCTTTAGTGATATAGTTGGATTCCTGTCTCTTGATTACTTTTGCATATTCCTTACTGGTTTTTGATTTGTGGTTACCATTATGTTTGTATATAACATCTTTTGCATATAGGCTTTCATATTAAGTTGATGGTCACTTGAGTTTGAACCCATAATTTACTCCTCTCCCCCCCCCCACATTTAGGTGTATGGTGTCATTATTTATTTATTTTATTTTGTGAGTCCCTTGATTGATTTTTACAAATGTACTTATTTTGAGTGCTTTTGTGCTTCCTGCTTTTCTTACTCCTACATAAGGTGTCTCTTTTCTACTCAAAGAGACACCTTTGAATTTCTTATAGGGCTAGTTTAGTAGTCATGAATGTCTTTATGTTCTGTTTTTCTTGGAAACTATCTCTCCTTTTCTTCTGAATTATAGTCTTGCTGGATAGACTATTCTTGGCTGGTTTATTTGTTTGTTTGTTTATTTATTTATTTATTTATTTATTTTTCTTTAATTGCTTTGAAAATATCATGCCACTCCCCTCTGACCCACAAAGTTTCTCCTGAAAAATCAACTGTTAGCTTTATGGGATTTCCCTTCATATGTAACTGCTTTCTTTTATCTTGCTGCTTTTAAAATTCTCTCTTTATCACTACTTTTTGGTATTTTAATTAAAATGTGTTTTTTTGTGGAACTTCCTGGGTTGATTTTGTCCAAGAATATCTGTGTCTTCTGGATCTGGATTTGTTTCCTTCCCCTAATTAGGGAAGTATTCAGCTTTTATTTCTTTATGTAAATTTTCTGTCCCCTTTCCTCTCTTTTCTCCTTCTGGAATCCCTATAACACAAATGTTATTATACTTGATGGTGTAGCTTCATTCATTTTTTTTTTCCCTCTCACCTGCTAATCTTGACTTCTTTGCATTATTCTGTCCTTTAGGTCACTACTCTGTTTTTCTGCTTCGTCTCACTTACTATTTATTCTATCTACTGTATTATTAACTTTATTTATTGAGTTATTCATCTCTCATTGGCTCTTCTTTTGTGTTTTCCATGTCTTTGTTAACATCTCACTGATGCCCTCGACTTCTTTCTCCAGTTGAGTATGTTTATGACCATTACTTTAAATTCTCTATCAGACATATTTTATGTATTTCAGTTAGGTCTCTTGCTGTGTTTTTTGTCCTGTTCTTCACTTGGGACATATTCTTCTGTCTCCTCATTTTGTCTAACTCTCTTTGTCTACTTCTGTGTGTTAGGAAAGTCTACTATGTCTCCTGCTCTTGAAAGTAATGGCCTTACCAAGAAGGGATCCTGTAGTGCCATGTGATGTTGTTCCTCTCATTCAACATACCCTGGTGCTTCACAGAGTATGTTCTATGTGCTTTGCTTATGGACTGCTATTTTGGCCTGGCTATATTTTCCTTCAGTCCAGTCACCTACAGAGGCTCTCCTTGTCTGTTTTGGGCAGTTTTTGGTCTCCAGCCCGGGTGGGATGTGCAATTTTAACAAGGTGCATGTAAGTCTACATATGAAATGAGACCTACGGTGGCAGCAGTGGGGACTAGGAGGCCAGAGTAGATCTACAAAGCACACAAAGTAGGAGTACACAATTTAGGCCAAGTGCTCCTTGGGCTTCCACATGGCTCACCACTGTCACTGCTGCTGCTGCCTGGATCAAGGCCCCACAAAATGCATGGGTCAGGAGACATAGTGTTGAAAAGGTTTACATAGGTCTTCTGGGGGAGGGGAGCTTCAGTGGGGGGACTGAGGCAAGCTGAGCCGGAGGTGGTGGGGCATAGTGTAAGCAAGTTAGGCAGTGGATGCTAGTCCTACACTGGTTCTTACAGGTGGCTGTGTGTTTATGCTGTGGGACAGGAAAAGGATAAGATTCCTAGCAGTTACTTTGTTCCTAGAGAAGTCCCTCAGCAATCCCTGCCCCTCCAGGATATTCTCCACATTTAGTAAACTACTTTTCTCCTATATGTCCCAGGTGGTTTCTAAACCTCTACTTCTATGCTGTAACTCCATGGGTTGTAGTTGTGTTATCTCTTTAAGGGTGGGGACTCAACTTCCTATGACCCTCTGTGTTCTCCTAGTACCATGCCTGCTGATTTTTAAAATCCCAGGCTTCAAATTCTGCTGGTTGTAGGAACACTCTCACTTTTAAAGTCAAATATTTTGAGGTTTCATCTTCCCTTAATGGGCTCCCTGGTAGGATAGTCTTTTTCTCCCCCAGTCCACACCTGTGGCTTTCTTCTCCCCAGGGAGAACAAAGGTCTATTTCACTCCCCAGAGTGTCTACACCCTTCCTTTCTTCTATGACATGACATCTTCTCTAATTTTAGCTGTGGAATTTGTTCTTCCAGTCTCTGTGCTGTTGTCTGAATTATTTATGCTGATATGAATATTCTCTAGTAGTATCCATGGAACAAGGAGTATTTAGGGTCCTTTTACACTGCTATCTTCCTTGTGATGACTTATTATCCTTTTTGCTTCCTTCATACTTTTTCAGTTAGACAATGGATTTGACCCTTCTATTCAAAGTAAGGTAAATATCACCTAGTTTGTCTGCAATGCAGAATCTTAGGCTCTATTCCAAACATACCAAATTAGAGTCTGCATTTTAGGGTTCATTCATGTGTAAATTAAAATTTAAAAAGTATAGGTGGATCAGTGTCTAGTTTATGTTAGATGCTGAAATAAACAATAGAATGGATACAATAAAATATCACAAATGGTTATTAGAAATTGTATAATATTGGTTTTAATTTAATTTATATAACAAACAAATGTTGGAATAATTTTTAACTTAAAAAAAAACTTTAAACATTCAGAAAAAGAATAGATTTTTTCCAGAGATAAGTTTTAGTTTTGCATAAAAGAAAATTGAATGAATCATAAATGTAATATGGATTTAAATTTATAAGTCATATTACCAAATAGCATCATCTGATTAATTATTTGAAAAAAAAAATCCACAACTGTGGAATAAATAATTACAAGGTAGATCTATTATAACCAAACCTAAGTCTGTTTACCTGATGCTCAGCAAAGCCAATCACTGAGACATCAGCTATGTAGCAAGGAAAAGCTTTATTTGAGAGGCAACTAAATGAGAAGATAATGAGGCAAGCCTCAAATCTGCTTTCCCAAAATGGGAGAGACAAGGACTTTTTGGTTTTGTTTTGTTTTGTTTTTAAAATCGTGGGGTTGAGTTACATGCATGTTGATGAAAATGGTGGAAGAAATTTTCATGAGGGAAGATGGAGCATGTTCATTGACCAAAAACATATATATGACATATATCCCATGTTCACTTTGGTGTGGAGACTTAACATTGGAAGGAGGAAACATTCAGCCCCTGATATCAGAAAAATATACTGGGAGAAGGAGAAGGGCTTTGGGCATGCTCTGTGAGGTGATATAAACTCGATGGGGTCTTGGGATCATTATTTCTGGTAAGCAATGCAAGACTTTGCTTATTCATGGCCTGGAAATATACCAGTTGACCTTGAGCCCAGGTTTCTGCAGAGACAGCTAAGATATTTACTATTGAAATATGAAAACAAACTTTAGCTGATTAGAGAGAAAGATTTCTCTGTAAAATAGGCTTTTAATTTTTTGCTAGTTTCAATCTCATTATCCCTATGGTATGTGACTTCATTCACTGTAAGTGAAGTTATGATCATTTTGATATACTGAAAGCTCCACTCAAGTATGTAACCAAGCACTTTCTCTGCTTTTTCTGTTGTGGTATGTATATAATTCCTGATTCTGGCTCTCTTCTTTCTCCATAGGGATCAAAATTATAGCATGGAACTGATAGAAGGGGAAGAAGACAAGTTTTATAAATAAAGATTGATTCAGATAATTAAGTAGGTGATAAAATGGAACAACAAATGGACAGTAATTGCTTGAGCTATCAGTAGAGTAATTTATTATTATTTTAGAAAATACACAGGTAAATCTGATCCACTTGAAACCCTTAACAGATTAAATGTGAGCATCTGTTCCAGCATAAATAAGTGAATAAAACCAGTATGTTAAAATTATGTGAGATATTATTTGTATTAGCAAGGTATATTTTAAATAAACAAGTTCTAAAAATTTCAACTTGTCGTGTTCCTTGTCCAACACTCTTTTAAAGAACTCTTAATAAAAATAGAATAACTGGGACACACAAATAACAAAATACAATATACTTTTATAAAATGGTGATTTTTAAAGAAACTTTTAAATTGGCCTCTTTAAAAGTAATTGGCACAGACTGATTGAAACTGGTAAGGCCTTCTGGATTTGCATTAAGTCTTCGATGACAGCTGGAGTTCAGATCAGTATTCTATGTTTTATAAATGATATGCTATCTTGAATTAAAATCAGCATTCTGCCTTATGGGCCTTCTTAGGAACTACTTAGAAAATATATACACACATATTTTAAAATGGAGTTCTGTGGAATGATGGTTGTCAGTTTTGTTTTAAGAAATTATAATCCTATGTAACTCTATCTTTTTTTTTTTAACTTAGGGAATTTATTGTGAGTAGCAGGAAAATCAGAGAATAATATGCTGATGACATTGCAACAATATAAATCCATGTCTTTCTTCTTCTAGCTTTCTCATTCAAATTCTCTATTCCTGTCAGTGATTCTCCAGTTTTATCTTACTCTAGAATCATCTGAGGAGATTGTTAAAATGCATTTTGCTGGGCCCAAGTAGGTCTCAATGAGGCTCAGAAATCTCCATTTGAAAATGACAAACTCCTTAGGCAATTGTGATGCTACATAGGATCTTTTGAAGGGCATTTCTCTAAAATATTAATACTCTCTTTTTTCTTACAGGTAAAAGTCTTTAAATCTATGTAATTGCCTTGGATTCTAAAACATACATTGGAATGTTTATGATTTAGAAATGTCATGGACTTCCTAAAATATGTTTTACTTAAGGCCATAATATCTGTTTTATACAGAAATCAGTATTAAAACTATCATTTTTACTGATCTCAAATAAGTAGAAAATATCTGAACAATCATTTTTACTGATCTCAAATAAGTAGAAAATATCTGAAAACTTTTAAGGGAATTGTTATTAGACTGCAAATGTAAAACACTATTAGCTGTTTCAGTGCCTTATATACATGTTAAAAATAAATGGCCAAACACAGTTTAATGACTCAAGAGTTCATAACAATTTTTCCCTGATAATATTGGTGTCTTTAGTAAGATTCATGATGCTAATTCTGGAATGCATGAAGCAACAACAATAACAACAACAGGAAAATAAGAAATGAGAATTATTTACCAGTGGGTTAGTGCAAAATTCATATTAGTTGTTCAGGAAAAAATCAGAGGCATAATTAAGTATTGTAAATATGCCTTTATATGTTCTGATTTCTAAACTGCTAAGAAATGAAGATTTTATGAGTTCTTAGAGACTGTCCCACACAAAACACACATATAAGCTGTTTTGGAAATGTCCTTGTACAGTTTCATCTCATTTCTCCTTTTGGACTCTTTTCTTCTTGCTGTTTAAACTTTAGAAATAAATGTGGACCTCTTGTCTTTATTTTGTGAACACTGCCTTTGATAGTCACACCTGTTTGGTAAACATTGTAAAGCTTTGATCCCTTGAAATATTAAGGGCTAGATACTTTTTTTTAATTAAGTTTGAATTTCTGGGAAAGCTAGGGGTTAAATTAAAAAAAAATTATCACGTAATTTTTTACTAAAAACCTTGGTAAAATGTAGTCATCTCTTTTCTGGTTCTAGAGCACCCTGTATGTGTAAAGTAAGTATGCCTGTATGTATTTGTTAGTAGAATGTCTTATAGGACCATCTGAACATTAATAAGCCATGTGTAACACTATATATTTAGAAGGAGTAAGATGATGGGCTAATTTCATATTGACCCTAGAGCTGCAAAGCTTTGACCAAATTGTGTGTATGTGTATGCTACTGGTTTGCTCAAAGTTCTGAGAATTTGAAATATGGCCTATTAATATTTTTGAAATCCAATAATAGAGAGGAGTTGTGTGAAAGAGACAAAAAGAGAAACAAATATTGAGCTCAAAGCATTCATTTCTTTATTCCAAGTCTGGAGTAGGAAATTTACTTATCTGTGGATATCCTAAGAAAAATATATACAAAATTAAACACTTTGTGGAGGTAAATACCTATATTTTGAAAACTATAAAATACTGATGGAAAAAAAATTGAAGATGACAAAAATAATGGAGGAAATATTCCATGCTCCTGGATTGGAAGAACAGATATTATTAAAATGTCTATGTTCTCCAAAGCAATGTACCTTTAATGCAATCCCTATCAAATTACTAATAGCATTATTCACAGTATTATATCAAACACTCCTAAAATTTGTATGGAAACACAAAAGACCCAGAATAGCCAAAGCAACCTTAAAAAAGAAAAAAAAAAAAAAAAGGAAGCATCGTGGTTCTGGAATTCAAGCTATATTATAATGCTGTAGCATCAAGACAGTATGATATAAGCAAAAAAAAAAAAACAAAAAAAAACAAAAAAAAAAAAACAAGCACATAGATCAATGGGACAGATTAGAAAACCCAGAAATGAACCCACAACTATATGGTCAATTAATCTTCCACAGAGTAGGAGGAATATGCAATCGAAAAAAGACAGTATTTTCAAAAAATGGCTTTTGGAAAATTAGACAGTAACATGACAAAACTAAATGACAACTTATAAAATGGGAGAAGATATTTGTATATGCCATATCTGATAAAGGGTTAGTATCTAAAATCTGTAAAGAACTTATCAAACTCAACACCCCCAAAACAAATAATCCGATTAAAAATGGGCAGAAGACATGAATAGGCATTTTTCCAAAGAAGACATTCAGATGGCAAATAGAAACATGAAAAGGTGCTCAACATTACTCACCATCATCTGGGAAATACATGTCAAAAACTAAATGAGATACCACTTCTCACCTGTGAAATGGCTAAAATCAACAACACAGGAAAGATCCCAAATGTCTATTGATTTATGGATGGATAAGAAGATGTGAGTTATATATATATATATGTATATGATATATATATCTATATATCTATATATCTATAGATATCTAGATATATCATAGTTTATATATCTATATATATAAGATATATAAGATATAAGATATAGATATAGATATATAAACTATGATATATCTAGATATCTATATATCTAGATATATCATAGTTTAGATAGATCAGTAGATAGATGATAGATAAGTGATTGATTGATAGATGACTGAGAGATACAATAAATTAGATAGATAGATCTACCTAATGGAATATTACTCAACCATCAAAAGAATGGAATTTTGTCATTTGCAACATAATGGATGGAGCATGAGTCTATTATACTAAGTGAAATAAGTCAGTTAAAGAAAGACATATACCATATGAGTTCACTCGTATGTGGATTTTAAGGCAAAAAAAAAAAGAATAATGAGTTAGGGGAAAGGAAAAAAAGAGAGAAGGAAGGAAAACTTAATATAATCTTAACTATAGAGAAGAAACTGATAGTCAGTGGAGGGCTGTGTCAGAGAATGGGCTAAATGGGTGATGGGTTTTAAAGATGACACTTGTGA
This sequence comes from Lontra canadensis, assembly GCF_010015895.1. Taxonomy (NCBI): domain Eukaryota; kingdom Metazoa; phylum Chordata; class Mammalia; order Carnivora; family Mustelidae; genus Lontra; species Lontra canadensis. Next base: position 7,169,569 of record NW_022631071.1, read on the forward strand.
TAAGCACTGGGTAATATACATAAGTGATGAATAACTAAATTCTACACTTGAAACCAATTTTACCATATATTTTAACTAACTAGAATTTAAATAAAAACTTGAAATAAAACAATAAGGTCTTCAAAAGAAAATAAAAGTGATGCATAAATGCACAAACTGTATTTATATAGCGGTTTTCCAGGAATTCGCAGCAAGGATATCTACCTGTGTCATGATTTAAAATTGGATTTGTTTCCAATCCATTGTGCCTAAACTTAAACACCAAGAAAAATATTTGCCATTACTCAAGCAAACACAATTTAGTTGTAAATTTCATTATCAAGAAACGGTCTTATGAAATTCTGTAATCTTCTCCTGGTTAGCAGCCAGATAATACCAAATATCCTCTAAAGATATTTCAGTATTTTAAAATTACCAGTTTCCTAACAATTCATAGTATTACAGTAATCAAAATGCAAAATACAAACATACATCAAAACCTGTAACCAAAATTAGTTATCACTGAAACTAGCTACCACTTCTTAATTGCTATATCTTGCTTAAAACTTTAAAAGGTGTGCCATAACCTTCTATGTGAGTTTAGCAGTTTCTTCCACCCCTTAGGCAATTCACAGATCTCAGGCACATGAGACTTAAAGGCACAGCCCTCGTGTTTGTATTAAATTGGGGCTAAAAAGTAGATCAATGATGGAGAAATGGCTGGGATGCTTTTAATTATTTCTCCCAAAGAAAGAAAAGCAGCCTCAGCCCTCTCCACTTGGTCCACTGTTTCCCAGGGACCCTTGGGAGGTAGGAAAAAAAATAGGAATAGCAGTAAGATTTGGGATTGAATAGGGTATCAGAGCAAGCTGGTCATTGTTTTGTTGCCATGGAAAACCTTGGGGCTGTTAGGACCTGGGCCATATGCTCAAAGCACAGCCAGAGCTCAGAAACTTCCTCCATGTACAGCTGTGCCTATAAGGACAAGAGAAGCTGCCCGTGCTCTGGGATCACGCTGTTGAGAAAAATTATCCCCTAGGCTAATTCACATTGTGTCCAAATCATGGAAATGTTCATCTGTCGTTTCTCTTCCCAAGGCCAGCCACACCTCCCACCACAGTCAGGTAAACCAGCTGGCACCTGATGCTGTGTAATTTAGATTATAAACCATTATTTTCATTTAATTTGCATTATTCTATATAAATAAAGTATGTACTTCAAAAAAAAAAACTTTAAAAGGTGTGATCTTCTTTCTTAACCAGTTTTACTGAAATTAGTATTTGCCTAATATTTATTCATTTATATATTCAAAATCCCTTCTAATTAACATTAGATCTATGGTTGCTGGGATATTTTAACATTTCTTCCCAATAAATACAGAAAAGAAATGCTATGAATTCCTTTCAGTGCATTTTCTAAATAGTCAGATGCATCTACAGATTGTTTTACTTTTAATTGTTATTATTATTCTTAGATACTCTGTCTTTGTCCTATATTTCTGTTGTGGTTCTCTTTAACCTTGCATTATGGATTTTTGTCATAATTCTAGCCCCATCATTAAGTCACTGCATAAAGCCTGTCTCTTTGGGAACCTTTCCAGGGAAACCACACATTCATCATTGTCAACTGCATTCCAGTTTCTCAAGACACTGCCTAATATTTCATCAATCTGGTTTATGTTAAATAAAAAAGAGCCAATTCTGTTTTATAAGTTTATTTTTCTAAGCTAACAGCCACAATATAAGGTAAACTTTTTGGTACTCAATTCATAAGAAACATAACATGTTTTTGAAATTTGTATCAAACTACTCAGTGCTCCAATGACCTATTGGATGACATCATGTAATAATAAAGTTTTACTTCAGCAATTTGTTTCAATCGTGCTGTCAAAAGTAGTGATTGTGATAATTGTTCAAAGAGGACTCTAAGAATGTTTACTGATGCAACCAATACTGTCTTTAAAGTTTCTACACTTATATTGATAAATTGGTTTGCACACTGCAATACGAATGCCATTCTTAGAAAGGATCAGCAAGCACATCAATGCACATTTCATTTCTGATCCCTTTTTCTAGGTTGCACTAAATATGGCAATAAAGTAGAATAAAATTTCAATCATTGGTACCCATATTCTTTGTCAGGTGTCTAAGCTAGAAGAGCACACAAAATAAATTTGGCTAATAAATCATATTCATAGTATTAGATATAATAGACCTAAGAATCCTCCAAATTTAATTATGTAAAAGTATCAGCTCATTTAGCACTCAAATGTATCTATCTTCAGATTGAATGATAGCATCTGTGAAGCAGTACCCAGCAATATTGTGAAGTTAAAAATATCTAGAGACACTAGAAAGAATTATGGCTGTCAGCTCTGAATCTTTAAGGAGACAATAACATCTTTTGGCTTATAAGCAGTAGAGTAGGATAAGTTCACTATTAAGAAAATGATAAACCATGAGAAGTAAATTCCAGAAGAATGCAGAGTATGTACCTAGTTAATTTAAAAGGTTTATTTTCCAGAAAGCAACCATTTGTCTTGCAAGACTGTATAGCTCTTGACTCACCTAAGATTTAAATTCAAAATATTTTTCTAACATCTTAAAGGGGGGAGGCAAGATGACAGAGGGATAGGGGACCCTGTTTCAACTGGTTCCCTGAATTTTGCTGGATATCTACCAAACTATTCTGAACACCTATTAAATGAGCCAGAGGTGTAAGAATATATATCTGGATTTCTACAAGCAGATAAAACGTAGCTTGTCACAGGGTAGGAAGGGTGGAGTCCTGAATCTGTGGAGAGATATCAGAAGATAAACAGAAGGGGGAGGGAGCTATCATAAGCTGGCACCCAGAAAGTGATATAACACCAGAGCACAAAAGCATCCTGTGCCAGGGACCAGGCAAAAAACACAGAGTGGCAATGGCTGGGAAAGGGCTTTCGAATAGTGTTCAGAGAGGATCCAGGAGCTGTGGGTACACACGCACAAGCCCAAGGATGCTTTTGGTTTTAGAAGCACAAAGGGCAGAGACACATCTATGCTGGGGTCAACCTCTAGGAGAGTCACTGTGGGTATGCAAATCAGAAGACTGCAGTTTTCAGTAGGGCATACAGAAACAGATCATCCTAGAGGGTACAGTGAAGAGCAGACTGATTTCTCTGCTCTGGGACAGAAGTGTGGGTGTGACCATTTGTGCTCTGACCCTGGAAGAAGTGTGGAAAGCCACCAGAGAACAAAAGCTCAAAAAAGCTAAAAAAAAAAAAAAAAAAAAAGAACAACAACAACAACAACAAAAACAGTTTCTAGTGAGACCAGACTCTGACAGGGGGTAGGGCAGCTCTGCACAAGAAAGGTACACTGAGAATAGCATGGCAGACCCCTCCCCCAGAAGACAGGATGGAAGAACAAGAGGATGACAACCTCAGGGTCTCCATAAAACTATAAAATCCCAACAGCAGAAGAAAATAGTATATTGCCAAGCAGGTGTTGCCTCACAGCTTATTTTTCAGATACAGGTCTCTTTTTCTTTTTAGTCTTTCTCTTATGCTTCTCTGTGTTTTGCTTTTTACTTTTTTCTCATACCAACTAAATGTTTCATATATCAGCTTATATCTCATAGTACCTTTTGTAACTTATATTTCACAACTATACATTTATAGATATATGCCTCACTGTAATCCTTTTCTGTATTCAATATTACCATATATATATGTATGTATATATATACATATATATATATATATATATGTATATATATACATACATACATACAGGTTTTATTTTTCTGTAATTTTGTGAAGTAATGTCCTCTCTTCAGAACAAACTACACCCAGGAACAACAGAAACACCCTACTTTGCCCACTGAGAGATTATACACCCTTTCCCCTAACCCCCACTTTTAAGAATGTTTTTTAAATATTGTTTTATTCTTGTGTTTAATTTTGGCTTTGTTTTTTCAGTGGTGGCTTCCAACTGCTCTGGATTTCACTAGGGTACATCTTGCTTGGGTCAGCGTTGATATTTTGGAATCTGTACATTCCCTCAACCACCCCTCAACAGAATGACAAGGAGGAGGAACTCCTAACAAAGAACAAGAAAAAGAGAGAGAGAGAGAATGGCTTCTGCCATGGAGGTAATGTGTATGGATATAAGCAAGAGGTCAGAGGCAGAATTCAGGGTAGGAATTACGAAGTCAATATCTAGACTTGAGAAAACCATTAGTTTTTACCTACCCTATATTATTATATAGACTCTTTAAAAGCAGAAATGAGATCTAATCAGGCCAAACTTAAAAATGCTATGAATGAGATGCAGTCTAAACTGGAGACTCTACCAGCCAGAGTGAATGAGGCAGAAGAATGAATTAGTGATCTAGAAGATAAACTGACAGAAGGGAAGGAGGCTGAGGAGGATTGGGATAAACAGCTAGAAGCCAATGTGAACAGATTTAAAGAGATCAATGATGCCATGAAGCATTCCAGCGTCAGGATTTTTGGGATCCCTGAGGGCGAGGAGAGAGTGAGAGGACTAGAAGATATACTTGAATAAATCATAGCTGAGAACTTCCCTAATCTGGGGGAGATCATAAGCATTCCCGTCCAAGAGGCAGAGAGGATAACTCCTGAGATCAACAAATAACAGACCAACACCCCAGCATATAAAAGCAAAACCTGCAAATCTTAGAGCCAAGGAAGCTGTCCTGAGAGCAGGTAGGGGGAAGAAATCTCTTACATATAGAGGGAGGGATATCAGAATAACATCAGACCTATCCACAGAGACCTGGAAAGCCAGAAAAGGCTGCCAAGACATATTCAGGGTACTAAATGAGAAGAACATGCAGCCAAGAATACATTATCCAGCAAGGCTGTCATTCAGAATGAACATAGAGACAAGGAGCTTCCAGGACTGGCAAAAACTGAAAGAATATTTGATCACCAGGCCAGCCCTTCAAGAAATATTAAGAATGAATCTATAAATGAAGAAAGACCCCAAGAGTAATATAGACCAGAAATTTACAGAGACAATGTATATAAACAGGGACTTCACTGGCAATATCATGGTACTAAATTCATATATTTCAATAGTCACTCCGAACATGAGTGGCCTAAATGCTCCCATGAAATGGCACAGGGTTGTATATTGGATAAAAAGACAAGACCCATCCATATGCTGTCTACAATAGATTCATTTTGAGTTTAAAGACACCTCCAGATTGAAAGTGAGGGGATAGAGAACCACTTGTCATGCCAATGAACCTCAGAAGAAAACTGGGGTAGCAATTCTATCACACAAATTAGATTTTAAACCAAATACTGTAATAAGAGATGTAGAGGGACACTATATTATACTTAAATGGTCTACCCAAAATAAGATCTAACAATTATAAACGTCTATGCCCCCTACTAGGGAGCAGCCAACTACATAAGCCAACTTGCAACCAAAATAAAGAATCATCTTGGTAATAATACATTAATAGTAGGAGACCTCAACATGCCACTCACAATGAAAGCAGAAGATCAACAAAGAAACAAGAGCTTTGAATGACACATTCGACCAGATAGACTTCATAGCTATATAGAGCACATTCCACCCTAAAACAGCAGAAAACTCATTCTCCTCAAGTGCACATAGACATTTCACCAGAATAGACCACAAACTTGGTCACAAATCAGGTCTCAACTGACACCAAAACATTGAGATTATTCCTTGCATGTTATCAGACCACAATGTTTGAACCTGGAACTCAATCACAAGAAAACAATTGGAAGGAATTCAAACACTTGGAAGTTAAAGAGCATCCTGCTAAAGAATGACAGTAAATTAGAGAAGAACTTATACAATTAATGGAAACTATAGAGAATGAAAACACATAGGTCCAAATCTTATGGCTACTGCAAAGGCATTCCTATAGAGTCATCCAAGCCTCTCTCAAAAAAAATTAGAAAAATCCCGAATGCACAAGCTAAACTTACACCTAAATGAGCTGGATAAATAACAACAAATAAAGCCTAAACCAAACAGAAGAGAAATAATGAAGATTAGAGCAAAGATCAGTGAAGTAGAAACCACAAAAACAGTAGAACAGGTAAACAAAAATAAAAGTTTTTTGAAAGAGTTAATAGGATCAATAAACCTTTGCCCAGACTTATCCAAAAGAAAAGAGAAAGGACCCAAATTAATAAAATCATGAATGAAAGGGGGAGAAACAATAATTATAAAAATTTTGTCAGAAACTATATGCCAATGAAAAAGCAACCTGGAAGAAATGGGTGTCCTCCTGGAAACTTATAGACTATCAAGACTGAAACAGGAAGAGATAGACAATCTGAATAGACCAATAACCAGCAAAGAAATTGAAACAATAATCAAAACTTCCCCCAAAACAATAATACAGGGTGAGATGGTTTCCTGGGGGAATTCTAGCAAACATTTAAAGAAGAAATAATGTTGATTCTTCTGAAGCTGCTTCAAAAAATAGAAACAGAAGGAAACCTTACAAACTTGTTCTATGAGACCAGCAGTACACTGATCCCAAAACCAGACAATGACCCCATCAAAAAGAGAATTACAAACCAATATCCTCGATGAACATGGATGCCAAAATACTCAAGAAGATCCTAGCCAATAGGATCCAACAGTACATTGAAGTGATTATTCATCACACCCTGGTGGGATTTATTCCTGGGATGCATGGGTGGTTCAACATTTGCAAATCAATCAATGTGATAGAGCACATTAATAAAAGAAAATTCAAGGATCATATGATCTTCTCAATTGATGCAGAAAAAGCATTTGACAAAAATACAACATCCTCTCCTTATTAAAACTCTTCAGAGTGTAGGGACAGAGGGAATATTCCTCAATATCATAAAAGCCATCTATGAAAAACCCACAGTGAATATCATTCTCAATGTCCCAATGACCCATAAGGTCAGGAACAGGACAGAGATGCCCACTTTCATCACTCTTGCTCAACATAAGGCTAGAAGTCCTAGCCTCAGCAGTCAGACAACAAAAAGAAGTAAAAAGCATTCAAATTGGCAAAGATGTAGTCAAACTGTCTCTCTTCACAGATGACATGATACTTTATATGGAAAACCCAAAAGACCACTCCCCCAAATCACTGGAACTCATACAGCAATTCAGCAATGTGGCAGAATACAGAATCAATGTACAGAAATCAGTTGCTTTTCTACACACTAACAATGTAACTGTAGAAAGAGAAATTAGGGAATCAATTCCTTACAATAACACTAAAAAACATAAGATACTGAGGAATAAACGTAACCAAAGAAGTAAAAGATCTATAATCTAGAAACTACAGACCACTAATGAAAGAAATTGAGGAAGACACATAAAGATAGAAAAATATTTCATGCTCATGTATTGGAAGAATAAACATTGTTAAAATGTCTATCCTGCACAGAGTAATCTACACTTTCAGTGCAATCTCTATTAAAATACAATTGACATTTTCATAGAGTTATAACAAACAATTTTAAAATTTGTTTGGAACCAGAAAAGACCCCAAATTGCCAAGGGAATGTTGAAAAAGAAAAACAAAACCAGCGACATCACGTTGCCTGACTTCAAGCTATATTACGAAGTTATGATCACCAAGATAGCATGGTATTGGCACAAAAACAGAAACATAAAATCAAAATAGAATCTCCAGAAATGGGGCCTTAACTCTATGGTTGACTAATTTTTGACAAATCAGGAAAAATCTATCCAATGGAAAAAAGACAGTCTCTTCATTAAATGGTGCTGGGAAATTTGGACAGCTACAAACAGAAGACTGATTCTCGACCATTCTTCAACAAAGTACACAAATATAAACTCAAAATGGATGAAAGACTTCAATGTGAGGCAGGAATCCATCAAAATCCTAAAGAAGAACACTGGGAACTCCCTCTTCAATCTTGGCCACAGTAATTTCTTTCAAGGTACATATCTAAAGACAAGGGAAACAAAAGCAAGAATGAACTTCATTCTTCTTCGGGGCTTCATCAAGATTAAAAGCTTCTGCACAACAAAGGAAACAGTCAACAAAACTAAGAGTCAACCAATGGAATGGGGGAAGATATTTACAAATGACATTACAGACAGAGGATTATTATCCAAGATATATAAAGATCTTACCAAACTCAACACCCAAAAAACAAATAATCTATTCAATAAATGGGAAGAAGACATGAACACTTTGCCAAAAAAGACATACAGGTGACTAACAGACATATGAAAAAAATGTTCAACATCATTAGCCATCAAGGAAATTCAAATCAAAACAACATTGAGATACCAACTTACACCAGTTCAAATGGCAAAAATTAACAAGACAGCAAACAACAAATGCTGGCAAGAATGTGAAACAAGGGGAACCCTCTTACACTGTTGGTGGGAATGCAAGTTGGTATAGCCATTCTGGAAAACAGTATGGAAGTTCCTCAAGACATTGAAAATAGATCTGCCCTACTACTCAGCAGTTTCAGTACTTGATATTTACCACAAAGATAAAGATGTATTGAAAGGAATGGGCACCTGCACCCCAATGTTCATAGCAGCAATGTCCACAATAGCCAAACTGTGGAAGATGAGATGCCCCTCAAAAGATGAATGGATAAAGAAGTTTTGGTACATATATCCAATGAAATGTTACTCAACCATCAGAAAAGTTAATACCAGTCATCTGCATCAACATGGGTGGAACTGGAGAAGATTCTGCTAAGTGAAATAAATCAATAAGAGAAGGACGACTATCATATGGTTTCACTCTTATGTAGAATATAAGGAATAGCACAGAGGACAATAAGGGAAGGGAGGGAACACTGAATGGGAAAAAATCATATAGGGAGAAAAGCCATGAGAGACTATGGACTCTAGGAAACAAGAGGAGTTTCAGTGAGGAGGGGATGGGATTGCCAGATGATAGGTAGTAAGGAAGGCAGGTGTTGTGACAAGCCCTGGGTCTTATAGGCAACTAATGAATGATTGAACACTACATCAAAAACTAGTGATGTACTGTATTGAGGCTAACTTAACATAATAAAAAAATTAAAAAAGAAGGATGACTTATTTATCATGACGAGGATGACTTATTTCTTCACCTCTCTCAAATTCCTTAATCCAATAATAGTTGACTTTATAAGCCATGTATACACTCAGAAGCCAAGGATGATTCTTGAAGGCCCATCCAAACCCAACCTCTTTTAGAAAAACAATACCTTAGTCTAGAATGCTCTTGTGGGATTACTTATTTTGATTTCCTTAAAACCAACTGAAGAAGGGGAACATGGCTTACTCAAGTGCAGCAATTAGGTGATCAAGTTAGGACTATAGAGCCTAGGCATCTTGAGTCTCAGCCTAAGACATTTTCTATTTTATTGCCTATTGTATTATCACTACTGATGAGAATAGTCACCTAGATGGAAAATCAGATATCCAGTACTTTTTTCTATATACCATTGACTTTCAAGTTTCTCTTGTATAAATTACATTTACCTTTACTAAATTATATTTTAAAAAATCATGATTGAAATGGTGGTTTAAAATGGATGTTGACATAGTTTAATAACTAGCATACTTACCTGAGCCACACAATGATGTCACTGACACTCTAGACTACTTTTCCTTGTAAATATCTTAAGTGTTTAGGTCCAAAACTATTATGATAGACTTTATTCGGCTAATAAAACATTTGGTGGCGAGGAGTCAAGATGGCAGAGAAGTAGCAGGCTGAGATGACATCAGGCAGCAGGAGTTCAGCTAGATAGCTTACCTAACAATTGCGAACACCTACAAATCCAAAGGAAAATCGAAGAGAAGAAGAGCAACAATTCTAGAAACAGAAAATTGATCACTTTCTGAAAGGTAGGACCTGCGGAGAAGTGAATCTAAAGTGACGGGAGGATAGACTGCAGGGGGAGGGGCCAGCTCCCGGAAAGCGGCAGAGCAATGGAGCACAAAATCAGGACTTTTAAAAGTCTGCTCCATGGAGGACATCACTCCAGAGGCTAAACCGGGGGAAAGCCCACGCGGGGTCAGCGTAACCCCAGGTCCTGTGGGGTCAAAGAAGGACCAGGGGTGTCTGAGTGTCACAGAGCTCGCAGGTATTAGAGCGGGGAAGCTGGCTACAGCTACAAAGCTGAGGAGTGAGCTCTCAGCTCGGGGTTACCTTGAACCGTCATAGGCTGGGTGACCTTGGAGCACAGCTGGAGGCCACGGAGATGGAAGCAACCAGGCACTTTTCACCAAGTGCGAGCGATTGAGTGCTTTCCTCCAAGCGTGACCAGAGGCCAGGGAGATGCGGGCAGTCAGGCGCTTTTCTCTGAGGATGCACGGAAGAGTGGGACCCCGAGCTCTTGGCTCCTCCGGGCTAGAGACTGGGAGGAGCCATGTTCATTCTTGTCCTCTGGAACTCTATGGAAAGCCTTACAGGCAATACAATGGCAGTAAATTTATATCTCTGAATAGTTACCCTGAATGTTAATGGGCTAAATGCCCCAATCAAAAGACACAGGATATCAGATTGGATAAAAGAACAAAACCCATCAATATGCTGCCTACAAGAAACTCATTTTAGACCCGAAGACACCTCCAGATTTAAAGTGAGGGGGTGGAAAACAATGTACCATGCTAATGGATATCAGAAGAATGATGGGGTGGCAATCCTTATATAAGATCAATTAGATTTTAGGAGAAAGACTATAATAAGAGATGAGGAAGGACACTATATAATACTCAAAGGGTCTATCCAACAAGAAGACCTAACAATTTTAAATATCTATGCCCCTAACATGGGAGCAGCCAACTATATAAACCAATTAATAACAAAATCAAAGAAATACATCGGCAATAATACAATAATAGTAGGGGACTTTAACACTCCCCTCACTGCAATGGATAGATCATCTAAGCAAAAGATCAACAAAACAATAAAGGCCTTAAATGACACACCGGACCAGATGGACATCACAGATATATTCAGAACATTCCATCCCAAAGCAACAGAATATTCATTCTTCTCTAGTGCACATGGAATATTCTCCAGAATAGATCACATCCTGGGTCATAAATCAGGTCTCAACCTGTATCACAAGATTGGGATCATTCCCTGCATATTTTCAGAACACAATGCTCTGAAGCTAGAACTCAATCACAAGAGGAAATTTGGAAAGAACCCAAATACATGGAGACTAAACAGCATCCTTCTAAAAAATGAATGGGTCAACCAGGAAATTAAAGAAGAATTGAAAAACTTCATGGAAACAAGTGATAATGAAAACAAAATGGTTCAAAATCTGTGGGACACAACAAAGGCATTCCTGAGAGGAAAATATATAGCAGTACAAGCCTTTCTCAGCTAACAAAAAAGGTCTCAAATACACAACCTAAACCTACATCTAAAGGAGCTGGAAAAAGAACAAGAAAGAAAGCCTAAGCCCAGCAGCAGAAGACAAATCATAAAGATCAGAGCAGAAATCAATGAAATAGAAACTAAAAAAACAATAGAACAAATCAACGAAACTAGGAGCTGGTTCTTTGAAAGAATTAATAAGATTGATAAACCCCTGGCCAGACTTATCAAAAAGAAAAGAGAAAGGACCCAAATAAATAAAATCATGAATGAAAGAGGAGAGATCACAACCAACACCAAAGAAATACAAACAATTATAAGAACATACTATGAGCAACTCTATGCCAAGGAATTCGAAAATCTGGAAGAAATGGATACATTTCTAGAGACATATAAACTACCACAACTGAACCAGGAAAAAATAGAAAACTTGAACAGACCCATAACCAGTAAGGAGATTGAAACAGTCATCAAAAATCTCCAAACAAAGTCCAGAGCCAGACAACCTCCCAGGGAAATTCTACCAAACATTTAAAGAAGAATTAATTCCTATTCTCCTGAAACTGTTCCAAAAAAAATAGAAATGGAAGGAAAACTTCCAAACTCATTTTATGAGGCCAGCATCACCTTGATCCCAAAACCAGACAAGGATACCATCAAAAAAGAGAATTACAGACCAATATCCTTGATGAACACATGCAAAAATTCTCACCAAAATACTGGCCAATAGGATCCAACAGTACATTAAAAGGATTATTCACCACGACCAAATGGGATTTATACCAGGGCTACAAGTTTGGTTCAAATCAATCAATGTGATACAATACATTAATAAAAGCAAGAATAAGAACCATATGATACTCTCAATAGATGCTGAAAAAGCATCTGACAGAGTGCAGCATCCCTTCCTGATCAAAACTCTTCAAAGTGTAGGGATAGAAGGCACATACCTCAATATCATCAAAGCCATCTATGAAAAACCCACTGCAAATATCATTCTCAATGTAGAAAAACTGAAAGCTTTTCCGCTAAAGTCAGGAACATGGCAAGGATGTCCGTTATCACCACTGCTGTTCAACATAGTACTAGCAGTCCTAGCCTCAGCAACCAGACAAAAAGAAATTAAAGGCATCCAAATCGGTAAAGAAGTCAAACTATCACTCTTTGTGGATGATATACTATACATGGAAAACCCAAAAGTCTCCACTCCAAAACGCTAGAACTTGTACAGGAATTCAGTAAAGTGTCAGGATATAAAGTCAATGCACAAAAATCAGTTGCATTTCTTTACACTAACAACAAGAGAGAAGAAAGAGAAATTAAGGAGTCAGTCCCACTTACAATTGTACCCAGAACCATAAGATACCTAGGAATAAACCTAACCAAAGAGGCAAAGAACCTATACTCAGAAAACTATAGCGTACTCATGAAAGAAATTGAGGAAGACACAAAGAAATGGAAAAATGTTCCATGCTCATGGATTGGAAGAACAAATATTGTGAAAATGTCTATGCTACCTAAAGCAATCTACACATTTAATGCAATCCCTATCAAAATCCCATCCATATTTTCAAAGAAATGGAACAAACAATCCTAAAATTTATATGGAACCAGAAAGGACCTCAAATAGCTGAAGGAATATTGAAAAAGAAAGCCAAAGTTGGTGGCATCACCATTCCAGACTTCAAGCTCTATTACAAAGCTGTCATCATCAAGACAGTATGGTACTGGCACAAAAACAGACACATAGATCAATGGAAAGGAATAGAGAGCCCAGAAATAGACCCTCAACTCTATGGTCAACTAATCTTCGACAAAGCAGGAAGGAATGTCCACTTGTAAAAAGACAGCCTCTTCAACAAATGGTGCTGGGAAAATTGGACAACCACATGCAGAAAAATGAAATTGGACCATTTCTTTACATCACACATGAAAATAGACTCAAAATGGATGAAGGACCTCAATGTGAGAAAGGAATCCATCAAAATCCTTGAGGAGAACACAGGCAGCAACCTCTTTGACCTCAACCGCAACAACTTCTTCCTAGGAATATCGCCAAAGGCAAGGGAAGCAAGGGCAAAAATGAACTATTGGGATTTCATCAAGATCAAAAGCTTTTGCACAGCAAAGGAAACAGTTAACAAAACCAAAAGACAACTGACAGAATGGGAGAAGATATTTGCAAATGACATATCAGATAAAGGGCTAGTGTCCAGAATCTATAAAGAACTTAGCAAACTCAACACCCAAAGAACAAATAATCCAATCAAGAAATGGGCAGAAGATATGAACAGACATTTCTGCAAAGAAGACATCCAGATGGCCAGTAGACACATGAAAAAATGCTCCACATCACTCGGAATCAGGGAAATAAAAATCAAAACCACAATGAGATACCACCTCACACCAGTCAGAATGGCTAAAATTAACAAGTCAAGAAATGACAGATGCTGGTGAGCATGCGGAGAGGGGGGAACCCTCCTACACTGTTGGTGGGAATGCAAGCTGGTGCAACCACTCTGGAAAACAGTGTGGAGGTTCCTCAAAAAACTGAAAATAGAGCTGCTCTATGACCCAGCGATTTACTGGCTATATATCCTAAAGATACAAATGTGGTGCTCCAAAGGGGCATGTGCACTAGAATGTTTATAGCAGCAATGTCCACAATAGCCAAACTATGGAAAGAACCTAGATGTCCATCAACAGATGAATGGATAAAGATGAAGTGGTATATATATACAATGGAATACTATGCAGCCATCAAAAGAAATGAAATCTTGCCATTTGCGATGACATGGGTGGAATTAGATGGTAGTACGCTTAGCGAAATAAGTCAATCGGAGAAAGACAACTATCATATGATCTCCCTGACTTGAGGAAGTGTAGATGCAATGTGGGCAGGTTGGGGGTTAGGAAAAGAAAAAATGACAGAAGATGGGATTGGAAGGGATACACACCATAAAAGACTCAATCTCAAAAAACAGGCTGAGGGTTGCTGGGGGGAGGGGTGACAGGAGAGGGTGGTGGGGATATGGACATTGGGGAGGGTATGTCCTATGATGAGTGCTGTGAAATGTGTTAACCTGGTGATTCACAGACCTGTACCCCTGGGGATAAAAATACATTATATGTTTATTAAAAAATAAATAAATTAATTTAAAAAATTCTAATTGAAAAAAAAACATTTGGTAATTGTCCATGTTGTTGACTATTCATTTGTGGGAGTAGAAAATATTATCTAGATAAAGTACTGTAGAAATGACTGTCTCCATGCAGAATTAATGAGGTAATGCCAAGGTGGCAATTGCAGATAAATGGAGTATTAAGGACCAAAAGAAGCAAAGCTTGAATTTATTTCTTTATTGAATAAGAGAAAAACAATTGAACAATTGAGACTGTATAGAGAAGGAAGCTCAAACTCAGCGTTCCCTGACTACTTGGTTTACAACTACAACTAACTTCAAAAACACAGAAAGACAAGGAAATATGAAATTGAAGTATTTTGAAAAAAAAGGAAACAAAAGAAATAGTTGAGAATAATTAAACTGGTTAAAGACAAATGGATAAGGAAGATGTGGTCCATATATACTATGGAGTATTATGCCTCCATCAGAAAGGGTGAATACCAAACTTTTGTATCAACATGGATGGGACTGGAAGAGATTATGCTGAGTGAAATAAGTCAAGCAGAGAGAGTCAATTATATGGTTTCACTTATTTGTGGAGCTTAAGGAATAACACGGGGGACATGAGGAGATGGAGAGAAGGGAGTTGGGGGAAATTGGAGGGGGAGATAAACCATGAGAGACTGTGGACTCTGAAAAAAAATCTGAGGGTTTTGGAGGGGCAGGGGATGGGAGGTTGGGTGAGCCTGCTGGTGGGTATTATGGAGGGCATGTATTGCATGGAGCCCTGGGTGTGGTGCATATACAATGAAATCTTGGAACACTGAAGAAAAGTAAAATAAATTAAAATAAAAAAAAACAAATAAAAACATACAAAACATCATATCAAATGTAATCACAAGCTTAAAAAAAAGAAAGTAAGATTCATTGAGGTTTAATGAAACACTGTTCCTATTTCTGTGAATGGAATGCAATGAGAAAAAGAAGAAACTAGAGACTATGCTTCACTCCTTTGTAACAATGTAAAAAGGATCCTTATTGAAAATGACAATGTCAGGAGAAACTAGAACATAAATATACAGTTAGTCAAGACCTGCCTAAAAAGAGATAAAGGTGAAAAAGGAATGAATTCATTCAAGTCAAGAGACCTACAAAGAAAATTTAAAAAAAAGAGAAGATTTTGCAATTACGCCAGAAGTTCTAAAAAGAAAGTAGGCCAATGAGTATTTAAATAAGGAAGAAAAAAAGAAAAAAAAACAAAACAAAACAAAAAGTGACGAATCTGCCTTTCATGAACTGCTTATATCAAATTCAAGATTATTGTTCTTAAATATTATGCACCAAAATTATAAGATACCTTTCAAAGTATTCAGAAACAGACATTACATATATACTGTTTTTTTTCCAATGTAAAACAAAACAAAATATAGTTTTCCAAAAAAAAAGAAACAAGGGGAAAATTAAACTAATGAATTTAAAGGTTATAAGCAATTTTAAGAAGCAATTAAATCAATAATTAACTAGACCAACACCAAATGGGAAAATACAAAAACGATAAAAATAGGGGAGGTGAACAATGAGAGACCATGGACTCTGAAAAACAATCTGAAGGTTTTGAAGAGGTGGGGGGGTGGGAGGTTGGGGGAACCAGGTGGTGGGTATTATGGAGGGCACAGATTGCATGGAGCACTGGGTGTGGTGCAAAAACAATGAATACTGTTATGCTGAAAATAAATTAAAAAAATTAAAAAATATATATTGGAATGGTTATAAATTCAGACAAGTTATTGCTAAATAATATACAATCCATAAGGATATTAGAACTTTAAACTGAAAAGTCATATATGAAGATAATAATGGGCAGAGTTAAATTCCTTGTACTGCAGTACAGAAAAAAAATGTCTTTTAAAGGTAAGATTTTAATCATAAAAGGAAAATATATATGAAAAAAATGGAAAGATCTACCACATAGCAAGAAATGCTGCCTTTATTTCCATCTATGTTTGCTAAACTTTTTATAGACTAATACTTGAGAACCTGAATTAAGTGTTAGATCTTGTATTTTCCTTAAGATTTTATTTATTTGACAGAGAGAGAGAGAGAGAGAGCACAAGCAGGGGTGTGACAGGCAGAGAGCTAGGGAGAAGCAGGGAGAGCAGGGAGCCTGATGTGGGGCTCCATCCCAGGACCCTGTGTTCATGACCCAAGCTGAAGGCAGTTGCTTAACCAACTGAGCTACCCAGGAACCCAAATCTTGTATGTTTTTTTAACTTACCCTTTAGGTGTCTCAAAAGGTATTGGTGATCTTTATTATATTCTAGCATAATTGTATTTCATTTCTCCACAACGTGTTTATTTTTTAAAAATTTTAACTTTAATTCAATTTGATTTACCTACAGTGTAATATTAGATTCAGGTGTACAATTTAGTAATTCAGCACTTATACATAACACCCAATGCTCATCACAAGTATACTCCTTAATCCCTATCACCCATTTAACCCATCCACTCACCCACCTCCCCTCTGGTAACCGTAAGTTTGTTCTCTATAATTATCTGTTCCTTGGTTTGCCCCTCTCCTTTTCCCCCCTGAGCATTTGGTTTGGTTCTTAAATTTCACATATGAGTGAATTCATATGGTATTTGTTTTTCTCTGCCTGACTTATTTCACTTAGCAGACTATTCTCTAGTTCCATCCACACCATTGTAAATGGCAATATTTCATTCTTTTTTATGGCCGAGTAATAACCCTGTGTGTGTGTGTTTGTGTGTGTGTGTGTGTGTGTGTGTGTGTGTGTGTGTGTGTGTGTGCTTTTTCTTCTTTATCCATTCATCAGTCAATGGATACTTGGGCCATTTCTGTAATTTGGCTATTGCTGCTAATGCTAATGTATAATTTGGGTGCAGGTATCCCTTTGATGTAATGTTTTTGTATCCTTTGATTAAGTGAATACCTAGTAGTGCAATTGCTGGATCATAGGGCATTTCCATTTTTATCCTTTTGAGGAACTTCCATACTGTATTCCAGAATGGCTGCCCCAGTATTCATTCCCACCCAGAGTGTAAAAGGGTTCCCCTCTCTTTACATCCTCACCAACACCTGTTTTTTCCTGTGTTATTGATTTTAGCCATTCTCACAGGTGAGAAGTGATATCTCATTGTAGTTTTTTGACATGTATTTCCCAGATGATGAGTGATGTTGAGCATCCTTTCATGTTTCTGTTAGCCATCTGGATGTCTTCTTTGGAAAAAATGTCTATTCAAGTCTTCTGCCCATTTTTAATTGGATAACTTGTTTTGGGGGATGTTGAGTTTGATAAGTTATTTACAGATTTTGGATACTAACCCTTTATCAGATATGGCATGTACAAATATCTTCTTCCATTCTGTAGGCTGTTATTTAGTTTTGTTGACTCTCACTGGGCATAAGCTTTGTGTCTTGTTGAAGTCCCCATAATTCATTTTTGCTTTTGTTTCCCTTGCCTCTAAGACATATCTAATAAGAAGTTGCTAATGCTGGGATCAAAGAGGTTGCTCCCTGTGTTCTCTCTAGGATTTTGATAGTTTCCTGTCTCACATTTAGGTCACTCATCCATTTTGACTTCATTTCTGAGTAGGGTGTAGGAGAGTGGTCCTGTTTCATTCTCTTGCATGTTGCTGTCCAATTTTCCCAACACCATTCATTGAAAATACTGTCTTTTTTCCATTGCATATTCCTCCTACTTCGTGGAAGATTAATTGACCATATAGTTCTGAGTTCATTTCTGGGTTTTCTATGCTGTCCCATTGATCCATGTGCTTGTTTTTGTGCCTATACCATACTGTCTTGATGCTACAGCTTTGTAATATAGCTTGAAGTCTAGAACCATGATGCTTCTCTCTCTCTCTCTCTCTCTCTCTCTCTCTTTTTTTTTCTTTTTTGAGGTTGCTTTGGTTATTCTGGGTCTTTTGTAGTGCCATACAAATTTTAGGGATGTTGATCTAGCACTGTGAATAATGCTGCTAGTGTTTTGATAGAGATTGCATTAAATGTGTAGATTGCTTTGGATAGTATAGATATTTTTAACAGTATTTGTTATTTCAATGAAAGATCATAGATTGTCCATTGCTTTTTGTCATCCTCAATTTCTTTCATAGGCCTTCTATAGTTTTCAGAGTATATTTTACCTCTTTGGTTAGGTTTATTCCCAGTACCTTACCGTTTTGCATGCAATTGTAAATAGGATCAATTCCATCATTTCTCGTTCTGCTGCATTGTTATTGTTGTGTACTGATGCAACTGATTTCTATACATTGCTTTTATATCCTGTTACTTAGGAGAATTCTTATATCAGTTCTAGCAATTTTTTGTTGGAGTCTTTTGGGTTTTCTACATAGAGTATTATGTGAAAGTATGAGTATCAGTGAAGAGTAAAAATTTGACTTCTTTGCCAATTTGGATACCTTTTATTTCTTTTTGTTGCCTGATTGCTGAGGCTAACATTTCCAGCACTATGTTAAATAATGATGATGATAGTGGACATCCATGTCTTGTTTCTTACCCTAGAGGAAAAGCTCTCAGTTTTCCCCAATTGATGATATTAGCTGTTGGTTTTTCATATATAGCCTTTCTTATGTTGAGGTATGTTCTCTCTGTGCCTGCTTTCTTAATGGTTTTTATCAAGCATGTATCCTATATTTTGTCAAATGCTTTTTCTGCATTTACTGAGAGGATCATATGGTTCTCACACTTTCTGTTATTAATGTGGTGTATCATTGATCAATTTGTCAATATGGAACCATCTTTGCAGTCCAGGAATAAATTCCACTTGTTCATAGCAAATAATACTGTTGGATTATTATCCTGTTGAGAATTTTTGCATCTATGTTCATCAGGGATATTGGCCTGTAATTGTCCTTTTAGTGGGGTCTTCTGGTTTGTAATCAAAGTAATGCTTGCCTCATAGAATGAGTTTGGAAGTTCTGTTTCCAAGTCTGGTTTTGGGGAAATGTGAGGAGAATAGTTACTCTCTTCTTTAGATATCTGATGGATGGGACACTTGGGTGGCTCAGTTGGTTAAAGTCTACTTCCAGCTCATGTCATGATTCCAGGGTCCAGTAATCAAGTCCTACATCAGGCTTCTTGCTCAGCAGGGAGCCTGCTTCTCTCTCTGCCTGCTGCTCCCCCTGCTTGTGATCTCTTTCTGGCAAATAAATAAAATATTTTAAATTCATCAATTAATTAATTTCTGGTGGAATTTCTGTGGGAAGCCATCTAGTCCTGGACTTTTGTTTGTTGGATTATTTTTTATTACTGCTTCAATTTCTTTGCTGCTTATTTGTTTGTTCAAATGTTCTACTTCCTGTTTCACTTTTCTTGGTTTGTATGTTTATACAAATTTATCAGTTTCTTCCAGATTTCCCATTGTTGGCATGTAGTTTTTCATAATATTCTCTTACAAGTTTTTTTTTTTTGCATTCCCATATGGTTGGTTGTGACCTCCTTTCTCATTCTTAATTTTATTTATTTAGGTCCTCTCTTTTTTCTTTTTGATAAACCTCCCTAAATGTTTAACAGTTTTATTAATTTATTCATAGAATTGACTCTTAGTTTTCTTTTGCTGTTCTGTTCTACTGTGTTTTTTGTTTGTTTGTTTCCAGATCATTTATTTCTGCTCTAATCTTTATTACTTCCCTTCTTCTTCTGGCCTTAGGCTCCATTTATTTTTCTTTTCCTACCTGATTAAAGTGTATGGTTAGATTGTTTGAGACTTTACTTGCTTCCTGAGGTAGGCTTTTATTGGTATTTACTTCCCTCTTATGACCAGTTTTGCTGCAACCCAAAGGTTTTGTACTTTCATGCTTTAATTTTAATTTGTTTCCATGTATTTTAATTTGTTTTGAATTTCCAGTTTAATCCATCAATTCCTTAGGAGGATGTTCTTTATCCTCCATGTATTTGTGCTCTTCCTAAATATTTTCTTATAGTTGACTTCAAGTTTCATAGTGTTATGGTCTGAAACTATGCATGGTATGATATTAATCTCTTTGTACTTGTTGATGGATGATTTGTGACCCAATGTGTGATCTGTTCTGGAGAATGTTCCATGTACACTTGAAAAGAAAGTATATTCTGTTGCTGTAGGATGAAGAGTTCTGAATATATCTGTGAATTCCATCTGGTCCAGTGTGTCATTCAAAACCATTGTAGACTTAAGGGACTCAGTGACTCCATAAAGCATAGTAAAACTCAGATGATTGGACTCTCAGAAAAAAGAAGAGAGGACAAAAGGGGTAGAAGATTTATTTGAAGAAATTATAGATGAAAACTTCCCTAATCTGGGGAAGGTAACAGACATTCTAATCCAGAAGGAGCAGAGAACTCCTACCAAATTCAACAAAAACTGGCCACTACCATGATAAAATGTAGTAAGCTTTGCAACTTACAGAGATAAGGAAAGAATCATGAAAGCAGAAAGGGAGAAGAAACTCCTAAACTACAAGGAAAGCCAAATTAAGTTAGCAGAAGATCTTGCCAAAGAAACCTGGAAGGCCAGAAGGGAGTGCCATGTTATATTCAAGTGCTGAAGGGGAAACATATGTAGCCAACTCTTTCCAACAAGAATGTCATCCAGAATAGAAGGAGAAATAGTTTCCCATACAAACAAAAGCTAGAGGAGTTCATGATCACTAAATCAGCCCTGCAAGAAATATTAAAGAGAACCATTTTGTGGGAAAGACCAGAAACAACAAAGATTAGAAAGTAAGAGAGAAAAATCTCTAGAAACAGTGACTGTACAGGTAATATGATGACACTAATTCTTATCTGTCAATAATTATCCAGAATGTAAATGGACTAAATGCTCCAAATGAAAGATATACAGTATTAGAATGAATAATAATAATTAAAAAAAAGACAAGTCCCATCTATATGCTGCTACAAGAGATTCATTTTAGACCTACAGAGGGAGGGTCTCACCATGCTATGGCTCATGCTGGTTTGTCCCAGAAAATCAGTTGCACAATTGTGCAAGGGCTTGGAGTTTATGGAAAAGTGTAGCAAAAAGCCAGAAAGATGTTATTTTTTTAGAGCAGTTTTAGGTTTATAACAAAGGTGAGAGGAAGATACAGATATTTCCCAAAAATCCCCTGCTCTCATACATACACAGCATATCCCATTATTAACATCATTCACCAGAATGGTATATTATTTTATCAAAGATGAACTTATATTGACACATCATAATCCTCTACAGTCACTAATTTACCTTAGATCATTAGATTAGAGATCTAATGATCTCTAATGTGTCATTTATTCTATGGTCTTAGAAAAAATATATAATGAGATACAGTGATCATTACACCATAGAGGATATTTTAAAAACCACTCTGCTTTGATTATTTTTTCTCCCCCATCCACTTTTGATAACCCCTGATCTTTTTATTGGCCTTATAATCTTGCTTTTTTCCAAAAGTTTATATAATTGGAATTACACAATATGTTGTCTTTTCAGATTGACTTGTTTCAGTTATATGTGTTTAAGGTTCTTCCCTGTCTTTTCATGGTTTGGTAATTCTTTTTTTTTTTCTTTCTTTCCCTTTTTATCTTTCTTTCTTTCTTTTTCTTTTTCTTTTCTTTTCTTTCTTTTTTTTTTTTTTTAGTGCTGAACAATATTTCATTGTCTAAAAGTACCATAGTTAATTTTTCTCTTCACTTCTTAAAAGGCATGTTGGTTGTTTCCCATTTTTGGCAATTATGAATAAAGCTTCTGTAACTATCTATGTGCAGGTTCTTGTGTGGACATAAATTTTCAACTCTTCTGGGAAAATTCCAAGGAACATGATTGCTGGATTTTATGGTAAGAGTATGTTTAATTTTATAAGAAACTTCCAGCCACTGCAAAGTGGCTAAACCATTATACATTCCCATCGCAGTGAAAGAGAGTTCCTATTGCCCCACAACCTTGTCAATTTTTGGAGACTTCTGTGTTCTAGATTTTGGTTATTCTAATAGGTGAATAGTATCATCTTATTGTTGTTTTAATATGCATTTACCTGAAGACACAATGTGGCACCTTTTCATATGCTTATTTGACATCCGTATATTTTATTTGATGAGGTGTCTGTTAAGGTCTCCGACTAATTTTTTAATCAGGTTGTTTATTTTCTTATTGCTGAGTTTAGGAGTTCTTTGTATATTTGGAATAGCAGTCCTTTATCAGATGTGTGCATTGGGAGTTTTTTGGCAAATATTTTCTCCCACTTGGTGGCTCATCTTCTAATTTCCTTCATATTGTATTTTGCACTGCAAAATTTTTAATTTTAATTAAGTATGGCTTATCCATTATTCCTGAGAATCAAGAGTGCAAAGAGGAGGAGAAGGTTGGTGTTTCAGCTCAAGCAATAAGGTAGGAATGACTGAGTCTGACTACTTCCTTCTTTTGTCTTAAAATATTCCGGTTCACAAAAGATTGGATTACATCCCTGCATTAGGGAGGGTGCATTGCTTCGCTGAGTCCACCATTTCAAAGGCTATCTTCATCTGGAAATACCTTTACAGACACACTGAGAAATAATATTTAGCCAAATATTTGGGTATCCTGTGATGCAATCAAATTGATATGTAAAAGTAAACATCACAGCTATTAGGGTAAACTAACATTTTTTATATCTAGTAATATTTACATTTAATTTTGAAATATCCATTGAACTAGTGAAGTTCTTAGTACTGAATAATCATGAAAGTTATACTTGTATCTGATAGTATATATGCCATCAACAGATTTGAAAAAGAAACTATAGGATATTAGGGTATGTAGATCGGAGTATAAAGAGTTATAGACAAAATATTACTATTTTGTGTGTATTCATTTGTTGCATATTTTGAAGACTTTTCAGCATAAATGCACATATCTTCATATTGCACATATACATTTTTTCTTATAGGGTAATGTACTAGTTCCTATTGCTGCTGTAACAAATTATCACACTTAGTGGCTTGAAACAACACAGTTTATTATCTTACAGTTCTAGAGGTCAAAAGGGCTTCACAAAAGGGCTAAAGTCATGGTTGTCTTCCTGTCTAAAGGCTGAGCAAATCTATTTTCTCTTTTTGTTTCATTTGTTTGTTTTGTCTTGTTTTGTTTTTCAGCTTCTAGAGGTCACCTGCATTCTTTGGTTTATGGTCCCTTTCTCCATCTTCAAAGCCTACAATGACTGGTAATATTATTCTCATGATACCATATATCTGGTTATAATTATTCTACCTCCTTTTTTTCATATAAGGATATTTGTGATTACTTTGGGACCATCTGGATTATCAGAGGTATTCTTATTTTAAGGTCAGTTTATTAGGAATCTTAATTCTATCTCCAACCTTAATTCCCCATTGCTATGAAATGTAACATATCCACACGTTCTGGGAATTAGAATGTTGCATCTTCAGTGAGGGTGGAGAGGGGGTGGAGTATTAATCTTCTGTACTAAATCACCACAGACTTAGTGGCCTTTAAGAACAGATATTTACTCTCTTACTGTTCTGGAGACAAGAAATCTGGAATTGACATCATTGGGTTGAAATCAAGGTGTCAGCTGGTCTGCAGTCCTTCTGGGGGAAAATTATTTTCTTGCGTCTTCCAGCTTTTGGTGGCTGTTGGCATTCCTAGTCTTGCTTGCCTTGTTGCCTGTATCACTCTAATCTCCACCTCCATTGTTGAATTAATTTCTCATCTTGTATGTGTCAAATCTCCCTCTGCCTTTCTCACTTGTAATTGGATTTAGGGCCTACCTGGATAATCCCAGATAATCTTTCCATTTCAAGATCCCTAATTTAATCACATCCACAGATTCTTTTCCCTAAAAGTACCATTTACAAATTCTAGGAATTATGGCCAGATATCTTTAGGTGGCTTTTATTCATTCTGGTATACATAGTCTTTGAATTTGTTGTGTTTGTAGAATCTAGTAGAGAAATGAGAAAAATCTGCTTTAGACTACCCTGCTTCCTATAGTTTCAGGATCTTTGGAAAGCTTTCACATCTAAGGGAATGAATATAAAATGGCAATAACTTATATTGTCATGAAATTCTAACATAAATTACTTCCAAATATCAAAAATATTCTGGATAATTCAAGGCATTTGTTGACTTTTGAAATGTTCCTGTTGAAATTATCCAAATACTATGAACCTAACCCTCTCTGAATGTTATGAAAAATGAGAAGTTGGGATTATACTCTCATACTGCCATGATTTGTCCTATTATCACTTAGTGGCTAGAGCAATGTTTTCATCTTACTCTGAAACTTTCCTGTTCAGGAAAAATGAAGGTATGCCTATAATATGTAGGAATTCGGGCTTTGTATCTATCATGCCCCCCAACAGCCTAAAACAAAATTGAGTTCTCAAAACATTATTTCTTCTGTGAGGCATAATGCTTCTTGGGGTCATATAAAGATCATAAACAAAGTCTTTACCTCCAGGAATGTCTACAGTTTGGCATGTTGGTGGTATCTATTGTCACCACTTCTCAATTCCAATCAAAGATCAACAGAATATCAATATCTTACTTGTGACCACTTGTGTCATGAAGTATGTGTGTTCTACTCCTAAATGAATGTAGCTGAGATCCCATATGTCTCCCTAAGCGATCTATATGTTAAATCCTTTTTTTTCCCCCCGAGCATGGCAAAATGAAGGGAGAAGTCTCAGACTTTTAGCTGTATTTATGCTTTCTACATCAATTGGATATTTCTTTGCCTCACTATTTCAGCTTATCCTTAATCATGATGCTTTGTCTTTTCAGTTTTGCTTCTTAAAAGGAATAGTCTTTCCTCTCCCCTACAATGTTACTAGCAGTAGGAGGAGTTACGTGTATCTGTCAGAAGAAAAACAAAAATGGAATTTTAATAGAATAATAAGAAACATGTTAAATAGAATAAGTATACATAGAGAGTAAATGATGACCTCTATTTATTTTTGTGAACCAAATTACAGATAAAAACTCATAAATCAGTAGTAACAGAGATTGAATACATTGCATTTGTGAATGGAAACTTTGTGAGAACTAATCTAAAATGGATCTAAGCTTTTATCATGAAGTCCCGATTGTAATGAAACTCATTTAGAGGAGCTGGATGGCTCAGTCTGTTAAGTGTTAGACTCTTGATTTCTGCTCAGTTCATGATCTCAGGGTTATGGGATTGAGCCCCATGTTGGGCTTGGTGTGGGGCAAGGAAGCTGCTTAGGATTCTCTCTTTCTCCCTCTCCTTCTGTATCCCACTCATGCCTCTCACTCTCTATCTCTCTCAAAATAAAATTTATATTAAATAAAAATAAAAATAAAACTCATTTGCACGGATGAGATCCTATAATTTCAAATCTTATAAAGAGGCTGTGATCCAGAGAGTAATTAAGATTTCCTGTAGCTACTTAAAAGCATGTCTAGAAATATATCTAGTTCTTCTAAACACTTTATATGAGATCGTGTATTTATTTTTTATATTCAATTAAAATTCCCTTTAATGAGAAAAAAAAAATGGGACGGACCAAACATGTTAGTTCAGGTCTGGCCTTTATTTTAAAAACTAAGCACTAATAATAATTAAAGTAGAATATGAGAAAAAAGAGGATAAAAGTAAAATGCTATGTTCAAAATTGCTTCTAAGTAAATTGACTTAATAATCGATTAAAAATGTATCTTGCTTGGAATTACATGTGCTAAGAGTTATGAAAATATAGCCTTGAAGAAAATGACTTTATTGTACAAAATTTTTTCTTTTGCGAGATAGCAAGATAAATGAAATATAAGATTTAAATAACAATATTAGGTGTCTGCACTGTAGGAAACATAGTCATTCTAAAGTTTGGACATTGAGTTTGAGAAATTCTTTATAGATCTTGGATACCAACACTTTATCTGTAGTGTCATTTGCAAATACCTTCTCCCATTCCATAGGTTGTATTCTAGTTTTTTTGTTTGTTTGTTTGTTTTTGTTTGTTTGTTTCACTCATATGTGGAACATAAGGAATAGTGCAGAGGACAATAAGGGAAGGGAGGGAAAATTGAATGGGAAGAAATCAGAGAGGGAGACAAACCATATGAGACTCTTGACTCCAGGAAACAAACTGAGGGTTTCAAAAAAGGAGGTGGGTAAGTGGATGGAGTAACTGAGTGATGGGCATTAAAGAGGGCACATGATATGATGAGCACTGGCTGTTATACTCAACTAATGAGTAATTGAGCATTATATATAAAAAAAAAAGACTGCCTGCCACTAAAAGCACTCAGTGGAAACCCATTTGGGACCCCTTTCACTCTAGAGAGCTGGTTCTTTGCTTTCTGATCTCCCTTCACTTAATAAACTTTCACTTCACTTCACTTAAAAAAAAAAAAAACTAATGGAGTACTGTAACCTAGCTAATCAAATTTAAATTAAAAAAAGTTTGAAATTCACTGGCCTAGGTTATCTAGGCTTTATACTTTTTTCTAGCTGGAATCTAGAAAGCATCACTGGAGTACATTCATAAAACTTCACTATTGTGCATGTTTTTTAAAGTGCAGACTTCTAGATACTCCCCTAAGAAATTAAGATTAGTAAATCTGCAGTGAGAACCTGGAAGGTATAATTTTTCAGAGGCCTCAAGTGATTCTTATGGACATCTAATTAGTTATGGAACCTAGTGCTCTGTAGTAATTCCAAATCCAGAGTATATGAGAGTTGTAAAGGACCCTTATGGTATTTGAGTCCAATCTTCCCATTTTATAGATAAGGAAATTCAGGATAAAGAAGTGAAGCATCTTGTGCAAAATCATACTTGTTCAAAATCCTAGCCATTGTTAGAGTTAAGCCCAGACTAGATCCCAGAGGACCTCATGTGTGAAGTGTTTGTTTCAGTAAGGGGAACCATTCCAATAAGAAGATTCAAAAAAAGGGCCTGGAATAGGGCCGACTTTTCTTGTATTCATAACATCTTGATCCAAATTCTGTAACTTTACAGAGACTTGGTTATTTTGTTATAACACTATGTTATAGAGAGAAGAAGAAAGACATATATCAAGTTTTATAATGTTGCCCTAGGCTCTCTATCTAAAATGTCTGCCATCCTTCAGGACCCAATTCAAAATGTGACCATCTCCAAGTGGACTTCTTCTACATCTTTTTCAAATCCCATTGTTCTCTACAACCTCTGACTTCCCATTCAATGTAATCTGTACCTCTTCTCTGCACCCTGTGTCTTCTACTTTGCAGGATTTTTTCTTTTTTGCATATATTTTGTATCTTTCCCTATATAGATTGTGTAACTCTTGAAGATTGTGGATTTATTTTTATATCTTTGGCACCTTGTTCTATGCAGTATTCGCATAAGGCCACAGAAATATCATTGCTTGATTTATGTTTCCATGAAATGTCCTCATTGACATACCACTATAACAGTAGAGGACCCACCTCCCCCCGCCCCAAAAAAAGCAATAATTTGTTTGGAGTTTTTGATTCTTATGCTAACTTTAGGAAAAATGTGAAATGAGGTGAAAAAAAATGACAAGATAGCTGATTAAATTCCCTCCCCAATCAATCAAAAATGTGATGCATACTTTATATAATCAGGTAAATTTGAAATTTTCAAACATGTTAAACTGCCTACTTTCTGATTCATGTGTACTTTAGGCATAATTGAAAGATGTGGGTTCTCAGACTACATTTTTTTTTGCATTTTCTTCTTATTTTCTTCACAATTTGTTTATTTTCCTATAATTTTTGGAGACTTACTTTATCAATGATTGAAAACTACCTCTCCAGCCCAGGTACTAAAATGGAATATTTACTTGAAATATCTTAGATGCCAAAAGAAAAAATAGAAAATGAAGTCATTGAGAGAGAAGAGGAGGCTTTTTTTGGTCAAATTAAATCTCTCTATATTATGTATATAATATATACATACATTATATAATGTATTTATACAGTATAAATATTTACATATTCATATTATATATAATACTTACATGTATTATATAGTCATAAATATTTATATATGCATTATATATAATATTTTTATCTTTTATATATATTAAATACATTTAATAAATATATAAAATATACAAATATATTTAATACATATTTTAAAATCCTGCAAAATAAGTTTACATATTTTATGATGTTTATTATACATTTATTTATCTATTTATTTATTTATTTGGAGGTAGACATCAAGTATTTTATAAGCCTTTTAATTTTTAGATAAAAAGATCCAAAATAATTTATGAGTCAAATGCTACCATTGACTACTAAGAAACAGCTACTTTTTATTTAGGAAGACAGTAAAAGGAAAGGAAATAAAATCTAAAATTTAAATGATGACTTCTTTTTTTTAAGATTTATTTTATTTTATTTATTTGAGAGAGAGAGAGAATGAGAGAGAGAGAGCATGAGATTGGAGAGGTCAGAGAGAGAAGCAGACACCCCGCTGAGCAGGGAGCCCAATGTGGGACTCGATGCCCGGACCTTAGGATCATGGTCTGAGCCAAAGGCAGTTGCTTAACCAACTGAGCCACCCAGGCACCCAAGACTTCTATTTATTGCTTAAATATTTTGAAATAACAAAATGGTAGATTTTAGTAAGAAAAGTAGTTGATGTTCTCTGTTTCTGTTATACAAAAATGTGATTGTGTGTGATGTCTTTAATACCATGGTGAATTTAATTATTCAGTATTCAGTACTCTCACTGATCTGAGGGATTATAAAGATTATATTACAACATTCTTAAAAAGATAGATTAATCTTTTCTTCACAAGTAGATGTTCCCACTGTAAGGCATTTGTTTAGTCAGTGAAGCAAGAAAGAAATGAGATAATAGGACAATCTGTCATTCAAAGCTTAAACAGAATTGAACTTGTGAATTTTATGCTACTGCAGATGAATTTTATTAATAAATGCAACCTCACAGAGAATTTCAAGAGGAATATGTGTGACTTTAGTAAATGCCAAATATATTTGACTTTCAAATGAATCTACATAGAAAAAAAATTGGCAAATTACCAAATTTTAAATGGTTAAAATAAGTTATGCAGGAGCAAAAGAGATTAATTATACTTTTGTGGCACAAAAGTATGTTGTGGTAAAGGAAAATTGTGTGATATTAAGTAGCATAGAGCTTTCTTTTAGAAATAAATATATGTACACTGTATGATTTTTTTTCTGATTTTTTATTAGGTTGGTAATACTCTCAAGCCTTAACTGTTGCTTAAAAAAGTAACTTTAAAGAATGTACTCTTCACAAGGCCTCTGTTTGATTGCAATTATTTAACACCATATAGCGTTAGGATTCTAGAATGATGTTGAATAAGGCTTGAGAATTTTCCTCAATGGGGGAAAACTGAGAGCTTTTCCTCTATGGTCAGGAACAAGACAAAGATATCTACTCTCACTGATGTTATTTAAAATAGTAGTGGAAGTCCTAGCTACAATAATCAAACAACACAAAGAAATAAAGGGCATGCAAATCATCAAGGAAGATGTAAATCTTTAAAAATCTGCAGATAGTAAAGTTCTCTGTAGAACATCCAAAAGACTCCACCAAAATAGTTCTAGGACGGATACACAAATTCACTAAAGTCACAGGATACAAAATCAATGCATGGAAATCTATTGCATTTCCATACACCAGTAATGAAGCAGCAGAAAGAGAAATTAAGGAATCATTCTCACTTATAATTGCACCAAAAACATTAAGATACCTAGGACTAAACCTGACCAAAGAACTGTGAAATAACAGCATGCTTCACTAACAGTGTTTACACCATTCATAGTTTATTTGTTACCAATCACAGCTACACCAAACTCTAATCTTAGAGTGATTAAATTGGAGATTTATGTTAGGTTAGATTGAATAGTGTTTTGTCTGTTCATAATTTGCTAAGCCCACCAACCTGGTTTTTTTCTGTATGGCCATTATGAGGTTGAGGTATGTTTCCCCTAAACATATTTTGTTGAAGGATTTTATCATGAATGGAGGTTGCAGTTTGTCAAATGCTTTTCTGCATCTATTAAAAGGATTCCGTGGTTTTTTTTTTTTTTTTTTTTGGTACAATAGAAATTTATTTCTCTGAAGTAATATAAACCTAGAAAGAGCTGGTTTAGGGCTACCGAGTGAGACATATTGTCAAGGATCCAGGGTCCTGTCCACTGCTTTTTTTTGTTTTTTGCTTTTTTTCTAATTTCTTTTCAGCATAACAGAATTCATTGTTTATGCACCACACCCAGTGCTCCATGCAATACGTGCCCTCCTTAATACCCATGAACTGGCTCCACCAACCTCCCACCTCCGCCCCTTCAAAACCCTCTGTCAGATTATCAGAGTCCATAGTCTCTCATGGTTCATCTCCCATTGCAATTTCCCTCAACTCTCTTCTCCTCGCCATCTACCCATGTCCTCCGAGTTATTTGTTATGCTCCACAAATAAGTGAAACCATTAGAGAATTGACTCTCTCTGCTTGATTTATTTCACTCAGCATAATCTCTTCCAGTCCCGTCCTTGTTGCTACAAAAGTTGGGTATTCATCCTTTCTGATGGAGGCATAATACCCATAGTGTATATGGACCACATCTTCCTTATCCATTCATCCTTTGAAAGGCATCTTGGTTCTTTCCACAGTTTGGTGACGGTGGCCATTGCTGCTATAATCATTGGGGTACAGATGGCCCTTCTTTTCACTACATCTGTATCTTTGGGGTAAATACCCAGTAGTGCAATTGCAGGGTCATAGGGAAGCTCTATTTTTAATTTCTTAAGGAATCTCCACATGGTTCTCCAAAGTGGCTGCAACAACTTGCATTCCCACCAACAGTGTAAGAGGGTTCCCCATTCTCCACATCCTCTACAACACACATTGTTTCCTATTTTGCTAATTTTGGCAATTATAACTGGTGTAAGGTGGTATCTCAATGTGGTTTTAATTTTAATCTCCCTGATGGCTAGTGATGATGAACATTTTTTCATGTGTCTGATAGCCATTTGTATATCTTCATTGGAGAAGTGTCTGCTCATGTCTTCTGCCCATTTTTTGACATGATTATCTGTTTTGTGTATGTTGAGAAGTTCTTTATAGATCCTGGATATTAACCTTTTGTCTGTACTGTCATTTGCAAATATCTTCTTCCATTCCGTGGGTTTCCTCTTTGTTTTGTTGACTGTTTCCTTTGCTGTGCAGAAGCTTTTGATCTTGGTGAGGTCTCAAAAGTTCATTTTTGCTTTTGTTTCCTTTGCCTTTGGAGACATATCTTGAAAGAAGTTGCTGTGGCTCATATTGAAGTGGTTAATACCTGTGTTTTCCTCTAGGATTCTGATGGATTCCTGTCTCACATTGAGGTCTTTTATCCATTTCGAGTTTATCTTTGTGTACAGTGTAAGAGGATGGTCAAGTTTCATTCTTCTACATATAGCTGTCCAATTTATCCAGCACCATTTATGAAGAGACTGTCTTTCTTCCACTGTGTATTTTTTCCTGCTTTGTTGATTATTTGACCATAGAGTTGAGGGACCATTCTGGGCTCTCTACTCTGTTCCACTGGTCTATGTGTCTGTTTTTATGCCAGTACCATGCTGTCTTGGTGATCACAGCTTTGTAGTAAAGCTTGAAATCAGGTAACATGATGCCCCCATTTTTATTTTTATTTTTCAACATTTCCTTAGCATTTTGGGGTCTCTTCTGATTCCATACAAATTTTAGGATTATTTGCTCCAGCTCTTTGAAAAATACCGGTGGAATTTTAATCAGAATGGCACTAAAAGTATAGATTGCTCTAGGTAGTATAGACATTTTAACAATGTTTATTCTTTCGATCCATGAGCATGGAATGGTCTTCCATCTTTTTGTGTCTTCTTTGATTTTTCATGAGTGTTCTGTAGTTCCTCTAGTACAGATCCTTTACCTCTTTGGTTAGGTTTATTCCCAGGTATGTTATGGGTCTTGGTGCTATAATAAATGGAATTGATTCTCTAATTTCCATTTCTGTATTTTCATTGTTAGTGTATAAGAAAGCAACTGATTTTTGTACATTGACTTCGTATCCTGCCACATTACTGAATTGCTATATGAGTTCTAGTAATTTGGGGGTGGAGTCTTTTACGTTTTCCATATAAAGTATCATGTCATCCGTGAAGAGAGAGAGTTGGACTTCTTCATTGCCAGTTTGGATACCTTTTATTTCTCTTTTCTGTGTGATTGCTGTTGCTAGGACTTCTAATACTATGTTGAACAACAGTGGTGAGAGTGGGCATCCTTGTCATTTTCCTGATCTCAATGGGAAGGCTGCAAGCTTTTTCCCATTGAGGATGATATTTTCTGTGGGTTTTTCATAGATGGAATTTATGAAGTTCAGGAATGTTCCCTCTATCCCTATACTTTGAAGCATTTTAATAAGGAACAGCTGCTGGGTTTTGTCAAATGCTTTTTCTGCATCCATTGAGAGGACCATGTGGTTCTTCTCTCTTCTCTTATTGATTTGTTCTATCACATTGATTGATTTGTGAATGTTGAACCATCCTTGTAACCCAGGGATGAATTCCACCTGGTCATGGTGGATAATCTTTTTAACGTGCTGTTGGATCCTATTTGCTAGGATCTTGTTTAGAATCTTAGCATCCATATCATCAGTGATATTGGTCTGAAATTCTCCCTTTTTTGTGGGGTGTTTGCCTGGTTTGGGGATCAGGGTA
This sequence comes from Lontra canadensis, assembly GCF_010015895.1. Lineage (NCBI taxonomy): Eukaryota > Metazoa > Chordata > Mammalia > Carnivora > Mustelidae > Lontra > Lontra canadensis. The sequence continues at coordinate 7,202,723 of NW_022631071.1, forward strand.
ATGCTGGCTTCATAAAAAGAGTCTGGAAGTTTTCCTTCTGCTTCAGTTTTTTGAAAGAGCTTCAAGAGAATAGGTGTTATTTCTTCCTTGAAAGTTTGGTAGAATTCCCCAGGGAATCCATGAGGTCCTGGGCTCTTGTTTTTTGGAAGGTTTTTGATCACTGCTTCAATCATTTTACTAGATATCAGTCTATTCAGGTTGTCAATTTCTTCCCGATACAATTTTGGGAGTTTATGGTTTTCCACGAATGCATCCATTTCTTCTAGGTTGCTTAGCTTATTGGCATATAACCATTGATAATAACTTCTGATGATTGTTTCTACTTCCTTGGTGTTACTTGTGATCTCTCCTTTTTCATTCATAATTTTATTAATTTGGACTTTCTCTCTTTTCTTTTGGATTAGTGTGGCCAATGGCTTATCAATCTTATTGATTCTTTCAAAAAACCAGCTTCTAGTTTCATTGATATGTTCTACTGTATCTCTATTTTCTATCTCATTGATCTCTGCTCTAATCTTGATTATTTCCCTTCTTGTGTGTGGAGTTGGCTTAATTTGTTGTTGATTCTCCAGTTCTTTAATGTGTAAAGACAGCTGGTGTGTTCTGGATTTTTCAATTTTTTGAGGGAGGCTTGGATGGCTATGTATTTCCCCCTTAGGACCGCCTTTGCTGTATCCCATAGGGTTTGGACCAAAGTGTCTTCATTCTCATTGGTTTCCATGAATTGTTTCAGTTCTTCTTTGATCTCCTGGTTGATCCAAGCATTCTTTAGCAAGGTGGTCTTTAGCCTCCAGGTGTTTTAGTTCCTTCCAAACTTTTCCTTATGATTGAGCTCCAGTTTCAAAGCATTGTGAACCGAGAATATGCAGGGAATAATCTCAGTCTTTTGGTATCTGTTGAGCCCTGATTTGTGACCCAGTATGTGTTTTATTCTTGAGAAGGTTCTATGTGCATTTGAGAAGGTTTTAGTGTGGAGAGTTCTGTATATATCTATGAGGTCCATCTGGTCCAATGTGTCATTCAATGCTCTTGTTTCTTTATTGATTTTCTATTTGGGTTATCTGTCTATTGTTGAGAGAGGTGTGTTAAGATCTCCTACTATTAATGTATTCATATCAATATGCTGCTTTATCTTGATTAATAATTTTCTTATGTAATTGGCTGCTCTCAAATTGGGGGTATAAATATTTACAATTGTTAGACCTTCTTGGTGGATAGTCCCTTTAAGAATGATGTAGTGTCCTTCTGTATCTCTGACTGTAGACTTTAGTTTAAAATATAATTTATCTGATATGAGAATCACTACCCTGGCCTTCTTTTGAGGCCCATTGACATGAAAGATGCTTCTCCATCCCTTCACTTTCAGTCTCGGTGTATCCTTAGGTTTGAAATGGGTCTATTGTAGACAACATATGGATGGTTCCTGTCGTTTTATCCAATCTGCAACCCTGTGTCATTTTGTGGGTGCATTTAGGCCATTCACATTGTGAGTGATTATTGATAGATACGTTTTAATTGATATAGTGTTACCTTTGAAGTCTTTCTTTCTGTAGATTTTCTCTATATTTCTGTTCAATGATATTCTTAGGATTTTTCCTCTTTTATAGAACCCCCCCTTAATATTTCCTGCAGTGTCTCCTTGGTGGTCGCATACTCTTTTAAGCCTTGCCAGTCTTGGAAACTCTTTATCTCTCCATCCATTTTGAATGTCAGTCTTGCTAGATAAAGTATTCTTGGCTGCCTCTTCTTTTCATTTAGTGCCCCGAATACATCTTGTCAGCCCTTTTTTGCTTGCCAGGTTTCTCTGGACAGGTCTGACGTTATTCTGATGGGCTTTCCTCTGTATGTAAGGAGCTTCTTTGTCTTAGCTGATTTCAAGAGATTCTGTCTACAATTATGATTCCTCATTCTTACTACCAGGTGTCTTGAGGTCTTTCTAGATTCTATAATCTTGGGGGGCGACCATTCTGCCTCTAGTACTTGAATGCTGGTTCCATTCATGAGATTGGGAAAATATTCATGGAGAATTTGTTCCACTCTATCTTTTAGTCTTTTTTCTTTCTCCTTCCTCTCAGGGATTCCAATAATTCTGATGTTGGAATGTTACATGGTGTCATTTATTTCCCTAATTCTGTTTTCGTGGCTTCTAAGCTGTTTGTTCCAGGCTTCCTCCTGATCCTTTCTCTCTGTTTGTCCTACAGATCAATAATTCTATCTTCTGTCTCAGTTACCTTAGCTTTTAGAGAATTTAGATTAGATTGGAACTCATTGAGAACATTGTGAACATCATCCCTTGGTGGCTTTCAGTTCTGCCCTTACATTGTGAACATCATCCCTAGTGGCTTTCAGTTCTGCCCTAATCAATTCCATTTGGTCATCCATGGCTTTCTCCAACCTAGCTATTGCCTGGATAATTGTTAGCCTGAATTCCCTTTCTGACATATTGTCTATGTTGATAGCCATTAGCTCTGTTGCAGAAGGCCCAGCCTCTGTATTTTTCTTCTTTTGGGCATTCCTCCGTCTAATCATTTTGGTGAGAGATGGCTGTACAGATGTAGCTTGATGTATCGACTGTGGTGCAGTCAAGGTGCACCCTGGAACACTTCTGAGCAATCAAGAGTCCCCACCCAAACGAAAGAAAAAGGAAAGAGAGAAAAAAGAGAAAGAGAAAGAGAAAGAGAGAGAGAGAGACAGAAAAAGAAAAAGAACGATAAAATAAAAGGGAAGGCCCAGCACAAATTGGCCCCAAGGTAAGATTTATGAATTATACAAACAAAAACAGACAAACAAAAAGACTGATAAAAGTAGATGACAAGAGAAAAAAAATATATATGTATTTATAAATGCAAAACAAAAATGACCCTCGTCAAAAGGAACACCAAGTGTATGATTTATATACTACCAGGGGAAACACAAATACAGAGAACCACTGGCAGAAGAAAAAGATGGGAGAGTGGTTATAAATTCTCAGTGTGGGCAAGGAAGTTTATTTTGATTATTCCTGGATGTATCTTGATATCTTTGTTAAAGGGCTCAACTTTCCTAAGATAAAGAGGGATTAAAAATTCGGTTACCTATAGGGGTAGCATTGATTGGGGAAAGAGGATTACCTTGAAGTTTAATTCTATATGAATATTAAAAAATAAAAATAAAAAAGTATAAACTAAACTAAACTGAAATACAATTTTAAAAAAATTAAAAAATAGAAAAGGAAGAGAAAAACACGGGTATATGTATCAAAAAGTTCAGGTTAAAAGGTTATTATGGAATTTGGTGTACTGGACATCTCACTGTGATGGTAAGTAGGTTAAAAAACTATCTATAAAAAAAAATGAACCAGAATAGTGGGAACAAATTTAAAATAAAATTGTATCTATGAAGTAGTGGTGGTTGTTTTCTTGTCTTTTTTTTTTTTTTCCCCAGTTGGCTTTCTGGGGGAGGGGCCTGCTGCATGGGTTTTCAGGCAGTGTTTCCTGAGTTAAGTCCTCCCACCCCCGTCAAGGGGGTGGGCTCTGAGGTAACCGGTTTTTCAGGCTTTTGTTCTCTGGAGGTTTTTTGTTTGTTTGTTTGTTTTCTCTCACCTTGACAGCTTTTGATGGTTTTTGGAGGTTTAGAGTAAAGCAAACTGCACCCAGACCTCTCTCTCAGAGAGAAGGCTCAGCCTGTTCCCCTCTGGTTGCTCCAGAGCACATAAATTCCCCCTTGGCCACTGGCAGAACACGTTCCCAGTTGCAGTCCCTGGGGACACAGGAACTCCTGCTTGTACCCAAAACCATGACAGTGGCAGCTTTCTGGGCAGCTCCAGACCACCAGAGAGGTCCCAAGCATCGATAGCACACTGAGATTTTCCCGCTGGCATGGGCAGGGAGTGCTCAGACTCTCCAGGTCCAAGAGTGCTGGGCCGACACCTGCACACACCTGTCTCGGGGGGAGGTGTGGGGTGCAACTCAGACTCTGATAGCGTGGTGCAGCATGTGCGTGGAGAGTGCAAAAAGGCTGTGGTTCTGCCAGCTAGTGAGGCTCCCAGCCCCTTACAGGAGCAGCAACCCATACGCTCTGAGGCGCGCTCTCCGCTCAGGGACCAAGACCTGGTTTCTTCAGTGCACTTTCTCTGGCTCAGTGCCAGGGGTGGCTGTCCTCGGTTCCGGGACTTAAGACCCTGTCCCTAACTGCCCCAATTCCCACAATTTCCCCCTATGATCCTTTGCTCTTTTTGAGTGCTTTTAACCAGACTCCAAGTTAATTCTGGTTCCCAGTCACAGGGCACTCTCGTATTGGGGTATTACTTTCCAATGGGTCGCTTCTGGTGGCTCCTTCCCCCTCCACTTTACCTGCCCACTGGTTTCTTCTGCCCCCGTAGAGATCCAGACATGTATAATTCTAATCTCAGGCTGATTTCATGGGTGATCAGAATTCTTTGGTAGGTAATCAACTCACTTTAGGGTACAGGTTGAAACTGCGCCTCCTCCTAGTTCTCTGCCATCTTGTCTCAGATTACATGATTCTTATCCTTTCTTTTATCAAGTCAATCAATCATTGATTGACTTGTGAATATTGAACCATTCTTGAAAACCAGAAATAAATCCCACTTTATCATGGTAAATAATTTTTTGGTGTACTTTTGGATTCAGTTTACTAATATTCATGTAGCCATGCTGGAAAACAGTATGGAGTTCCCTCAAAAAGTTAGAAATATAATTATGGTACAATCCAGTAATTTCGCTACTAGGTTTTACCCAAAGAATACAAAAATACTAATTCGAAGAGATACTTGCACGCCAATGTTTATAGCAGCATTTTCTAAAAGAGCTAAATTATGAAAACAGCCCAGTGTTGTCCATCAACTGATGAATGGATACAGAATATGTGACACACACACACACACGCACACACACACACACATACACAAGGAATATTACACAGCCATAAAAATGAAATCTTGCTATTTGCAACAACATGGAGAGAGCTAGAGAGTATTCTTCAAAGCAAAATAAATCAGTCAGAGAATGACAAATACCATATGATTTCACTTATATGTGGAATTTTAGAAACAGAAGAAATGAACAAAGGGATAAAAGAGTGGGAGGCAAATGAAGAAATAGACTCATAACTATAGAGTGCAAACTGATGGTCACCAAGATGGAAGTTGGAAGGAGGGAGTGGGTTAAATAGGTGATAGGGATTAAGGAGTGCACTTGTGATGAGAACTGGATGTTGTATGGAAATGTTGAATCACTATATTGTGCAAATTGAAACTAATATTACACTGTATCTTAACTAACTGGAATTTAAATAAAAAATTTTAAAAAGAAAATGTTGAATATTTATGCTAACAAGGTATGACTCACTGAACTTCAAGAATGCCCTGAAATACTCATTATTCTATAGGCAAACCTAACTTGCTACCAGTAAACAATCAGATACTGATGACGAATAATCCAGTGTCAAATAAGGATAAGCTATATTTATGTTAATTAGTAACTTGCTTTACTAATGATTTCAAAGATTTTCTAAAATAATCTTGAAAATAATTTAAATCTGTGTTGTTCATTACAGAAATAATGATCAACTCTCTAAGACTTCTTCTTAGGGGAGGCTTAGTTGTTCTCAAGCACAAATCATGTACCTTGGTCATCAACAAGGCAAGTTCTGGTAATTGTTAGGGCAGCCAAACAACAGCTGTTAGATCATTTTAATGCAGAGTCAACTGAGAGCCTCTGCACATTTAGAAGTTGAGTCAGTCAGCCATCAAGGAAACACCAGAGGAAGTATAGTCATGTTTTCTTCTAAGATTAAACAAAAGTATAAATAAAATCAATAATTATTACTTAATATTGGCTTCAATTTACTATGAATGTATACTTTATTCATTCATTCAAAAGTTATTTTTGGATGAGGTGTAGCTAAGATGGCAGTGGAGTAGTACTTTAGGTTCATCTTATCTCTCTAACACAACTAGACAACTATCAAATCATTGTAAATACCCCAGAAATCAACAAGAAGAATGACTGGACAAACTCCATAAATGAAGGAAGAGAAGAAGCCACATCAAAGAAGGTAGGAAGCATGAAAACCTGGTTTGGGGGAGAAACCAATTGTCGGCGCTGCATAGCATGAAGTGATTCATGCATCCTGATGCTTATAGCGGCATTATCAAATCATCTGGAAAGAGCCAAATCATCCATTGACAAATGGAAAAAGAAGAGGTGGTGTGTGTGTGTGTGTGTGTGTGTGTGTGTGTGTGTGTGTGTGTGATTTGGGAGCTTGTCATAACACTGGATTTTAAAAATAAACTAGTTTTCCTAGTGTTAGGAAATTTTTCTGTCAATTTGCTGATGCAAATCAAAATCTTAATGTGCTACTATTTAAGAAAACTACCAGACAGATTTGAAAAGTCTATTTTCCCTTCAAGGCTACTTTCTACAGCCCTTATAACTCCTTTCTTTTCAAAATAGATTACTACATGGTTATAAGCATTTGTAAATTATTTTCCCCATGAATACCACCGTGTCTTTTGTTCTTATAGGAGAAAAGCTTTTTTTTTTTAATTTTCCCATAACCAGTACATGAAATTTTTAGGATATCTATTTACTATATGAAAAAGAGAATTAACTTACCATCTTTATCATGCTGGAACTTTGAAATTTTTAGTTGCTATCAATCTGAGCTATCAGTAGATTATGCATTTCCTTCTTGCTAATATGCAAATTCTTTAATAAGAGACACCAGGGTTTTATTTTATCTTACCACTGTCCCAGATGCAATACCTTATATTGAATGAGTTCTGAGATATTAGGAAGTTTACAGAGATGAGCTAGAGATTTTAACAATGTTTTTATGTCACATGCATTGTGAGCACTCAGTTCTTTTACAGGCTTCTGTTTTTGTTGAGTAAGAAATGAGAAGAACACGGATGACTAAGATTCATCTTAGCATATTTTTTTGAAATGACTGATGCTATTTTATTTTATTTTTTTTAAATTTCTTTTCAGTGTAACAGTATTCATTGTTTTTTGCACCACACCCAGTGCTCCATGCAATACGTGCCCTCCCTAATACCCACCACCTGGCTCCACCAACCTCGCACACCCCGCCCCTTCAAGACCCTCAGGTTGTTCTTCAGAGTCCATAGTCTCTCATGGTTCACCTCCCCTTCCAATTTCCCTCAATTCCCTTCTCCTCGCCATCTCCCCATGTCCTCCATGTTATTTGTTATGCTCCACAAATAAGTGAAACCATATGATAATTGACTCTCTCTGCTTGAGCTATTTCACTCAGCATAATCTCTTCCAGTCCCGTCCATGTTGCTACAAAAGTTGGGTATTCATCCTTCCTGTTAGAGGCATAATATTCCATAGAGTATATGGACCTCATCTTCCTTATCCATTCTTCTGTTGAAGGGCATCTTGGTTCTTTCCACAGTTTGGGGACCGTGGCCATTGCTGCTATAAACATTGGGGTACAGATGGCCCTTCTTTTCACTACATCTGTATCTTTGGGGTAAATGCCCAGTAGTGCAATTGCAGGGTCATAGGGAAGCTCTATTCATCTTAGCATTTTGATTACTTTTTCAATTCCATTAAATGTTATGTTATATGTCTTTTCAACTAAATTTGAGAAGAAAGAAGGACAGACACCATGGTTATTGTTCACTGTTGTTGCTCCAACCCCAGCTCATGCTCTCCCTTCCATGGAATCATTTGACTAATTTCCATGATTGGTGATTGATTTTAAAGGGGATGGGTCTGGCTTGGGCACAACTTTTCTAATTGAAGTTTTGAGGAATACCAGGTGCTGAAAGGGTAAGGTTAAAATACTTGAAAAATAACAAAACTAAGTACATAGGATCCAAAATGAAGATTTGCTTTAGGATCAAAAGGCTTAGATTAAAAACAAAAAAGACTTTGAGTTTAAAGCCCAGTGGAGATGGGATCAAGGTACAGAAAGGTTAGTAATAACCAAGGGAAGCTGTAAGAGAATTCTGGAGTGAATATTTCAAATACTACTTGCCAGAAATGGTGGGACTGAATCAAAGCTCAGAGCCACAAAGAACAGTTATTGCCTTTCTGAGCAATATCAAAATTCCGTTTAGAAGTGCAAGCTTCATATCATGAAGTTTTGGGAATCACTTATTTTTTCATATAACACTTCCATCTCTGTAATGTTTGTGAATTCCCAAGTTAGTTTTGTGGAGTATTTGTATGGTTTCTGGGAATATGCAAGATACAGAAAGACACTTCTGCCACAAAGTTATATTAGTAAATTAACAGCAACTGCTAGTATAATACATATGTAGTTCACCCATAAACACACTGTTTTACAAATAAAAAAGGAGGAAAAATGGGCAGAAATCACACAAGTTTTATCCCAATATGAGGATTAGAGTGCCTTTCATTCTACTTTCCATTTAAGACATTTGATTCCTTTTTTTCTTCTTCTTCTTCTTCTTAACCTACTGTGGTCATGTCTCTCTGTATCCAATCATTTTGATAGTGCTGTTCCACATTGACTCTGGTCTTGGTCATATGTCTTTCTTTCACTAATAGGTCATTGCAAGATTCATGCAAGTAGAGGCTTTAAAAGTGCTTATACATTTTTGTTTCCTCTCTTTGACCTTGTCAAAATCATGACAAATTGCCTGAGCTAGCTTGCTGAAAAGATGTGAGAGATGCATGGATAAGAGCTGAGTTATCTGAAAAGATTCTATACTACACAAGCTAGCCTCTGTTAACCCATCAGCTAATTATTGCATGAGTAATCCCAGAAAAAAATCACCAAATTCTGGCTTAGATTAACAGAACGACCTATTGACCCATAAACTGACAGTTTTACTTATTTTAGGAGGTGAACAGCAATAGCTGACTGATATACTTACTGCATTTAGAGCCATTTTGTTTTTGTCTTTATATGTAAGATTTTCCACCCCCTCAAACCTTGGACAGTTCTTTAGAATTTATATGTTGTTCTGAACTGTAAGAATTTAAGATTCCCCATATGTCTTGGCTTCTAATTTGTACATTGCCAAGCTGTCTACCTATGGCTACATTGAAATTCTCAGATTCTCTGTATTAACCCTGCTTGAAAACTCAGCTGTCTTTTTTCCAAGTTTTAATTTTGGCTTTTATCTGTAGAGACAGAATGGAGTGCCTTCAAAACTATGGGGAGATGTTGTATTTGACATGGTAGGCAATAGAATTCTTAGGTAGAGAAGTAACATTACACAATTATTATTCAAATAAAATCTGGAAGCCATGAGCCTGGTGGATTTGAGTAGAAACAGACTAAAGACCTTAATTTTTTGTAGAAGAGGGAATGTCTGTACATCAGTGACCTAGAGAAGATGTTGGGAATGTGAGATTAACACATGTGGACCTTTGCTGGGGAGGCAGATGAATACACTCTTATTCACTTCTAATATGAATAATTGCTTAAGAATTGTCGTTAATTTTTTTTTCCTGAACTCCCTAATGCAACACATATTTTCTAAGTAGTTTTCTAAGTAGATAATAGTCCTGGGATTTGCACTATAAACTTTGAATTAGACAGCATGAGATCACATAAGGTTAAAACAGCAATATTCCTGTGAATAATGAATGCCAGGGAAAAGCTTTCAGACTTCAATTATTGTGATAACTTAAAACCAACCCAACCAGCAACTTGAGATGCAGATGTAGTATTGAGTCTTTCCAATAAAGGAATTTGCTCCACATTTGTTATTGAAGAATTTCATGTAATCTGAAATAGATGTAACCTGAAAGTATTAAGGTTTTTGACAGTGAAGGTTCAAAATTAACTAACATGTTAATAATGATGACAACTTCTAAACTTAGTCTAGTGTAACAAGCAGCCTCTCTCCAAAATAGTAAATAATAATGAAAAGGAAGAGATTGGGAAAGATATCTGGTCTATCATTCACTAACTTCTACAGATTGAGAAACAGCTGGTTTATTTCCATAGTGATGCTCCTGCCCCTTTTCAATAAAGTTTTTTTTTTTCTGTAACAATATTGTCAAATGAGAAACTTACCTCTAGAAATACACAGTCCAATACTCATTTCCAGTGTTCTATTTTGTGACTGGTATTTTATTTTATTTATTTCATCATTTATTTATTTATTTTTTATTTTATTATTTTTAAAGATTTTATTTATTTATTTGACAGAGAGAGAGAGAGAGAGAGAGAGAATGAGCATAAACAGGGGGAGTGGCAGGAAGAATGAGAGGGAGAAGCAGGCTCCTTGTTGAGCAAGAACCCTGGGATTATGACCCAAGCTGAAGGCAGACGCTTGACTAACTGAGCCACCAAGGTGCTTCTGCTCCTCATATTTTATAAGCAAGCCACATACCTGATTTTTTTGTTGTTGTTGTTTGTTTGCTTGCTTGTTTTGGTAGAGAGAAGGTCAAATTCAAGATCACTCTAGGAAGAGACAGGCTACAGTCCAAGTATTACAAGTAGATACACAAGCATTGTTGATGTCTTCCTAACAAAAGTAAAATCCAGAAGACAATGTAAACATGTGATGCTTAAATAGGTAATCTCTTCTATTAAAATGCCTTTGGGGGATGCATGGGTGGCTCAGTGGTTTAAAGCCTCTGGCTTCAGCTCAGGTCATGATCCCAGGATCCTGAGATTGAGCCTCATATTGGGGGGGGTGTCTCTGCTCAGCAGGGTGCCTGCTTCCCCTTCTCTCTCTCTGCCAGCTTCTCTGCCTACCTGTGATCTCCGTCTGTCAAATAAATAAATAATTTTTTAAAAAAAGTCTTTGAATAGAATACTGTATTTTTAATCATTTTTAATTTATTTTCGACATAACAGTATTCATTGTTTTTGTACCACACCCAGTGCTCTATGCAATCCGTGCCCTCTCTAATACCCACCACCTGGTTCCCCCAACCTCCCACCCTCCCACCTCTTCAAACCCTTCAGATTGTTTTTCAGAGTCCATAGTCTCTCATGGTTCACCTCCCCTTCCAATTTCCCCCAACTCCCTTCTCCTATCTCCCCATGTCCTCCATGCTATTTGTTATGTTCCACAAATAAGTGAAACCATATGATAATTGACTCTCTCTGCTTGACTTATTTCACTCAGCATAATCTCTTCCAGTCCCGTCCATGTTGCTACAAAAGTTGGGTATTCATCCTTTCTGATGGAGGCATAATACTCCATAGTGTCTATGGACCACATCTTCCTTATCCATTCGTCTGTTGAAGGGCATCTTGGTTCTTTCCACAGTTTGGCAACCGTGGCCATTGCTGCTATAAACATTGGGGTACAGATGGCCTTTCTTTTCACTACATCTGTATCTTTGGAGTAAATGCCCAGTAGTGCAATTGCAGGGTCATAGGGAAGTTCTATTTTTAATTTCTTGAGGAATCTCCACACTGTTCTCCAAAGAGGCTGCACCAACTTGCATTCCCACCAACAGTGTAAGAGGGTTCCCCTTTCTCCACATCCCCTCCAACACATGTTGTTTCCTGTCTTGCTAATTTTGGCCATTCTAACTGGTGGAAGGTGCTATCTCAATGTGGTTTTAATTTGAATCTCCCTGATGGCTAGTGATGATGAACATTCTCTTACACCATACACAAAGATAAACTCAAAATGGATAAAAGACCTCAACATGAGACAGGAATACATCAGAATCCTAGAGGAGAACATAGGCAGTAATCTCTTCGATATCAGCCACAGCAACTTCTTTCAAGATATGTCTCCAAAGGCAAAGGAAACAAAAGCGAAAATAAACTTTTGGGACTTCATCAAAATCAAAAGCTTCTGCACAGCAAAGGAAACAGTCAAGAAAACAAAGAGGCAACCCACGGAATGGGAGAAGATATTTGCAAATGACAGTACACACAAAAGATTGATATCCAGGATCTATAAAGAACTCCTCAAACTCAACACACACAAAACAGATAATCATATCAAAAAATGGGCAGAAGATATGAACAGACACTTCTCCAATGAAGATGTACAAATGGCTATCAGACACATGAAAAAATGTTCATCATCACTAGAATACTGTATTTTTGTCACACTTTCTAAATGGCCATGAAAATAGTGAAAATAGTGGTAGAATTTAGATGTAAATTTCTAGTCTAATGCACTACAGCAAGATATCTCTTACTCTATAGGCACGGAATGACTACTGTAAATGTGCATAGAATGAATACTGTAAATGTAAATGTAACCAGAAATTGGAAGAGTTAGTACAGACTAAATATTAGCAAAATAAGCATAGACTGATTGACATGATCCTCAAATTCTTCAGGACTGATTTGTTCAGTTTGTCTAGATGCTCCTGAAAGGACTAGTTAAGACCCAAGAAAGTGATTCTATAGCTTGTGTCCCAGAGATAAGGGAAGAAAAGGGCATTTTAACCTAATTAGTTTAATTTCTCTTGTATTTTAAAATGCATAATCATTTCTCATTTGATTTTTTTTCCATTAGGCTAGAAATTGAATTCTGCGAAAATTTGTAACTCTGTATGTGGTTTAGAAACAGAATATGACACAAACTTAAAGGGATTAATAAAAAATGGGATATGGAGAATATCCATATATCAGGATATGATTTCTAAGGGTGACCATATAAGTATTATAATTCTATATATCTGAATAAAAATCTTTGCCAAAAATAGTAGGGACATATTCGCTCTTACAAAATAATTCACAAGTAGTCTGCATCCATATGTAAATGGTGTTTTTTTTCACAATTGGTGTCAAATGCCTGAAGATATTGAAGATCTAATTCAATTCAAATATTTATTGAATATCAGTAATTGACACCCAGGATGTGATGATGAACAGGAAAGCATCCCACCCCTTAAGATGTTGCAATTTATTTGGGGATACAAAGAAACAAATAAGCAATTTCAGTAAAATTCTACTTGGGCCATTAATGAAAAATACTTTAAAATTTTGGCGAACATTTCTCCATAATTGCCTTGTTAAAGTACACCAAAGTTCACAGTTTTCCAGACTTATGCTAAACCATCTCAAAAGCTTATTATTATCTAGGATGTAGGGATTTTAAGCATTTATACTGAGTCTCTTTAAACTTATCATGTTCAGCCCAGAGAATGCTTCACTTTCTCTCAGCTTGATTGAAAAAAATAAGTGAAAAATAAATCACCTGTCTAATTATTGTTGTACCATTGATGCTAGACATATAGCAAAATATAAAAAGCTATAATTTATGTATATTAAATATAGATAGGTTGTGGTACCCTGTTTTACTTCCTAATAGTCCACTCTGTGTTTCTTTCAATTTGAAAAGAAATAATGCTTAACCCCTAAGTAGGGTTTAGGGATTTTAATTAATATTCAGGCAGAGTAAGCTACCTGATAAATCTGTTGTGACCATGTGGACTAGAAGCCAACAATAACAGTTAGAATGAAAAACCATAGGTAGAAGTTATAATTAAAGGATGAATAAAAATGCCAAATACTAGGGTTATCAATCATTATGATTAGAAAATCTATATGGTAGGTACTTCAAAACTGCTTTGATATCTGGATTCACCTCAATCCCTACCTGGACACGGTCACTTAACACTCCTAAACAAAAGACCCTTTAATCAGCTTTGCATTCAACTGAACTGAGACTGAATTGGTTGGATGTAATTTTCAGGTTGGCTGAACACCAATAGAGATGCGCTCATTCTAGCACATATAGTGATACTTGCATTCCATTTCTTTACCATTCCATCAAAGAAAAGAGAGAAGTAGCAGATATCCATTACTCAGCAGGTTTTGTGGTGGTGTTTATTTACTCTTAAGTGGCAGCTGTGTTTTCATTTAACAGAAATACTGCTAACATGATTTTGTGAGTTATGATGGGCCCTGGTGGCCTATGACAGAAATTTCTTGCAAAAAGCAAGTATTTCTCTTCCCTTAAGAAGATACACATCCTGGTCTATTCGTAAAAAATCTATCAAGTCCTGGCCATTTTTTCTAGTTATATATGTATACAGAAAAGATTCCCAGGAGTTGTGAAAAATGGAAGGTTTTTATAGAAGGAGGGTGGGGGAAAAGGAAGTTACTTGCAAAAGAAAACTATTGTCCTAGCTAAGGCTGTTTGTTAGGGGATAAAAGCAAGGTGTCCTATAATGTAAATTACCTCACATTTCTTTGGGAGATAAGGAAAACCCAGTGACAGACTGATTGGTGCTGTGATAAACTCACTGGTGCTGATGGAAAGAAAATTTTTCCTGAATGACTGGTTAAGGCCAGATTTCTGGGAGAGATTGAAACTGAAATTAGATTGGGTGTTTGGGAACTCAGATTAAGTGACACCATTTTGAGCCTACAGCTATCATCTTCTTCTTCCTCTTCTTCTTCTTCCTTCTTCCTTCTTCTGCTTCTTGTTCTTCTTCTTCTTCTTCTTTTTCTTCCTCTTCTTCCTCTTCTTCTTCTTCTTTCTTCTTCTTCTTCTTTTTCTTTTCCTTCTCCTCCTTCTTCTTCTCCTCTTCCGTCTTCTCCATCTCCTCCTCCTCCTCCCTCTTCCGCCTCCTTCTTTACCTTCACTTTCTTCTTTTTTCCACATCGATGAAGTAAGATTAATAATCAGTGTTGCAGTGGGAGGACTTTTTAGAAGATATAGTCTACATTCTGAGTCTTGCAAGTTGAGTAGAGAACAGAAAATATTATTGGTGAAAAGAAACCATGGAACAACATAGACTTACACCCTTATACTTAAAGTATTATTAGAGTGACCTAGTCACTTAAATTTGTCAACAAGAAATGAAGGCAATTTTCAGTATTTTGAAAGTGAACTAAATGTTTTCAGTACTTTAGGTTTGTGTAGCATCACTTATTCTTATCTTGGTGTTTCTCTTTAATACAAGTAGAAACTATTTTTGCCCTCTGGAACATATTGTCTACCAAATCTTGAAGTCATAAGTAATTATTCTGAAAATAGAATAAGAAAATACTAGGTTAATTATGTGAGATCAAAATACTAAATATTAGGGGAAGGATAAACTATGATTTCAATATACATAAGATTCTTCAATGTAGATATGCATATTTTTGCATGAATAATTTAATTTTATAAATTTGTTTAATACAATTAGTAGAGATGGATAAAAGTGTGACAAATAGCTAGAGTGAAACTTTCTATGTTAGGTATAATTTAATAAAGATATTTGATATCCATTTGATCATTTTTAAATATTTGGCCATTATTCCTATGTGGAAATACATCCACTGTCTTTTTACATGCATCATAATTAGAATGCTTGTTTGTATTTTCTTCTGGATGCTTCTGATATTTTTTTAACAGAATTGGCTTTTTTTTTTTAATACTGATGATAAATTTGTTGCCTAAAATATAAAGCTTTCATGGTGCAGAATATTGTAAAGAAAGATAAATGATTAATGGCAAATTAGGCAATACATTTCATAATATATATGACAGATACTAGGTTAAGATCCTTAACATACAAAGAATTCTCACAAGTTGATTTTTGTTAAAGATTTTATTTATTTATTTATTTATTTATTTATTTGACAGAGAGAGAGATAGCGAGAGCAGGGACACAAGCAGGGGGAGAGGGAGACTGAAAGCAGGCTTCCCACCAAGCAGGGAGCCTGATATGGGACACAATACCAGGACCCTGGGATCATGACCTGAGCTAAAGGCAGAAACTTATCAATTGAGCCACCCAGTCACTCAGTTGCAAGCTGACTTTTAAGAAAAGATGATCGCCTCTATAGAAGAAACCACTATATTACCTCTATAGAAGAAAGCATAAATGATGCATTTGTCAGAAAAGCAATGGATAAACTGTGGCATAAACTATGTAACAGAATACTTTACAGCAACTAGAATGAACTCTTAGGAAATAGATACAATAGGGTTTTTTTTTTTTCCAGTTTGGAGCTGTTATGGATAGTGTCTTTCCTAGTGTCCTACCTGTTACACATTCACTTGTCAATTGCACATACTACAAATATTTTCTCCCACTTTGTAAATGAACAGAAGATCTGAATCTAAAGGTAGTCAAATTTTTCAATCTTTTTCTTCATGGTTAGTGGGTTTTGGGGTGCTGCCTAATAAACCTGTCCATGAACCTCCTAGAACTTTTATTGTTTGCTGTTCATAGAGCTTTAATGAATTTGAAACTATTTTTTTTGGCATATGTGAAGAAGGGGTCAAATTTCAATTGTTTTTTACATCCTGTTACATTGCCGAATGGCTGTATGAGTTCTAGCAATTTGGGGGTGGAGTCTTTTGGGTTTTCAGGATACAAAATCAGTGGACAGGAATCTGTTATTTTTCCATACACTAACAATGTAACTGTAGAAAGAGATATTAAGGACTCTGTTCCATTCACAATAGCAAGAAAAATCATAAGATAACTAGGAATAAGCCTAACTAAAGAGGTAAGGATCTATATTCTAGAAACTAAAGAACACTTATGAAAGAAGTTGAGAAAGACACAAAAGGAAAAATATTCCATGCTCATATATTGGAAGAATAAATATTTTTAAAATATCTATCCTCTCCAGAGCAATTTACACTTTCAATGCCATCCCCATTAAAACACCACTGGCATTTTACAAAGAGCTGAAACAAAAAAATCCTAACATTTATATGGGACCAGAAAAGAGCCTGGATCATCAAGGGAATGATGAAAACACAAACAAAGAAACAAACAAACAAAAAACAAAGTGGGGGACATCACACTGCCTGACTTCAAGCTATACTACAAAGCTGTGATCACCAAGACAGAATGGTATTGGCACAAAAACAGACACATAGACCAATGGAATAGAATAGAGACTCCAGTAATGAACCCTCAACTCTATAGTCAACTAACCTTTGACAAACCAGGAAAAAGATATCCAATGGAAAAAAGACACTCTCTTCAATAAGCAGTGCTGGGAAAATTGGAGACCTACATGTAGGAGAATGAAAGTGGACTATTCCTTTACACCATATATAGAGATAAAATGGATCATCTCAAAATGGATGAAAGACCTCAGTGACAGAAAGGAATCCATCAAAATCCTAGAGAACATAAGCACTTACATCTTCAACAATGGGAACAGTAACTTATTTGGAGACACATCTCCAAAGGCAAGTGAAAGCAAGGCAAATAGGAACTTTTGTGACTTCATCAAGATAAAAAGCTTCTGCACAGCAAAGGACACAGTTAACAAAAGTAAGAGGCAGCCCATGGAATTGAAGATATTTGCAAATGACATTACAAATAAAGGGCTGATATCCAAGATCTATAAAGAACTTCTCAAACTTAACACTCAAAAAACTAATGACCCAGTCAAAAAATGGGCAGAAGACATGAAAAGACACTTCGCCAAAAAAGACATACAAATGGCTAACAGACATGAGAAAGTCCTCAAAATCTCTCACCATCAAGGAAGTACAAATCAAAATCCCAATGAGATACAGCCTTACACCAGTTAGAATGGCAAAAATTAATAAGACAGGGAACAACAAATGTTGGTGGGGGTGTGGAGAAAGGGAAACCCTCTTACACTTTTGGTGGGAATGCAAGTTGGTACAGCCACTCTGAAAAACATTATGGAGTTTCCTCAAGATGTTAAGAACAGAGCTGTCTTACGACCCAGCAATTGCACTATTGGGCATTTATCCCAAAGATACAGATGTAGTGAAAAGAAGGGGCACATGCACCTCAATGTTTCTAGTAGTGCTGTTCACAATAGCCAAGATGCCTTCTGTCACATGAATGGATAGAGAAGATGTGCTTCATATACACAATGGAATATTACTCAACCATCAGAAAGGATGAATACCCACCATTTGCATCAACATGGGTGGAACTGGGGGGATTATGTCAAGTGAAGTAGGTCAAGCAGAGAAAGACAATTATCATACAGCTTCACTCATGTGTGGAACATAAGCAATAACACAGAGGACCATCGAGGAAGGGAATGAAATCTGAAGGGGAATAAATAGGAAAGGGAGATGAACTATGAGAGACTATGGACACCAAGGAACAATCTGGGGGTTTCAGAGGGAAGGACAGTGAGAGAAGTGGGTAATAGGGTGATGAGTATTGAGGAGGGTACATGCTGTGATGAGCACTGGGTATTATTCTTAATAACATATAATGTGTTATTAGCCCCAGGGGTACAGGTCTGTGAATTTCCAGGTTTACACACTTCACAGCACTCACCAACTGGGTGTTATTCTTAACTAATAAAGCATGGAACACAACACCAAAAGCTAATTATGCACTATACAGTGGCTAACTGAATACAATAAAAAATTAAAATTAAACAATAAAAAAGTAAAAATTAAAAAGTAAAACTTTGAAGTACAATTTAAAAAATCTTTAAAAATCCAATTATTTAAAAAATAGCTTTCTTTTTTAAGTTTACGTATTTATTTATTTTAGTAATCTCTACACCGAATGTGGGGCTCACACTTAAAACCCTGAGATCAAGAGTTGCATGCTTTCCCACAGAACCAAATGAGATATGCCTTTTTCTCTTTTTACTTACTTATTTAAATTCATTTAGCCAAAATATAGTACATCATTAGTTTCAAGTGTAGTGATCAATAATTTAACAGTTGCATATAGAACCCAGTGCTCATCACAGCACATGCACTCCTTAATACCCATCACCCAGTTACCCCATCTCTCCACCTGCCTCCCCTCAGCAATCCTCAGTTTGTTTCCCAGAGTTGAGTCTTTCATGACTTTTTTTTTCCTATTTGATTTCTTCCCATTCAGTTTTCTCTCCCTTCCCTTATGATCCTCTGCACTTTTTTGTACATTCAATGAATGAAACCATATGATAGCTGTCTAATTCCAATTGACTTATTTCACTTAGTATCATACCCTCCAGGTCCATCCATCTTGATGTAATTGGTAGGTATTCATCCTTTTTGATAGCTGAGTAATATTCCATTGTTGATATATACTACATCTTCTCTATCCATTCATGTAACAAAGGGCATCTTGGTTCATTCTACACTTTGACTTTTCTGAACACTGCTGCTATAAATATTGTTGCTAAAACATTGGTATGCAGATGTCCCTTCATTTCACTAAACCTGTATCTTTGGTATAAATACAAAGTAGTGCAATTGCTGGGTTGTGGGTAACTCTATTTTTTACTTCTTGAGGTACCCCCAAACTGTTTTCCAGAGTGGCTCTACCACCCTGCATCCCCAACAACAGTGTAAGAGGGCTCCCCTTTATCTACACCCTCGCCAACATTTGTTGTTCCCTGTCTTGTTAATTTTAGACATTCTAATTGGTGTAAGGTGGTATCTCATTGGGGTTCTGATTTGTATTTCCCTGACGGCCAGTGATGTTGAGCATTTTTTCATGTCTGTTAGCCATTTGTATGTCTTTTTTAGAGAAGAGTCTGTTTATGTCTTCTGCTCATTTCTTGACTTGATTATTTGGTTTCTGGGTGTTGAGTTTGAGAAGTTCTCTATCAAACATGGATAGTAGCCCTTTATCAGATATGTCATTAGCAAATATCTTCTCCCATTCCGAAGGTTGCCTCTTAGTTTTGTTGACTCTTTCCTTTCTTGTGCAGAAATTTTTACCTTGGTGAAGTCCCAATAGTTCATTTTCCCTTTGTTTTCTTGCCTTTAGGGACATGTCTAGAAAGAAGTTGCTATGGCCAAGGTCAAAAAGGTTGGTGCCAGTGTTTTCTTCTAGGATGTTGATGGATTCTTGTCTCACATTTAGGTCTTTTTTTATTATTATTTATTTATTTATTATTATTATTTTTTTTACATTTAGGTCTTTCATCCATTTTGAGTTTATCTTTGTGTATGTTGTAAGAGAATGGTCCAGTCTCATTCTTCTGCATGTGGTTGTCCAATTTTCCCAGAACCATTTATTGAAGAGATTATCCGTTTTCCACTGGATATTTTTTCTTGCTTTGTCAAATATTACTTGAACATAGATTTGAGGGTCCATTTCTGGTTTCTCTATTCTGTTCCATTGATCTATGTGTCTCTTTTTGTACTAGTATCATGTTCTCTTGATTTTCACAGTTGTTTAATGCATCTTAAAGTCAGGTATTGTTATTCCCCCAGCTTTGATTTTCTATTTCAACATTCCTCTGGCTATTCAGGGTCTTTTCTAGCTCAATACAAATTTTAGGATTATTTGTTCCATCTCTGTGGAAAATGTCAATGGTATTTTGGTAGGGATTGCTTTCAATGTGCAGATTGCTTTTGGTATCATGGACATTTTAACAATATTTTTCCAGTCCATTAACATGGAAAGTTTTTCCATCTCTTTGTGTCTTCCTCTATTTCTTTCATTAGAGTTCTGTAGTTTTTTAGAGTAGAGATACTTTACCTCTTTGGTTAGGTTTATGCCTAGTTATCATGGTTTTTGGTTCAATTGTATGTGGGATGGATTCCTTAATTTCTCTTTCTTCTGTCTCATTGTTAGTGTATAGAAATGCAACTGATTTCTGTGCATTGATTTTATATCCTGCCTCATCAGTGAATTGCTGTATGAGTTCTAGCAATTTTGGGGGTGGAGTCTTTTGGGTTTTTCACAAAAAGTATAATGTCATCTGTAAAGAGTGAGGATTTGACTTATTCTTCACCAAATTGAATGCCTTTCATATCTTTTTGTTGTCTGCTGAGGATAGGACTTTAAGTGCTGTGTTGAACAACATATGTGAGAGCAGGGATCCCTGTCCAGGTCCTGTCCTTTAGGGGAAAAGCTTTCAGATTTTCCCCATTAAGAATACTAACTGTGAGTTTTTTGTGGATGGCTTTTATAATATTGTGGTATGTTCCCTCTATCCCTACACTGTGGATAGTTTTAATTGAGAAATGATGCATATTTTGTCCAATGCTTTTTCTGCATCAATTAAAAGGATAATATGGTTCTTGTCCTTTCTTTTATTAATGTGATGTATCACGTTGATTGATTTGTGAATGTTGAACCACCCTTGCAGCCCAGGAATAAATCCCACGTGGCTGTGGTGAATTATCCTTTTAATGCACTGTTGGTTCTATTAGCTTGTGTCTTGGTGAGAATTCTGGTATCCATGTTCATCAGGGATATTGGTCTGTAATTCTTCTTTTTGATGTGGTCTTTGGTTTTCAGATCAAGGTAATGCTGGACTCATTGAATGAGACTGGAAGTTTTCCTTCCACTTCTACTTTTTTTGAGAGGGTTATTTATTATCTTTTTCTGAACCCATTCATTTATTTTATGTTTTGTTTTGTTTTATTTCAGGGGTACATGTCTGTAATTCTTCTACTTCTATTTTATGAAACAGCTTCAGTAACATAGGTATTATTTTTTCTTTAAAGGTTTGGTAAAATTCCCCTGGGAAGCCATCTGACCCTGGAATGATTTTTTGGGGGGAAGTTTTGATTATTGTTTCAATTTCCTTCCTTGTTATGGGTTTGTTCAGATATTCTATTTCTTTTTCTTTCCGTTTTGGTAGTTTATGTTTCCAGTAATGCATCCATTTCTTCCAGATTGCCTAATTTGTTGGCATATAGTTACTCGTATTATATTCTTAAAATTGTTTGTATTTCCTTGGTGGCTGTCATGATCCCTCCTCTTTAATTCATGATTTTATTAATTTGGGTCCAAACTCTGTTCTTTTTCATAAATCAGGCTAGAGTTTTATTGATCTGATTAATTCTTTCAAAGAACATGCTTCTAGTTTTGTTGATCTGTTCTACTGTTCTTCCAGTTTCTATTTCATTATTTTCTGCTCTAATCTTTATTATTTCTCTTCTCCTGTTTGTTTTAGGCTTTATTTAATGTTCTTTCTGTAGTTCCTCTAGGTGTAAAGTTACCTTATATGTTTTGGGATTTTTCTGATTTTTTGAATGAGGCTTGTCTTGCTTGTACTTCCATCTTAAGACCACCCTTGCAGTATCCCAGAAATTTAAGCAATTGTGCTTTCATTTTCTTTAGTTTTCATGAATTTTTAAAATTCTTCTTTAATTTCCTGATTGACTCATTCATTCTTTATTAGGATGTTATTTAACCTCCAATGTTTGATTTCCTTCCAAATTTCCTCTTGTGATTGAGTTCAAGTTTCAATGCAATGTGGTCTGAAAATAAACAGGGACTAATCCCAATTTTTGGTATTGATTGAGATCTGATTTGTGACCCAGTATGTGATCTGTTCTGGAAAAAGAGTTCCATGTGCACTCGCAAAGAATGCATATTCTCTTGCTTTGGGATGGAATATTCTGTATATATCTGTGAAGTCCCTCTGGTCCATTATGTCATTCAAAGCTCTTGTTTCCTTGTCATCTTCTGCTTAGATTATCTGTCCATTGCTGTGAGTGGGGTGTTGAAGTCCCCTCGTATGACTGTATTATTTTCAATATGTTTCTTTACTTTGGTTATTGATTGGTTGATATAATTGGCTGCTCTCAAATTAGGAGCATGAATATTAATAATTGTTCCATCTTCTAGTTGGGTAGACCCACTGAGTATCATACATTGTCCCTCTTCATTCCTTACTACAGTTTTTGGTTTAAAAATCTAATTTTTCTGATGAGGATTGCTACCCCAGCTTTGCTTTGAAGTTCATTAGCACTGTAAATGTTTCTCTGTCCCCTCACTTTCAATCTGAAGGTGTCTTTAGGTATCAAATTAGTTTCTTGTAGACAGCATATAGATAGGTCTTTCTTTTTTATACGATCTGATACCCTATGTCCTTTGATTGGAGCATTTAGCTCTTTTACATTCAGAGTAACTTTGGAAAGATGAATTTAGTGTCATTGTATTACCTGTAAATTCTTGTTTCTCTAGATTGTCTCTCTTTCTTTTTGGTTTATGTTACTCTTGGGCTGTCTCTTCACTTACAGGATCTCATTTAATATTTTCTGCAGAGCTGATGTGGTGGTCATATATTCTTTCAGTTTCTCTCTGTCCTGGAATCTCTTTATCTCTCCTCTCATTCTGAATGACAGCCTTGCTAGATAAAGTATTATTGGCTAAATATTATTCTCATTTATTACCCTGAATGTATCTTGACAGTCCTTTCTGGCCTTCCAGTTCTCTGTGGATAGGTCTGCTGCCAATCTAATGTTTGTACTCCTGTAGGTAATGGACTTCTTGTCTCGAGCTGCTTTCAGGATATTATCTTTACCTCTGAAATTTGCAAGTTTCACTATTATATGTTGGGGCATTGATCTATTTTTATTAATTTTGGAGGGGGTCCTCTCTACCTCTTGGACATGAATGCCTGTTTCCTTCTCAGATTAAGGAAGTTCTCAGCTATGATTTCTTCAGATATACCTTATGGCCTTCCCTCTCTTCAGCTTCAGGCACCCCAAAAATGTATGGCATCACTGATTTCTTGAAGCCTCTCCTCACGGTTTATTAGTTGTTTTCCTCTCCTTTCCTCAGCTTCCTTCCTCACTATCAACTTGTCTTCTATGTCACTTACTCCCTTCTCCTTCATTCACCCTAGTTGTTAGAGCATCCAATTTAGACTGCATCTTAGTTAGAGCATTTTCAATTTCAACCTGATTGGATTTCATTTCTACACTAAGAGATCTTCAGTTTCTTTTATGCTTTTTTCATGTCCAGCTCTTAACTTTATAATTGTTATCTTGAATTCCATCTCTGACATTTTATTCATATTCATATCAGTTGGCTCTGTGGTAGGGTGTATTACCTCTTTTTTTTCTTGTAAGTTCTTCCTTCTGTTCATTTTACCCAGAGAAGGATGGATGAATAAGTAAACAGAATAAAAAATTTCAACCATGACCCAAGCAAAAGACACACTAGAGAAATCCAAAGAAAACAAAACAGAACAACAACAACAACAACAAAAACAACAAAAACACACACCAAAAAAAGGGGAAAAAAGGGAGGGGTGAGAGAGAACATAATCTCATGAGGTGGTCAATAAAAACCAGGGTGATACCCTTGGCCCTGAGTGTATTTTGATCTGTATATTAGAATACACTTAATTCCAAAAGTGTAAATAAAGCAAAACTTATATATATACAAAAATAAAATTGAATAGAGTGAAAGGAAGCCAAAAATGAAGAATACATCCGTAGAATGTAAATGTAAAAAAGTGAAAGTAAGAAAAAAATAAGAGCAAAGAATTGATAAAATAAGAAACTAGTTGAAAAGCAAAAATAAATAAATAAATAAATAAATAAAAGAAATTGAAAATTTTAACCTGAAAGATAATTCAGGAGAATAAACCTCAATTCTATATACTCTTTCCCCCTAGTTCTACAGATTTACTTTTGTGTGGTCTGTAAACTTGCTGTGCACCTGTTCTCCCAGTTGGTCTTCTGGGGGAGGGGTCTGCTACTCTGCTATGCATGGATGGAGCTGCACCACACCTTGCCAGGGGACCAGACTCAGTGTAAATTGGTTCTCTGTGGCTTTTGTTCCCTGAAGGAACGTTCTGAGTCCTTTACAAAATCAAAATAAAAATGGCCGGATACCAATCCCCAGCCCCTGAACTGTAAGATCATGGTCTCCTCTTTTCATTAAACCCTCAGGGATAAAAGATCTTCAATTCTGTGTGTGCCAAACTCTGCAGCTTCTTGCCCTGCATGCCCACACTGATCCTACTGGGGGAAGTCAGATGGTCCCACCTTATTGAACCCTGTAGGGTCCTGACTTAGGACATGGTCACTGGATCCTGCATGCACCCACTTTGCCCCTCCTTGGGGAAGCTGGGGAATTGCTGCATTCCTGTTTTTTGCAGAGCTCCAGCACTGAGAGCTGTTCCCAGGTAGTCTGTCACACTGGGTCTCTCCCTCCCAGAGGAAGACAAACAGGCCCCATCTTACTCTTTTTTCAGGGTTCCCATACAGAGAGTGGTCATCCTATCAAGTCTTGGCTTGTGGTTTTTCAGTGAACTGAGCTGAGATTCCCCCTCCCCCCCCAGTCTCACTGACTGTAACCAGTTTCTCTGCCCCAATGGTTGGGAACTCTACTGGCTCAGATACTCTCATTTTTTCTGTGACTCATAGAATCCTAGGACCACACTGTCACACCTAGAATTATCCCCCTTTTTCACCATCTAAGCACCTTTCAGGCAGGGATGTCTCTTACTGGACTAGATTTCTAAGGGTTCTGATTTTTCCCTCCTGGGCTATATCACTTTCTAGTAGCCAGCTTACTGAAGCTGCCTCCCCTCACAATTTATCTTTTGATATAACCCCTCAGATACATTCTCCACATCTTTTACCTTGCAGAAATTGGTCACTTTTCTACTTGTAAAAATTCTTCTCTTACATCTCAGGTTGAATTCATGGGTGTTCAGAATGATCTGATAGTTATCCAGCTAAATTCAAGGGACTGGATGAAATGAAGTCCCCTACTCTTCCATCATCTTGCCTCTCAGCTTGCCTTTTATTCTTAATGAAATATGTCCCTAGTATTCTCATGAATTAAAATATAAAAATAGTGACTTATTTTTACAAAAACAGAACAGAAATGACTATTGACTAAATGACTGATTTTAGGATATATATACTCATGTGATACTTTACAATTAACTTTTATTGACTCAACAGAGTTTTGTGTATAAAGATACCAATTGATTTTGCTATTAAAGTGAGAAACGAAAACTAAAGGATAATTTTGCTACCATTTCAGGGTGCCTTATTCAGTGAATGCTGAAATCGGTTACTCCTGAAATATTTGAGAATTTCTAGTGCTAAGTCAGTTGCTTTTGTTAGGTTTCCCTATAAAACTATATAATTACATGAATAAATATTTCAGTTTCCAGAGAATTGATATGAAAGTCTGTGTACATTATTGAGTCACAAACCATGTGACTATGTGAAGGTATGTTAGGGTTGTTGTGATTTAATTTTAAACTCTACCTTCATAAAAGGACCTATTTTGTTGTTGAGGAATTAGTATATTTTTTAGGACCCATGGGCATGAGGTCATGTTCCTGGAACACATTCTTCAGGGGTTTTTCAGGTGAGAGATCAGGCCAAGAACACAAGATGATTCTTGTCTAGAGGCAGAGAAATATCGTCTTATTGAACAAACTAGTGTTTCAACTTAAACTTTATATCAAGAGAAGTCCACAAGGGCATTGCTCTAATGACTCAGTTTCCCTATTAATTAATGATCAACAATGGCTACAAGTTATTTAACACATAGTAGATTACCATTTCTTTTGCTGTTGTTGAATAAATTTGACATATATCATAATGTAAGTTTAAGGTATATAACATGTTATTTGATACATTTACATATTATAATATATAAATGTATTTTATATTTATTATATATTTGTTATATATGATTGTCATTATAGTGATATTTAGCACATTATATAACCATAGTACAGTATTATTATCTATATTCATTATACTGTCCAAAGATCTCTATGGCTTATTTACTACTTATTACAAATTTATACACTTAGATAACATCAATCTCCCCTTTCCATCACTTGGTAACCACCATTTTACTCTCTGTTTTGTTTCGTTGGTTGGTTGTTGTTGTTGTTGTTGTTGTTTTGGCTTTTTTAGATTGCACATATAAGTCATATTATACAGTACTTGTATTTATTTGATTTATCATGCTTTTCAGCATAACGGTATTCATTGTTTTTGCACCACACCCAGTGCTCCATGCAATCCGTGCCCTCCTTAATACCCACCACCTGGTTCCCCCAAAATCCCACGCCCCGTCCTTTCAAAACCCTCAGATTTTTTTTTTTTTGATTTATCATGCTTGACATGATGTGTTCAGGGTCCATCTATGTTGTGAATGGTAGGATACCCTCCTTTCTCGTGGCTGAACAATATTCCACTATGTATATGTATGACATCTTTTTTATCCATTCATTCATTGATGGGCATTTGGGTTATTTCCATATCATCGTTATTGTGAATAATGCTGCAGTAAACATAGGAATGCATATATCATGTCAAAATCCTGTTTTCATTTCTTTGGGTATATACCCAGAAGTGGAGTTGCTGGATTATATGATAGATTTATTTTTAAAAAGGTCAAATAATTAAAAATAACAGCATAGGCCTTCCTCAAGAAGCAAGAAAAATCTCAAATAAACAACTTAGCCTTCCAACAAGAAGCCTTGTATTGCTATATATTTCCCTCTTAGGATCACTTTTGCTATATCACAAAGGTTTTGAACTTCTGTGCTTTTGTTTTGATATGCTTGCATGTATTTGTTTTTAATTTTTCCTTAATTTCCTGATTGATCCATTCATTCTTTAATAGGATATTCCTTAACCTACATGTATTTGTGGTCTTTTTTTTTTTTCTTGTGGTTGACTTCAACTTTCATAGTGTTGTAGTCTGAAAATATACATTTATATTATCTCAATCTTTTTGTACTTGTTGAGGGATGATTTGTGACCCAGTATTTGATCTATTCTGAAGAATGTTCTAGGTACACTTGAGAAGAATGTGTATTCTGCTGCTTTAGGATGAAATGCCTTTATTTAAAACCTTTATTTCCCCCTTGATCTTTTGTTTAGATGGTCTCTCCATTTCAGTGAGAGGGGCATTAAAATTCCCTACTATTATTGGATTATTGTCAATGTGTTTCTTTGCTTTTGTTATTAATTGGTTTATATCATTGGTTTTTCCCTTGTCAGGGGCGTAGATATTTAAAATTGTTAGATCTTCTTGGACAGACTCTTTGAATATAATATAGTATCCTTCCTTATCTCTTATTATAGTCTGTGACTTCAAATTTAATTTGTCTGATATAAGGATTGCCACCCCTGCTTTCTTTTGATGTCCATTAGCATGATAAATGGGTTTCCACCCCTTCACTTTTAATCTGGAGATGTCTTTGGGTCTAAAATAAATCTATTATAAGCAGCATATTGATGGGTCTCGTTTTTTTTATCCATTCTGAAACCCTTTGTCTTTTGATTGAATCATTCAGTCTATTATATTCAGAATAATTATTGAAAGATATGAAATTAGTGTCATTTATAACCTATAAATTCACTGTTCCTGTAGATTGTTTCTCTTCCTTTCTTGTCTTTGTTACTTTTGGCCTCTCTCTCCACTCAAAAGATCTTCTTTAATATTTCTTGCAGGGATGGTTTAGTCTTCACAAATTTCTTTAGTTTTTGTTTGTTGTGGAAACTATGTCTTCTACTATTCTAAATAAAAAACTTGCTGGATAAAGTACTCTTGGCTGCATATTTTCCCCATTTAGCACATTGAATATAACACACCAGTCCTTTCTGGCCTGCCAGATGTCTGTGGACAGGTCTACTTCCAGCCTTATGTGTCTACCCTTATAGGTTTAGGACATTTTCTCCCAAGCTGCTTTTGCTTTATCTTTGTAATTTCTAGCTCTACCATATTATGTCAAGTTTTTTACCTCTTTTTGTTGATTTTGAGGGGAGGTCTCTGTTCCTCCTGGACTTGAATGCCTGTTTCCTTCTCCAGATCTAGAGTGTTCACAGCCTTTTGCTGGACCCCTTCCAGGAAAGTAGTTGCATGACCATGCAGCAGTTTGAAGTTTATGGCAACATAGAGTTGAAAGCCAGCACGTAGACTCACCATTTTTAGCTGGCTTCCCCCTTCCTATGCCTGGGGACTCTGCCACATTCAGTCACCTCCCATTCTTCCTGTGACCCTGGTGATCATGGGACAATGCTGTCACACCTGAGATTCTGTCCAGATTCACCACCTGATCTCCTTTAAGCCAGGCACATTCCCCATTGTATCAGATTTCTAAAAGTTCCAATTTTGCACTCCTCTGCTTATCTTTTACAGTAGCCTCCTTAAGCATGTTCCCTCCCCTCTGCTGTATCCTCAGTTATATCACACTGTATTTAAGTCTCTGCATCTCCTACTTTCCAAACAGAGGTTGCTTTTCTACTTGTAGACTTGCAGCATTTCTTTACTCAGATCTCCAATTAATTTCTCAGGTGTTCAGAATTAATTGAAAACTATCTAGTTGTATTCAAGGGACCAGACAAACTTAAGGTTGTCTTATTCTTCTGCCATCTTAACTCCTCCCCCACCAGTTTCAAATTTTTAATAAATAAATCATCTTATGCTAGAGGAACTGTAAAGAAATATTTTGTAAATTCACTAACATTATCTTAAGCTTGTTTTAGAAATCCCAAAAAGGTTTTTTCATTTGTTTGTTTTTGTTTGTTTTTGTAAGGAACATGTTATCTTACATTCTAAGCAGGATATGAAACATTATAACATGCCTGAGATCAAGAAAATCAGAAAGTACTTTTACCATACTTTTGTTTGTTTGTTTTCAATAATACATTTCCTTAGGAAAACAAAGACTGGATTTGGTTTCAAAGACCAATAAGAATGGTCTTTGAGAGGGTGCTGACCTCAAATAAATAATCTACCCTTAGGCCACCCCTAGAGCTTCCTGATCTTAAGGCATTAGCGATTTAAAAGCAAATATTTTATTGAAGGGTTCATGCCTTAATTTGCTACCATTAACTTTTTAGCTAAATTGATAAGAACATCAAATAACACAGGAACCTGGATGGGAAAAGGAGAGAAGGAGAAACAAATACTAGTAATGCGGAAGTAAGAGGGTGCCAAGCTAGTCCCTTCAGGTTTTCCTAGTGTTAACTAAACACGTGCCTCAATTACTTATTGCACCTGTGATGAAGTGTTTGCGACCTCCCTAGTTATGTGATTCTTCTTGAGGATCTATCATCTCCATGTCATCCACTTACAGAATTAGAGTTAAAAACAAAAGTATCCTTCTGTCAAAATTTGAATATAACTAGCTTCAATTCACAGTAGTGTAAAGTTAAGTAGATCCTTGTGACACCTACACTGCCTTAGCCAAACTTTAATTATACACAGCTCTGCTCAGGAAAAGACAAGCAATTTATTTATTTATTTATTTTTGCATTGGTGGTGGGAGAGATGCTAATTGCCCGGGGACTAGATTGAACACAGCAAACACAAATTTTTCCTTCTTAAAAAATGTTAGCAAAGAGAGAGAAATACCATATAATTTCACTTATATGTGGAATTTTAAAAATGAGACAGATGAACACAGAAGAAGGGAAGGAAAAAAAGATAGAAACTGAGAAGGAGGCAAACCAGAAGAGACTCTTAATCATAGAGAACAACCCGAATATTGCTAGAGGGGAGGTAAGTGGGGGGTTACAGTAATTGGGTGATGCGCATTAAGGAGGGCACTTGTTGTAATGAGCACTGTGTGTTATATGCAAGTGATAAATATCTAAATTCTACCCCTGAAAGGAATACTACACTATATGTAAACTAATTTGAATTTAAAATAAAATCTTGAGTGGAAAAAAATGCTACCAGGTCACCAATAAAAAGCAGCATACATAACAAAAAGGAAACAAAATCACCATCTCTTAAATGTGCCATGAGCATTTCTTGCTGGAATCCAATACTCTATTTCTTAATGTGCACTAGGCTAAGGTCCTTTGAGCAGAAAAAGATGCTATTCTATTAGTGAAATTTATCTAATGCAATGTATTATGTTGCTTGGGAGACAGCAGAGAATGGAACGAAAACACTCTTAGATCATTTCCACTAGCTGTGCAAATCCTGAAATACTGACGGAATGACAGTCTCAAAAAGAAAATAGAATAAAGTGTTGTGGGTCAAAGTTTTAAAGGAATAAAGGTTGAGTGTTATGCTATAGTTTCTTTTGTCTAGTTTTAGTTCAAAAGGAAACAAAAATTTTATAGTCATTTAACAGGTACCTTTATTACATAGTTTTCTTTTTCATGTATAGAGATGATAAATTAGAAGATGGTAGGTTGTCTCTCATAAAAAACATAATCATTTAAAATAATGCTTGGATCAGAAGTAGGCATAATTAAATAGCATCCCTCCTTCCTCTAGGAGGTCAGTAAATAGTAAACCTTTAGGAGGTTTGAGAGGAGGATGTGGTTTGGAGAAGGAACTGGTTAATCTCCATATTCCTTCATTTTTTTACCCTCTGTCTATTCCACTATCACACATAGTAGTAAAATAAATGTAAGAGGGAGCTCTAAAGATGCATTTAGAATTATGGAAACTGCAATTTACTCCACAACCAGGCTTGGGGGTAGAAGAATCCAAAAAACACTGTGTTTGGTGGCAGCCTTAAAAAAATAAAAGGAAATGGGCTGAGGAATGCATTTAGAGCCCAGGAAAATAGCATGTACATGCCAGGCATAGTAAAAGACCATTATTAAGTGGCGGGGCCTATTGCAAGCTAGAACATGAAATGCCTACTTGAAGCAGTCAAATTCAGATTATCAAAAAAACAATGTTTTGGCCAAACAAGTAAATCTCTGGGCTACTACCCTCCAACAGGTGCTAATTTACCACTGCCATAAGTCCTGGGAAATAAAGAAAGCAATAAACATATGCTTAATTTATAAAAGGGAGCTTGAAGAACTTATCTGGGACTGGAAAGTGACCCTAAGCTTTAAATTTGGAAAGGTCTTTAGTGACTTGCTTTTGTTGGAGAAATTTTCATAAAGGAGGTGACATTTGACCTAGAAGTTGAGAGGTGTGTAAAATGTTGCTGGTAATATTTTTGGTTTTGGATAAGCACAGGACTAAAGGCACAGAGGCAAAGGATTGTAAATAACCTGGTGTAGCAAATCATGATAAATGAGGCTAAGTATATAGGTAGGGGCACCATAAAGGCTATTGAGTGTCATGATATGAAGTTGGTTGTGTCAAATACAAAATGTAGTTGCTGATATTTCTAACATGGATTCTCTACTGCCCTTTGACTAAGTTGCTTTGGGTGAAAATATTTCTAGCACATTTCATGGATGGTGGATTCCAAGGTCCACTGTCTTTCTACAGGAACATTAAATAAAATAATGTCAGAGATGAAGAAAATGTTTTTATATTATTTACTTCAACCTTCTCATTTCACTGATGGGGAAACTGGGATCTAGGGAATTTATATATCTTATTTAATGTTACACAGTTAAAAGAACTAGAATATTCTTTATACAACCAAACT
Organism: Lontra canadensis; assembly: GCF_010015895.1. Classification (NCBI taxonomy): domain Eukaryota; kingdom Metazoa; phylum Chordata; class Mammalia; order Carnivora; family Mustelidae; genus Lontra; species Lontra canadensis. The sequence goes on from NW_022631071.1 coordinate 7,234,652, forward strand.
ATCTACCTATGTCATCAGGTTTCAGTCCAATTTCTTCTTCCATGGCTATTATATTTTGCTTTCATTTTTTTTCTGATTTTGAAATTCCTGAAGTAAGTCAAAGTTGAACTTCTAAAGAGCTATATAAGTTTCTTTTTTTAAGATTTCATTTATTTATTTGACAGAGAGAGAGATCAAAAGTAGGCAGAGTGGCAGGCAGAGAGAGAGGAGGAAGCAGGTTCCCCAACCAGCAGAGAGCCCGATGTGGGGCTGGATCCCAGGACCCTGAGGTCATGAACTGAGCTGAAGGCAGAAGCTTAACCCACTGAGCCACCCACGCACCCTTATAAGTTTCTGCTAATGAAATTAATAGTGCTTTATACTCTGCAGTCTCCAAGTGTGCAGGAAGATTCTTTCATGGAATTCTGGCTATTCTCAGCTATTTTAGGTGACATGTGCTGACTTAAAATACATTGTAAATTAACTATGGCATGTCTGTTACCACAATTTTGGGTATGTTGAGTTACAGTTAGTCATTCTCTTTTCAGTGCTGATTCATTTTCTAATCATGAGCTGTCTTTCCTGGTTTGTATTTAGCCAAGATAGACCGTATTCAAAATTGGAAGAGATAGATGCCTATGTGGTGTGATTTGAAGTCCAATTCCTATCTAAATTTTATTTTTTTTAATTTTTTTAAAGATTTTATTTATTCACTTGACAGAGAGAGAGATCACAAGGAGGCAGAGAGGAAGGCAGAGAGAGAGGAGGCAGCAGGCTCCCTGCTGAGCAGAGAGCCCAATGAGGGGCTCAATACTAGGACCCTGAGATCATGACCTGAGCTGAAGGCAGAGGCTTAACCCACTGAGCCACCCAGGCACCCCCCTATCTAAATTTTTTAATTGATATGTCTCAGCTAATTCTTGACAGAGTCTACTAAAGGCATATACATTTTCACAATATCATATCATCATTAATGATTATAGCTCATATCACTAGAAAATGATACTCCTCATCTCCTTTTGCTCTAAATTTTACTTTTATTATATTCATAGTGCCATTCATGACACTTACTTTTGACTTTGATTAGTCTATTTTTGCAACATATGAATTTTCAGTGTACTTAGGCACTTTGTTTCTGAGAGAGATTACACTTTAACTAGATAACATATTAGTGGGGATTAGTTTATCTAATTCACCCATTGTATCAGTTTTCAATTGCTGCATAAAAATTATCACAATGTTTATTCCTGGAGAATTTGTGTGATAGATATTAATACCTCACTAATCTTAGATTTTGTGTGTGTGTGTGTGTGTGTGTGTGTGTGTGTGTATTTAATTAATTATTTATTTATTTTTTAAATTTTATTTTTTATAAACATATATTTTTTTCCCCAGGGTACAGGTCTGTGAATCGCCAGGTTTACATACTTCACAGCACTCACCATAGCACATACCCTCCCCAATGTCCATAATAACCTCACCCCCCAACCCCCCTCCCCCCAGCAACCCTCAGTTTGTTTTGTGAGATTAAGAGTCACTTATGGTTTATCTCCCTCCCAATCCCATCTTGCTTCATTTACTCTTCTCCTACCACCTAACCCCCATGTTGCATCTCCTCTCCCTCATATCAGGGAGATCATATGATAGTTGTCTTTCTCCAATTGACTTATTTCGCTAAGCATGATACCCTCTAGTTCCATCCACGTCGTCGCAAATGTCAAGATTTCATTTCTTTTGATGGCTGCATAGTATTCCATTGTGTATATATACCACATCTTCTTTATCCATTCATCTGTTGATGGACATCTAGGTTCTTTCCATAGTTTGGCTATTGTAGACATTGCTGCTATAAACATTTGGGTGCATGTGCCCCTACAGATCACTACGTTTGTATCTTTAGGGTAAATACCCAGCAGTGCAATGGCTGGGTCATAGGGTAGTTCTATTTTCAACATTTTGAGGAACCTCCATGCTGTTTTCCAGAGTGGTTGCACCAGCTTGCATTCCCACCAGCAGTGTAGGAGGGTTCCCCTTTCTCCGCATCTTCGCCAGCATCTGTCATTTCCGGGCTTAATTTTAGCCATTCTGACTGGTGTGAGGTGGTATCTCATTGTGGTTTTGATTTGTATTTCCCTGATGCCGAGTGATATGGAGCACTTTTTCATGTGTCTGTTGGCCATCTGGATGTCTTCTTTGCAGAAATGTCTGTTCATGTCTTCTGCCCATTTCTTGATTGGATTATTTGTTCTTTGGGTGTTGAGTTTGCTAAGTTCTTTATAGATTCTGGACACTAGCCCTTTATCTGATATGTTGTTTGCAAATATCTTCTCCCATTCTGTCAGTTGTCTTTTGGTTTTGTTAACTGTTTCCTTTGCTGTGCAAAAGCTTTTGATCTTGATAAAGTCCCAATAGTTCATTTTTGCCCTTGCTTCCCTTGCCTTTGGCGATGTTCCTAGGAAGATGTTGCTGTGGCTGAGGTCGAAGAAGTTGCTGCCTGTGTTCTCCTCAAGGATTTTGATGGATTCCTTTCTCATATTGAGGTCCTTCATCCATTTTGAGTCTATTTTCATGTGTGGTGTAAGGAAATGATCCAATTTCATTTTTCTGCATGTGGCTATCCAATGTTCCCAACACCACTTATTGATGAGGCTGTCTTTTTTCCATTGGACATTCTTTCCTGCTTTGTCGAAGATGAGTTGACGATAGAGTTGAGGGTCTATTTCTGGGCTCTCTATTCTGTTCCATTGATCTATGTGTCTGTTTTTGTGCCAGTACCATGCTGTCTTGATGATGACAGCTTTGTAGTAGAGCTTGAAGTCCGGAATTGTGATGCCACCAACTTTGGCTTTCTTTTTCAATATTCCTTTGGCTATTCGCGGTCTTTTCTAGTTCCATATAAATTTTAGGATTATTTGTTCCATTTCTTTGAAAAAAATGGATGGTACTTTGATAGGAATTGCATTAAATGTGTAGATTGCTTTAGGTAGCATAGATATTTTCACAATATTTATTCTTCCAATCCAGGAGCATGGAACATTTTTCCATTTCTTTGTGTCTTCCTCAATTTCTTTCATGAGTACTTTATAGTTTTCTGTGTATAGATTCTTAGGCTCTTTGGATAGGTTTATTCATAGGTATCTTATAGTTTTGGGTGCAATTGTAAATGGGATGGACTCCTTAATTTCTCTTTCTTCTGTCTTGTTGTTGGTGTAGAGAAATGCAACTGATTTCTGTGCATTGATTTTATATCCTGACACTTTACTGAATTCCTGTAAAAGTTCTAGCAGTTTTGGAGTGGAGTCTTTTGGGTTTTCCACATATAGTATCATATCATCTGCGAACAGTGATAGTTTGACTTCTTCTTTGTCGATTAAGATGCCTTTAATTTCTTTTTGTTGTCTGATTGCTAAGGGTTGGACTTCTAGTACTATGTTGAATAGCAGTGGTGATAACGGACATCCCTGCCGTGTTCCTGACCTTAGTGGAAAAGCTTTCAGTTTTTCTCCATTGAGAATGATATTTGCGGTGGGTTTTTCATAGATGGCTTTGATAATATTGAGGTATGTGCCCTCTATCCCTACACTTTGAAGAGTTTTGATCAGGAAAGGATGCTGTACTTTGTCAAATGCTTTTTCAGCATCTATGGAGAGTATCATATGGTTCTTGTTCTTTCTTTTATTAATGTGTTGTATCAAACTGATTGATTTGTGGATGTTGAACCAACCTTGCAGCCCTGGAATAAATCCCACTTGGTCGTGGTGAATAATCCTTTTAATGTACTGTTGAATCCTATTGGCTAGTATTTTGGTGAGAATTTTTGCATCTGTGTTCATCAGGATATTGGTCTGTAGTTCTCTTTTTTGATGGGATCCTTGTCTGGTTTTGGGATCAAGGTGATGCTGGCCTCATAAAATGAGTTTGGAAGTTTTCCTTCCATTTCTATTTTTTGGAACATTTTCAGCAGAATAGGAATTAGTTCTTCCTTAAATGTTTGTTAGAATTCCCCCGGGAAGCCGTCTGGCCCTGGGCTTTTGTTTGTTTGGAGATTTTTGATGACTGTTTCAATCTCCTTACTGGTTATGGGTCTGTTCAGGCTTTCTATTTCTTCCTGGTTCAGTTGTGGTAGTTTATATGTCTCTAGAAATGCATCCATTTCTTCCAGATTGTCAAATTTGTTGGCATAGAGTTGCTCATAATATGTTCTTATAATTGTCTGTATTTCTTTGCTGTTAGTTGTGATCTCTCCTCTTTCATTCATGATTTTATTTATTTGGGTCCTTTCTCTTTTCTTTTTGATAAGTCTGGCCAGGGGTTTATCAATCTTATTAATTCTTTCAAAGAACCAGCTCCTAGCTTCATTGATTTGTTCTATTGTTTTTTTGGTTTCTATTTCATTGATTTCTGCTCTGATCTTTATGATTTCTTTTCTTCTGCTGGATTTAGTGTTTCTTTCTTTTTCTTTCTCCAGCTCCTTTAAGTGTAGGGTTAGGTTGTGTACCTGAGACCTTTCTTGTTTCTTGAGAAAGGCTTGTACCACTATATATTTTCCTCTCAGGATTGCCTTTGTTGTGTCCCACAGATTTTGAACCATTGTATTTTCATTATCATTTGCTTCCATGAATTTTTTCAATTCATCTTTAATTTCTTGGTTGACCCATTCATTCTTTAGAAGGATGCTGTTTAGTCTCCATGTATTTGGGTTCTTTCCAAATTTCCTCTTGTGATTGAGTTCTAGCTTCAGAGCATTGTGGTCTGAAAATATGCAGGGAATGATCCCAATCTTTTGATACCGGTTGAGACCTGATTTAGGACCGAGGATGTGATCTATTCTGGAGAATGTTCCATGGGCACTAGAGAAGAATGTGTATTCTGTTGCTTTGGGATGAAATGTTCTGAATATATCTGTGATATCCATCTGGTCCAGTGTGTCATTTAAGGCCTTTATTTCCTTGTTGATCTTTTGCTTGGATGATCTGCCCATTTCAGTGAGGGGAGTGTTAAAGTCCCCTACTATTATTGTATTACTGTTGATGTGTTTCTTTGATTTTGTTATTAATTGGTTTATATAGTTGGCTGCTCCCACGTTAGGGGCATAGATATTTACAATTGTTAGATCTTCTTGTTGGACAGATCCTTTGAGTATGATATAGTGTCCTTCCTCATCTCTTATTATAGTCTTTGGCTTAAAATCTAATTGATCTGATATAAGGATTGCCACTCCTGCTTTCTTCTGATGTCCATTAGCATGGTAAATTCTTTTCCACCCCCTCACTTTAAATCTGAAAGTGTCTTCGGGTTTCAAATGAGTTTCTTGTAGGCAACATATAGATGGGTTTTGTTTTTTTATCCATTCTGATACCCTGTGTCTTTTGATTGGGGCATTTAGCCCATTAACATTCAGGGTAACTATTGAGAGATATAAATTTAGTGTCATTGTATTGCCTATAAGGTGACTGTTATTGTATATTGTTTCTGTTCCTTTCTGATCTACTACTTTTAGGCTCTCCCTTTGCTTAGAGGACCCCTTTCAATATTTCCTGTAGAGCTGGTTTGGTGTTTGCAAATTCCTTCAGTTTTTGTTTGTCCTGGAAGCTTTTAATCTCTCCTTCTATTTTCAACGATAGCCTAGCTGGATATAGTATTCTTGGCTGCATATTTTTCTCGTTTAGTACTCTGAATATATCATGCCAGCTCTTTCTGGCCTGCCAGGTCTCTGTGGATAAGTCTGCTGCCAATCTAATATTTTTACCATTGTATGTTACAGACTTCTTCTCCCCGGCTGCTTTCAGGATTTTCTCTTTGTCACTAAGACTTGTGAATTTTACTATTAGGTGATGGGGTGTTGACCTATTCTTATTGATTTTGAGGGGGGTTCTCTGAACCTCCTGGATTTTAATGCTTGTTCCCTTTGCCATATTGGGGAAATTCTCTCCAGTAATTCTCTCCAATATACCTTCTGCTCCCCTCTCTCTTTCTTCTTCTTCTGGAATCCCAATTATTCTAATGTTGTTTCGTCTTATGGTGTCACTTATCTCTCGAATTCTGTCCTCATGATCCAGTAGCTGTTTGTCCCTCTTTTGCTCAGCTTCTTTATTCTCTGTCATTTGGTCTTCTATATCGCTAATTCTTTCTTCTGCCTCATTTATCCTAGCAGTGAGAGCCTCCATTTTTGTTTGCACCTCATTAATAGCTTTTTTTATTTCAACTTGATTAGATTTTAGTTCTTTTATTTCTCCAGAAAGGGCTTTTATATCTCCAGAGAGGGTTTCTCTAATATCTTCCATGCCTTTTTCAAGCCCGGCTAGAACCTTGAGAATCGTCATTCTGAACTCTATATCTGACATATTACCAATGTCTGTATTGATTAGGTCCCTAGCCTTTGGTACTGCCTCTTGTTCTTTTTTTTTGTGGTGAATTTTTCCGCCTTGTCATTTTGTCCAGAAGAAAGGGGATATAAAGAGGTTCAGAAAGAAAAAAAAAAAAGAAAAAAGAAACAAATAAAAAAAGAAAACCAATAATGAAAAAATAAAAAAAGGAAAAAATATATATATATTAGATAAACTAGTTTAAAAATGTTAAGAAAGAAAAGGGTAAAAGTTAAAAAAATTTAGCAGAAGAAGAGAAAAAAAATTGAGAAAGAAAAAAACAATTAAATTAACTGCAAGGCTAAAGAATCATGGGGAGAAAGCCATGAGTTCCGTGCTTTGCTTTCTCCTCCTCTGGAATTCCGCTGCTCTCCTTGGTATTGAAACTGCACTCCTTGGTAGGTGAACTTGGTCCTGTCTGGGTTTCTTGTTGATCTTCTGGGGGAGGGGCCTGTTGTAGTGATTCTCAAGCATCTTTGCCCCAGGCGGAGTTGCACCGCCCTTACCAGGGTCCGGGCAGAGTAATCCGCTTGGGTTTGCTTTCGGGAGCTTTTGTTCCCTGAGCGCTTTCCGTAGAGTTCCGGAGGACAGGAATGAAGATGGTGGCCTCCCAGTCTCCGGCCCGGAGGAGCCAAGAGCCCAGGGCCCCACTCCTCAGTGCACCCTCAGAGAACAGTGCCCAATTACTCCCGTCACGCTGGCCTCCGCCCGCGCTCCGAGCTGACCGAGCCTGCGACCTGTTCAAGGTAACCCCGAGTTTAGAGTTTACTCCTCGGCTCTGTCTCTGTAGCTGGCTTCCCCATTCTAATACCTGTAAGCTCTGCAACACTCAGCCACCCCTGATCCTTCTGTGACCCTGCGGGACCTGAGGCCACGCTGACCCCGCGTGGGCTTCACCTCGGTTAAGCCTCTGGAGTGATGTCCCTCAGTGGACAGACTTTTAAAAGTCCTGATTTTGTGCTCCGTTGCTCCGCCGCTTGCTGGGAGCCAGCCCCTCCCCCCGCGGTCTATCTTCCCGTCGCTTTGAATTCACTTCTTCGCCAGTCCTACGTTTCAGAAAGTGGTTGATTTTCTGTTTCTAGAATTGCTGTTCTTCTCTTCGATCTCCTGTTGGATTTGTAGGTGTTTGCAATCTTTAGATAAGCTATTTAGCTGATCTCCCGCTACCTGAAGTAGTCTCAGCCTGCTACTTCTCCGCCATCTTGACTCCTCCCCCCACTAATCTTAGATCTTACTTAAGGTATTATCCCCTTACCCCAGTGGTAATTGTCAGAGATTCATTCCCAGGAAGGAACAAAGAACGTTGGATTCAGACTTGGTCACGGATAGCATTTGACCTCAAAGGGAAGTAGTCATTCTAATTATGGAATTAGAATGTTGTTATAAACCAAACACAACAGTCCAAGATTGGAAGAGTAGACTAGAATAAAAAGCTAAGGAACTTTTTCTTTCTTACAAAGTCATGCCTCAGTTATAGCAAGGAGTTTGTTTAGGTGAATTGTCTTCCAAGCAAGGATTAGGAACAAATAATTTGAAAACAGTGACAGGCATGATTAAGACTTTAGCAACAACAAATTGTAATGAAATGATTGGGAATTTGAGAACAGTCTATGTATATATGCAAAGTACATACATAACCACTTAATGCTAGTTCCTTTTTGGTCTAGTGCAATTACTTGTTGCAGATCTTGAGAAATAAATAAAAAAATGAAAAAAAAAGAAAATAGAATGAATCCTACTATTTACATATAAAATCTTTAGGACAAAGAACAGTAAGATATACCAGGTAAAGTTTAATTTAAAAGAAAATCATCATCAAATATTATGTAAAACTTTATATTCACATGGATCTTATTAAGATGTAGGATCTTATTCATGATTAGGGAGACTGATTTCAAGCAGCTTCGAGGGTAAGAAGGCAACATCAAAGGCATATTAACAAATAAACATAAATTTCATGTACATGGGTGTTTAACTGTTTGCCTACCGCAGCAGAAGTACATATTAATTGTCCCTCTTATTTCACTCTGGCTCATTCCTGATACATTACCTTGGTTAGATCACCCAACTTGTCCCTTACCAGTATGACTACCCCCAATACGCAAAATAAACAAAACCACCTTGGAGAAACCTTGGAAAAATAATGCATGTAGTTAAACCTTTATTAAATTAGATGACACTATAACATGTAATGGACTGTAACATGAACAAACTGAGAGGAATAACCATTATATAGAGAGATAATAAACAACAATATGTTGTATATATGGGGTGTAGAAAGGAGACTTAAAGAAAGAAGACAGAAAAGATGTCTGAAAGACAAACAAGGTTACAATAAAATAAATTAAGAGTAATTCTAACTTGTCTTCTCTATTCTATTTCCCTATAGGTACCTCTCTACATTAGTCTGTATCTTGAGGTTTTCATCTCCATTTTTGCCTTTATCACAAACTCCTAGATAAAGGAGAATTCAACCTACCCAATATTTATGTCACCATTATCTAACTTAATACACAACAACAAACTACCACACTCAATGAAGGAGTGATTTTCAAACATGACACCTCAAAGAAGAACATGGGAATATTTTACATCTGCCTATGCCTGGGACCAATACAACAGAATCTCCATTAATTGAGTGGGGCCTCAAGATTGGTATTTATTAAAGATTAACTTATTTATTTGGGGGGGTGAGGGACAGAGGGAAACAGAGAGACCTGAAGACTACCCCCTATCCTGAGCAAAAAGCCTGACAAAGGGTTCGATCTTACCACCCTGGGATCATGACCTGAGCCAAACCCAAGAATTGACCACTTAAACAACTGAGCCACCCAGGGACCTCTAGAGACTGGTATTTATTTTTTTTAAGTCTATCTAGTTATATCTAATGGCCAGCCAGGGTTATAAACCAGCATTAATTCATTTGTTCTAAAATTTAACGTGCAGAAATAATTCTCTGGGAACTTCTTAAAAATGTAGATTTCTGAGCCCTAGAATTTCACATCTATTAGACCTGAGAAGGGGTTTTGAACTTCATATTTTTAGTAAGTACCTAAGTGACATAGATGCAGATAGTCCAAAAGGCTATTTTGAGAAATCCTAAATTAAGGCTTTTCCATTTCACATGCTCCCAAAACTTCAGTGTTCACTACATAATATATAAAATGTGATGGCAAAATAAATGTAATTCATAAGCCTCATTGAAAAATCTACCCTCGGGGTGCCTGGGCAGCTCGGTGGGTTAAGCACTGCTTTCAGCTCAGGTCATGGTCCTGGGATCCAGCTCCACATTGGGCTCTCTGCTCAGCAAGGAGCCTGCTTCCTCCCTCTCTCTCTGCCTGCCTCTCTGCCTACTTGTGATCTCTGTCTGTATAGTAAATAAATAAAATCTTAAAAGAAAAGAAAAATCCTCCCTCATTTCCATATCTAAGTAAACAGATTTTGTAATTGTCTTAGGTGATGACCATTATTAAAAAAAAAATCAACCAAGAATTTTTGGAGATATAATTGGCTTTATTAAGCAATTTATGAATCAGGCAGCATCCCAACTAGCAAGTAGAGAGATGCTCTGAAAAGTTTTACAAAATGGAAGGGTTTTATTACCAGGAGGCCAGCACAAACAAGTAATTAGTTAAAGAAAAGAAAGGACTGTTTCAGGCCAGGACACTTTCTTTTGGGGGGAAGGGAAACCTCAGGGCTTTCATCATGAAAATTACTTCTCTCTCGCAGATTAGGAAATTTCAGATTGACTGGTAAAAGGTCACATTTCTGAGATAGGTTGAAACTGTAATTAAATTTTGGTTTGTGTTTTTGGGGGGCAAATAACTCCATTTGGAGATTTTTTTAAAGACCATTTAGAAACTTTGGGAATTTTTTAATCCATCATCCTTTTATTTAAGATAAGGTTCTCAGACAAATTTCATTAATTGAAAAAAAGAAAGGTCTTTTTATTTTTATTTTTATTTTTTTATTTAAATTCTTTATTTTTATTAATGTATAATGTATTATTAGCCCCAGGGGTACAGGTCTGTGAATCACCAGGTTTATACACTTCACACCACTCACCATAGCACATACCATCCCAAATACCATCCAGCACATACCAACCACCCTCTCCATACCCCCCTAACCCCAGCAACCCACAGTTTGTTTTGTGAGATTAAGAGTCTCGTATGGTTGGTCTCCCTACTGATCCCATCTTGTTTCATTTTTTCCTTCCCTACCCCACATACCCCCCACTTCGCCTTTCAAATTCTTCATATCAGGGATATCATATGGTAATTGTCTTTCTCTGATTGACTTATTTCACTCAGCATAATACTCTCTAGTTCTACCCATGTCTTTTCAAAAGGCAAGATTTCATTTCTTTTGATGGCTGATTTATATATATATATATATATATATATATATATATATATATATATCTCACATCTTCTTTATCCACTCATCTGTTGATGGACATCTAGGTTCTTTCCATAGATTGCCTATTGTGGACATTGCTACTATAAACATTCAGGTGTACATTCCCTTTCAGAACACTGCATTTGTATCTTTAGGGTAAATACCCAGTAGTGAGATTGTTAGGTCATAGGGTAGCTCTATTTTCAACTTTTTGAGGAAACTCCATGCTGATTTCTAGAGTGGGTGCACCAGCTTGCATTCCCACCAACAGTGTAGGAGGGTTCCCCTTTCTCCACATCCTCGCCAGCATCTGTCATTTCCTGACTTGTTAATTTTAGCCATTCTGACTGGTGTGAGGTGGTATCTCATTGTGGTTTTGATTTGTATTTCTCTAATGCCGAGTGACATGGAGCTCTTTTTCATGTGTTGACCATCTGGATGTCTTCATTGCAGAAATGTATGTTCATGTCCTGTCTATTTCTTGATTGGATTATTTGTTCTTTGGGTGTTGAGTTTGATAAGTTCTTGATAGATTTTGGATACTAGCCCTTTATCTGCTATGTCATTTGCAAATATGTTCTCCCATTCCGTCAGTTGTCTTTTGGTTTTGTTGATTGTTTCCTTTGCTGTGCAAAAGCTTTTGATTTTGATGAAGTCCCAGTAGTTCATTTTTGACCTTGCTTCCCTTGCCTTTGGCGATGTTTCTAGGAAGAAGTTGCTGTGGCTGAGGTCGAAGAGGTTGCTGCCTGTGTTCTTCTCAAGGATTTTGATGGAATCCTTTCTCACATTGAGGTCCTTCATCCATTTGGAGTCTATTTTTGTTTGTGGTGTAAGGAAATGGTCCAGTTTCATTCTTCTGCATGTGGCTGTCCAATATTCCCAACACCATTTGTTGAAGAGACTGTCTTTTTTCCATTGGACATTCTTTCCTGCTCTGTCGAAGATTAGTTGACCATAGAGTTGAGGGTCTATTTCTGGGCTCTCTATTCTGTTCCATTGATCTATGGGTCTGTTTTTGTGCCATTACCATACTGTCTTGATGATGACAGCTTTGTAATAGAGCTTGAAGTCTAGAATTGTGATGCCACCAACTTTGGCTTTCTTTTTCAACATTTCTCTGGCTATTTGACATCTTTTCTGGTTCCATATAAATTTAGGATTATTTCTTCAATTTCTTTGAAAAAAAATGATGGTATTTTGACAGGGGTTGCATTAAACGTGTAGAATGCTTTAGGTAGCATAGACATTTTCACAATATTTCTTCTTCCAATCCATGAGCGTGGAACATTTTTCCATTTATTTGTGTCTTCCTCAACTTCTTTCATGAGTACACTATAGTTTTCTGAGTACAGATTCTTTGCCTCTTTGGTTAGGTTTATTCCTAGGTATCTTGTGGTTTTGGGTGTAATTGTAAATGGGATTGACTCTTTAATTTCTCTTTCTTTTGTCTTGTTGCTGGTGTATAGAAAGGCAACTGATTTCTGTGGATTGATTTTATATCCTGACACTTCACTGAATTTCTATACAAGTTCTAGCAGATTTGGAGTGAAGTCCGGGTTTTCCACCTAAAGTGTCATATCATCTGCAAAGAGTGATAGTTTGACTTATTTGCCGACTTGGATGCCTTTAATTTCTTTTTGTTGTCTGATTGCTGAAAAAAAATGAAAGGTTTTAAAAGTGAGAATTCAGTGACTATTAATTTTCCTTTTTAAAAATTATGTTCAATTAATTTTCTATCACTGTTTAACAAATTATCATAAATGTAGTGACTTAAAAACAACATATTTTTTCACAGTTTTCATGATTCAGGAATCTTGATATGGTTCTAACTGATTCAGAAACTCTCTGATCTTAGTCAAAGGATCAGAGATCTCAGGATCTCACAACACTGCACTGTAGATATTGCCCATGTTGTATTCATTTCTGGAGGAAAAAAGGCTGTGATGTTATTTGTAATAAGAAATATATATTTGGTCCTTGTGTTCTGCCTTAAAGAAGGTAAAATCAAAGTTAGATTCCTTTAGATTACTTCATAAATTGAATGTATTTGAACCAACTATCCGATGATCCTCTTTGCAATATGACCCTGAATGTGCAACCACTATTTTCTTCTTGCCCAATCTGGGTTGAATTTAGAACAGAGTTCTGTACCTAAACACATGGAGAATTGACTCTTATTATTCTCTGACACTATTACAATTCAGTAAATACAACAAAAATGGATATATTATTTTTGTTCTATTTTTTACATTTAATTTATTTTGTGAATAGATTCAAATGTCTCAAAGAAGACCAAGTATAAACAGGTACATTGTGAAAGTCGCCTTCCACACTTGTACCTAGAAGATGTAAACTTGCAACCAAATAAGGTATAAAGTATAATAACAATCCAAATCAATAGTTTGTGTGTGAACATGTGTGTGTGTATGTGTGTTGTATAGGGTAAGAAAATAGGTAATAAATTCACTCATGTTTTTACTTTTATTTGGAAATAACTTCAAACATTGAGAAAAGTTGCAAGGAGACAAACCATGAAGAGACTGTGGACTCTGAGAAACAAACTGAGGGTTTTGGAGGGGAGGAGGGTGGGGTTTGGGTAAATCTGGTGGTGGGTATTATGGAGGGCACGTATTGCATGGAGTACTGGGTGTGGTGCATAATCAATTTTGGAACACTGAAAAAAATTAAATTGAATTAAAAAAAGAATAGTATAAAAAAATCTGAATATCCTTTGCCAGATTCACATATTAACAAGTTGCCTCACATGTTTTGCCTCATTTGCTTTCCTCCTACACACACACACACACACACACACACACTTCTGAACCACTGTTATGTAAGTTACAAACATCATACCTCTTTCCCCTTCATTTCTAAATACTTCAGTCTGTATTTATTAAGAATAAGAACAGTTCCTTTCCTAATTTACCACACTTACTGTGATTTTTTCCAGTTTATCCAAATCAAATACTTTTAGTTAGAAACAGTTCCTCAAGCTTTCTTTCTTTATTTTTTTAAAGATGCTTACAGCTTTTCTTTAAAATATTTATTTAAATTCAATTTAGCTGACATCATTATTAGTTTCAAGGGTAAAACTTAGTGATTTATCAGTGCATATAACATCCAGTTCTCATTACCCTAATTGCCATCCTTAATGCCCATCACCCAACTATCCCTTCCCCCCCACCTACCTCCCCACCAGCAATTCTCAGTTTGTTTTCTAAAGTTCAGCATCTTTTATGGTTTGCCTCCCTCTCTATTTTCATTTTATTTTATTTTTTCTTCTCTTCCCCTATGTTCATCTGTATTTTTCTTAAATTCCACATATGAGTGAAATCACATGACATTTTTTCCCCTGACTGACTTATTTCTCTTAGCATAATATTCTGTAACTCCATCCACTTCATTGCAAGTGGCAAGATTTCATTTTCTGATGGCTGAGTAATATTCTATTGTGTGTGTGTGTTTGGAGGATGTGTATCACATAAGATGTTTACAGCTTTAAAAATGCAGGGCTTTAAAAATAATAATGTTCAGGGCACCTGGATAGCTCAGTGGGTTAAATCCTCTGCCTTTGGCCCAGGTCATGATCCCAGGGTCCTGGGATCGAGCCCCACATCGGGCTCTCTGTTCAGCATGGAGCCTGCTTCCCTTCCTCTCTCTCTATGCCTGCCTCTCTGCCTACTTGTGATCTCTGTCTGCCAAATAAATGAATAAAATCTTATAATAATAATAATAGTAATAATAATGTTCTTCATTTAGGTTTGTATCTTGTTTTCTTATGATTAGATTTGACTTTTACCTCCTGGGATGAAATGCCAAATAAATGATGGAGACACACAATGCATATATAATACTTTGTGTTGATGTTAATTTTATCATTTGTACATGGTGTTGCTAATTTCTGAATACCATAGTTATTATTTTTCTCTTGCAATTATTAAATATTAGTGTAAAGACCATGGGAAATTATGCATTTTGAGACCATGAAAATATCCTACTCTTGCATTGTCAAATTGGTGGACTTTCCAGATTTAGTGTCCTTTGATAATTTTTAATTAACATATAATATATTATTTGTATCAGGGGTACAGGTCTGTGATTCATCAGTCTTATATAATACCCAGTGCTCATTACAACACATACCCTCCCTAATGTCCATCACTCTGTTACCCCATCACAACACCCCTTTCCCCTCCAGCAACCCTCAGTTTGTTTCCTAAGATTAAGAGTCTCATATGATTTGCCTTCCTCTTTAAACTTAACTCTGAGGGCTGCAATTGATTTTTCTAACTGCAGAAATCCCTATATCTTTATCAGAAACTATCCTAATCTTCAACTATTTTTAGGTATTTATTTATGTATTTATTAGTAATTTAGTGGTTACTTATTTCTTCAATGGTTTGTAAACCAACAAAGAATTCATTTTGGATATATTGTTAGGATGACTGTGTGGGTGTGTTTTCTCTCCAGCTAAGTTGTAATCTTCCCAACAGTGGGAACTATACTCTGCTCCTATTTTATTCCTATTAAATTTCTTTATTCCTACTCTCTCTCTCTTAATCCAGAACTCTGTTTATCACTTTACTAAAGTCACTTACTAAAGACTGAATAAATGACCAAATGCTTTGAGGATGCTGGAAATGACATTTGTAGCTTCAAGCCATAGATCTCATGTAGCTGCCCTCCATGGATCATTGTAGTTACCAAATCAAATATTGGAAATTTATTGGAGAATTAGCATTTTTATATTAAGTATACTTCAAAGGCTATCTTTATTAGACACCAAATTGCACCATGTGATTAATTATGCACATTTCACTAAAATCTCTAACTCTAATTTTGTTTATATTATGTATAAAAAGTCACATAGCTAAGTTCAGTTTTAATTTCTTTTATTACCCTGTAGAGTCTGATGCTCCTTCTACTTCAATATTGTTTTTTTAATGTAAAATTTGCTCTGATTCTCATTTCCCATTTGAATCTCCCTGTTTTTTTTCTCCCATGATACTCTATAGGGCCTCAGAAACAGATAATACTTTTCCTGATAACTCCCAAGTCAATATAAGACATTGATTTTAGAGGCAGCACATTGTTGGTGGAATAAAATTAAATCACCCTTTTTAGTTAATTTTCAAGAATATGAGTTTTTCCTATATCATAGAAATTACTTGCATAGACTCTTAAGACTTCTGATGTTCTTTAGGAAATTTGTGTTTGTGGATGTATACAATGTATACAATGCAAGCATATGTCTTTCTATGCCCTGCTGCTGTATATCAGTTCACATAAGACACACAGAAATATGTTATTTTTTTCTATCTACTTTATTAATTATTTCCAAGATGACTCAGTATCAGGAGTATTTCAACTTCAACAAATCCCTGATTTTATTATAATATCTCCCCTCTTCTATATTAGTCCAGTTTGTGGGGGAAGGTATTCTCCAAAGACATTAGATGTTGATACTTGTTGTCTTAAGAGACTTCTGAGTCCTGTTCAGAGATTTTAATGTATTATATCTCAAGCTTCTAAAACTAGCATCTCCTGACATTTTAAAAAATGTGTTCTGTATTTTACTGGAGAAACTTCATATGATCTAATATTTCCTGAAAACTTCAGGTTTGGAATAAAGCTTTTTATACACAAATACACACATATATGTCCATGCACACAGGCACTAATGAAAGATTATTTTAAAGAAAATAACTGGCAAACAACAACAACAACAACAACAACAATAATAATCTTACCTTTGAGCTATCTTAATGTTAACATGGATTGGTGTGGCATAAGGGTCACCTCTTTATATATAGATGAGGATATATGTTAGAAGTAACATATAAGCTGGTATAGTTGGTGATACCATTGTACTAGACAGTTTTTTAACAACATTATTTAAGGTATATCCCCAAAATAAAGATAATTTAACAAACAGACTAACATAATGGAATTAGAAATGTTTCCTGAATGACGTATCAGGGAATAAGTTCAATTTGCTTTCTCTCTTCAGTTTTTCACAAACTTACTCTTCTGCTTTTTTATTTATATTTTGGGAATATTAGAAAATTATATTTGACAAAGCTTAAAGATGAATCTTACTATCACAAGAGAAAATAATTATTTTAGTCCTTTTAAGCATAATTTTGGTATTATATCCCCCTTTTTTTGGTACGAGCATATTTTTCTGTAGCATATTTTTGTCCAGTTAAGCATTCAAAACCAAACATCAAAAATATTGTATCATATTTTTCTTAGAATTTATTTTCCTTTCATTTTTTTTAAGATTTTATTTATTTATTTGACAGATAGAGATCGCAAGTAGGCAGAGAGGCAGGCAGAGAGAGAGGAGGAAGCAGGCTCCCTGCTGAGCAGAGAGCCCAATGTGGGGCTCGATCCCAGAACCCTGGGATCATGACTTGAGCCGAAGGCAGAGGCTTTAACCCACTGAGCCACCCAGGTGCCCCTTTATTTTCCTTTCATTAAAAAAAAAAAAACCTGAATGTCATGATAGTTCCACAATATGAAAATGTAACATTTATCTACATTTCAAAGTAGAGTCTTTTGTCTCTAATTTATTTTTACTCTTGTTACCATTACTATTTCACCTCATGTCCTAGGTACTTTGTGTTAAATCTATATGTTTATGAATTTTATTCTTATCTTTACTTGACTATTTCTTTCAGAAAATTATGAAAATGTTAGTCTGACTTAGTTTGCGCATTATGTTATGCCAAGAGTAACAGCGTCAATATAGCAAAAAGCATGCAGGCCCCAGAGAATTAGAGATGCATTTACAGCCTGAGTCTGACACTGACTAGCTGCATTTTTATTATTTTTTAGAGACAGAAGGAGAGAGTGAAGGGAGGGGCAAGGGGAGAGAGAGAACCATAAGCAGACTCCACATACAGTATGGAGACCAAGGCAGGGCTAGGTCTCACATAACTGAGATTATGACCTAAGCCAAAACCAAGAATCTAATGCTTAACCAATCCAGCCAAACAGGCACCCCTGACTAGTTGTGCATTTATACACAAATAACTTAACTATGGTTTCCTTATTTATGTGATATAAGCAATTGCCGGTTTCTTCAAATAGTCATTGTGAGGGTTAAACTAAATAAGATAACACCTGTAAACATCTAGTTCAGGTCTGGCAAATAGACAGTACTTGAAATATGGTAGCTCCTATTATTTTTTTTTAAATTAAATTTAATTTTTTTTCAGTGTTCCAAAACTCATTGTTTATGCACCACACCCAGTACTCCATGCAATACGTGCCCTCCATAATACCCACCACCAGGTGCACCCAACCCCCTCCATCCCCCTCCCCTCCAAAACCCTCATATTGTTTCTCAGCATCCACAGTCTCTCATGGGTTGTCTCCCCTTACAATTTTCCCCCACTCACTTCTCTCCATCTCTCAGTGTCTTCCGTGTTATTCCTTATGCTCCACAAGTAAGTGAAACCATATGATAATTGACTCTCTCTGCTTGACTTACCTACTATTATTTTTATTATTACCAGTTTTATGTTTGTTTGTTTTAGTTTATTTTAGATTGTGAGACCAGGGAGAACTAATCAGCTTGATCTACTGTTTGATACAAGTAGATGCAAATATATTTCAATTCTATCACTGAGTACCTCCAAGGGCTAGGAAAATTACTCAAATCTTTCTTTCTGTATGGCATAAATAAATCATCTACCTAGGGAATATTAGTGACGGCTCTTAATTGGTTATCTTTCTACAAAGATGTTGACCTTACAGTAATGTATAAATACTAGGTAGTGGTTATTTATTTTTCCAAATGAACATTTCTTAGGGTTTTAATAGATCAGTTAGAGGTCCTCTGTATTCATGGATTATATAACCAAAATTACATAAGAGAAATTCCAAAAAAAAAAATAAAGGAGACAGCTACCATGTTTGTGCTGTTGTTGTTGTTTCCCTTTATCTTCTTATGTCTTCATGTTTTAGGAGCATTTTACCACTTCTGTGACAATCCTTCCTCTAAACAAATCAGGGTATATCAAAGAGCAGTGGGGGCTGTTAAAAATGGTATTCTAGAGCACCATTCTAATTTTCATTAGGGAACCATTTTGACATTTTATCAGATTGCGTTCAGTAGTATACAGAATTTTTACTTATATTTAAAACTTAAAATTAATAAAAATCAATTGCATTTTGTTGCATTTGCATATATATTGATTCTTTAATATATTTTATATCACAGTCCTTTTACAGGTCAATGAATTTTACATAGTTTTATAGCAATGACTATAGTTAGCAAAATTGAGAACTATTATTTGTGGAAGTTCCCCTTTTACACATTTCTGTATGTGAGAATGAATGTTGTAGATTATAGAAAAGTGAAAATGGAGAGGAATTAATTGACATCTATCAGTTATCATCTTTCAATGTAAATGATCATACAATGTATTATACTGAATAAATGGATATTAAAGGATTTTTTTTATCAATTCAGGCAACCAGCTCAATTTATCTCAAGTATCATCACATCAGAGCTTTCTTCCATAGTATGATCTTGGGCTTTTGGTCAGGATCTATTTCTAGAGATGGCAACAATTTATTCACAACTTGTACCTGGAATCTTGACTATAAAAGGAATATTTGGAATATATAAAGGAATTAATATATATAATATATAAAGGAATATATAAAAGGAATATTTGAAAGTTATGATTCACTAAAAAGGATTCTACCAAACATTAACATAAATTACTGCACTTCCAGGCTAGTTTCACTGCGAAAATTGGGAAAATTTACCATGTATTTGTAAGACTATGGATTGTGGAATCAGCAAATGAGAAATCTAATGGATTGGAGGAAGCAAAAGAAAGGAGACAGTCTATAGAAAATGTAATTTATTCCATAAATTATGAGTTTCAGTATTTTCTAAATTAAATTCCATATTGAAGTTTATCTTTAAAAAAACTATTGCATGCCTTACAATACTACTGTATCAGTGTATTCACTATCAGGAATCCTGTTGGTCTCCTCTGCTTTCTTTGAAAAGAGATGTTTAATCTTCTTTCACATAACTTCTATTTAATACAAATATGCTTCAAGGACTACTGTAAGAACTTTTAACCAATGTTATCTTATACAGTTGAGGATCTTTGGGATATATATATATGAGGCAAAAACTGACTGGTTCATATGTGTATATTAACCCTTTAAAATAATCATAAAAAGCAACAGCTGAATGAAATTTTCATAGAACTTTTATGAAGGAATTAAGAATCTGAGAGTTAAAGTGTTCCTGTCATATACTAAATGTGCTCCCTCACCCCAATTCACTTGTTGAAACTTAATCTCTAATGTGATGGAATTTGAAGGCAGGGCCTTTTGGGAGGTGATTAGGTCACTAGGGAAGAACCCTCAGGAGTGGGATTAGACCATTATAAAAAAGACCAGAGAGCTTCCTTCCTCCTTCTGCCATGTGAAGAGAGCTAAAAGAGCCATCTATGAAGCAGAAAACTGGTGCCGACACCAAATCTACTGGCACCTCAATGTTAGACTTCCATCTAGATACTCCATGGTTCTCATCTGGCTCATCATTAGAATTCAACTCAGGAGTTTTGCAAAATAAATTCTTGTCAGGTTTGTTCAGCAAACCCTGAGATGGCAAATTAAAAGATTACTCCAGGCACCTAAATAGGAGAAAGAAGAGGGCCTGGGAACCAGATGTTCTAATGGCAAAAGGCCCTGAACCAAGCTCTACCTCCATTTTTATTATGCATGTTATCAAAATATCAAGATTAGAAAGGAATGCAAAGTTTCAATAGCAAGGGCAGTGACATTTCTCGGCATTGTATGATTAGAACTCTCTATTGTCCTGGCTTACAGGCAAAGAGTAGGTGACTATTAAGGATTTATGCTAATTTAGGCATCTGTCCTCTGGGAGATAGCATTGAGCCACAAATAGGATCTGGAAACCCAAAGGAGGCCCAGTTTTCTGATCACTCTTTTGCTTTTCAACTAACCTCTCCCAAGGAGGATTATGTTTGTCCTATCTTAGCTAGCCAGGCATTGTGAATTTCCACAGACTACAAACCAGACCTACTGAATCAAATTTTCCAGGAGTAGCAGAGAACAGGAGTTTTTTCTAGTGCCTCATAAGGAATTCTTATGAAAAGTCAGGCTTGAGAACCATGAAATTTGACCAAACTCAATCAAATGTGGTATTTTGTTTCTAAGCATATTCATAAATGGAGATTCCACCAAGTCCATAGATAATATATATTTGGAATTAATTACATTGTCAAGAGATCATTTTAAGTGTCTTTTTACTGAAAATAAAATTATAACTTCCAGTTTGATTCTCCTTAAAAACTGTTATCCAGCTTTGCTCACTCTCTCTCTCTCTCTCTCTCTCTTTTTAATCAGCTATCCAAAATGTTAGAGGGTTTTATTTAATTTTCTTTCAGGTACTTTTATTTCCAATAACCCATCCCCCTTAATTTTTTTTTTCTTATAGGTCTTATTTTTTAACTATTTGATGGATTTTGCTCTTCTCAGTAATCTAGTTTCTCCAAATATGGAAATGTGAATTCCAATAGCATACAAACTCTTAGAAATATAAAGTTGACTAATAACTACATGACTAGACTATCCATTTCTAATATCAGGAAATTAAACTGGGCTGTTTCAATTTTGGTCAGTCATTAAGTCATATGATTATTACTACATAAGCATTTCTATAGTCAATCCAGATGTTAGGAAAATATAACCCAGCAATTATCATTTATAAGCACAATAACAAAACTTTTTTTTTTAAGTAATCTATACAGCCAACATGGGGCTTGAATTCACAACCCTGTGATCAGGAGTCACATGTTCTCCTGATTGAGACAGCCAGATACCCCTAGTAATGAACTTTTTTGAACTCGGATTTTGCCATTATTTTAAAGATAACATCTAAACATATTCATATATATAAACACATGCCTAGCTCTCTGAGGGTTAATTGCACTATTATAATCACAAGTATTTGATTTCACATAACTAACAATATTGTATACCTAACTACTAACACTAAAAATAAGATTAAAAAAAAATCTTGAACTAATCATGAGCTCTACACACAAAGAAAAATAAATTTAAGCTATTTTTTTAAATTACCTAATATGCTGAAATCTGAACCATTTTTTCTTTTCTACTCATTTTTTTAACCTAAATGGTGAAATGAATTTATTTTTTCAGCTGTAACTAGAAAAAATAAATCTATGTAACATCTATAGTTTCTGAAATATCTATACAGAGCAAAACTGAAATATCAAAACATCTGCTACATTCATTCTAAATTGGCTGAAATTTTATTTAGTTTAATTACTTAGTCTAAACAGCCAAGTGTGGGTATCTCTGTATTGTGTTTGGCCCCATAGACCAGTTAATTCTCAGGGAGAACAAGAATAGAAATTCTTAATCAAAAATCACCTGGCTTCATCTCATTAACTCTGGTAAATTAAATTCTGGTAAATCCTAAATTCTTTCTTTTGAATGAATCTGTATGCTTGTTCTTCAACTTGAACACACACAGACAGAAATACTCATAATTTCAATTGCATTGACTAGTGCATTATACCATTTAGTTTTATGAATTCTTCATTGTTGTAGGTTTACCTGGGGATACTCTTTTACTCTGTGGCAACACAGCATACCTGCTTTGTAGAGTTTCTAATAAGAAAATATCATCATGTGGAACAATATTTAAATTAATTCAGTTGTTGCCCTAATATTTTCAAACCAAGGTTCAATATAATATACTTTAAACTTATGTTGGCTAGGGGCGCCTGGGTGGCTCAGTGGGTCAAAGCCTCTGCCTTCGGCTCAGGTCATGATCCCAAGGTCCTGGGATTGAGTCCTGCATTGGGCTCTCTGCTCAGCAGGGAGCTTGCCCCCCCCGTCTGCCTCTATGCCTACTTGTGATCTCTGTATGTCAAATAAATAAATAAAATCTTTAAAAAAAAATCTTATGTTGGCTAACTGAGCATAAACAAGCAAACAAACCTACACACCCACACACACAGACATAGAAAAATATATACTTTAAAACCAAAGGGCAATTAGCATCAAATGCCCCATTACAACCCTATTCTGTGTGTGTGTGTGTGTGTGTGTATGATAGTCATTTTAACTTTTCAAAGTAGTTTCATGTCTAGTATTCCATTTAATTTCCATATTTTGAACAAGGTATATATACTTATTATATATTCATAATTCCTCACCATCAAAGCAATACAACTTACTCAGATATTGAAATAACAAGCATTTCCTAAAAAATGAAAACAAAATATTTTATGTTCTTTCTTTGTCTTCCATTATCTCCTCATAATCACATATATATTTATGAGATTTGTTCCTGTCATAATCACATATATATTTATGAGATTTGTTCCTGTGTCATCATTTAATATTTGTTTTTAAGTCTCTATAATGTGCAGGAGACTTTGCTACCTGCTAAAGAGAATTAAAAAAAAAAAGTGAAACATTGTTTGGACTGAAAATATTTTCATTCTAATAAAGAAGTAAATACATATTAAATACATACATTTCTAAGTAAAATTGACATCCTCATAACATTTTACTTTTTTTTTAAGATTTTATTTATTTATTTGAGATAGAGAGTGAGAGAGAGATCACAAGCTGGGGCAGGGGGTAGGGGGGAAGGGTAGAGGAAGAAGCAGAATCCCACTGAGCAGGAAGCTTAATGTGGGACTCCATCCCAGGACCCTGGGATCATGACCTGAGCCTAAGGCAGACACTTAATCAACTGAGCCACCCAGGTGCTTCTCCTTCCCCACATTTTAAATTTAGTCCCACTAAAATCTTGGTTTCATGTCTGTCTTTTCTTCTTGCAGTTAATTACCTAAGGCAGAGATTGAGTCTCACTGATTTTCAAATCTTTGCATAGAGCTCAGTATTGGGCATATCTTAAATGTTTGCTGTTTCTTGTCACCCCAGTTTTAAATCTTTTAATTTCTCCTTATTGCCTTAAGGACAGAATTCAACCACTCAGCATGTAATCTAGGCAATTTGTGCTTTAGGTCTGTACTGCCGTGTATAATGGCCACTGCCTCATGAATTGAGCACTTGAAATGTAACTAGTCTAAAATGAGATTTGCTGTTAAAGGATACAAAAGTAGTGATGGAAGGGGCACATGAAGGATACAGAAGTAGAACCAGCTCTTAGTTTCATTGATCTGTTTTACTGTTTGTTTTTTGTTCCTGTATCATTTTAAGTTCTACTCTGATCTTTATGATTCCCCTTCTTCTGTCAGTTTAAGGCTTTATTTGCTATTCCTTTTTCAGATCCTTTAGTTATCAGGTTAGGTTCTGTGTTTGAGAAGGGTTTGGTTTCTAAGGGAAGCTTCTATTGTTATATCCTTCCCTCTTAGGACTGCCTTTGATGCATCCCAAAGATTCCAGACTATCGTGTTTTCATTTTTATTTGATTGCGTGTATTTTTTAATTTCTACCTTAATTTCCTGGTTAACCCATTTGTTCTTTAGTAAGATGTTCTTTAATATTGATGTAGTTATCATCTTTCCAATTTTTTATCAATGGTTGACTTCAACTTTCATAGGGTTGTCATCTAAAAATATGCATGGTATGATCTCAGTCTTTTTGGATTTGTTGAGGGCTGATTTGTGACCCAGTATGTGATCTATTTTGGAGAATGTTCCATGTGCACTCAAAAAGAATGTGTATTCTTCTGTTTTAGGATAAATGTTCTGAATGTATCTCTGAAGTCCATCCAGTCCAGCATGTCATTCAAAGCCATTGTTTCCTTGTTGATTTTCTGTTTATCTGATCTGTCCATTGCTAAAAGTGGTATTAAAATCCCCTACTATTAATATTTTGTTATCAATGAGTTTCTTTATTTTTGTTATAATTCAGTTATATATTTGAGTGATGGCAATTTGGTAGCATAACTATTTACAAGTGTTAGATTTTCTTGTTGGATAGGCCTTTTTATTAATATATAGTGCCTTCTTTCACCTTCTGTTACAGTCTTTGCCTTAAAATCTAGGTTTTTTTTTTCTGAAATAAATCTATCTTTCTTTTGATGACCATTAATTTAATGGATGGTCACTTTCAATCTGGAATTTTCTTCATATATTTATTTTTTAAATTTAATTTTATTTCTTCAGTGTTCCAAGATTCATTGTTTATGAACCACACCTAGTGCTCAAATCAAAACGTGCCTTCCTTGTGGAAAACCCAAAAGACTCCACTCTAAAACTGCTAGAACTGGTACAGGAATTCAGTAAAGTGTCAGAATATAAAATCAATGCACAGAAATCAGTTGCATTTCTCTACACCAAAAACAGGACAGAAGAAAGAGAAATTAAGGAATCAATCCCATTTACAATTGCACCCAAAACTATAAGATACCTAGGAATAAACCTAACCAAAGAGCCTAAGAATCTATACACAGAAAACTATAAAGTACTCATGAAAGAAATTGAGGAAGACACAAAGAAATGGAAAAATTTTCTGTGCTCCTGGATTGGAAGAACAAATATTGTGAAAATGTCTATGCCACCTAAAGCAATCTACACATTTAATGCAATTCCTATCAAAATACCATCCATTTTTTTCAAGGAAATGGAACAAACAATCCTAAAATTTATATGGAACCAGAAAAGACCTCAAATAGCCAAAGGAATATTGAAAAAGAAAGCCAAGGTTGGTGGCATCACAATTCCAGACTTCAAGCTCTATTACAAAGCTGTCATCATCAAGACAGCATGGTACTGGCACAAAAACAGACACATAGATCAAGGTAACAGAATAGAGAGCCCAGAAATAGACCCTCTACTGTATGGCCAACTAATCTTCGACAAAGCAGGAAAGAATGTCCAATGGAAAAAAGACAGCCTCTTCAACAAATGGTGTTGGGAAAATTGGACAGCCACATGTAGAAAAATGAAATTGGACCACTTCCTTACACCACACATGAAAATAGACTCAAAATGGATGAAGAACCTCAATGTGAGAAAGGAATCCATCCAAATCCTTGAGGAGAACACAGGCAGCAACCTCTTTGACCTCAGCCGCAGCAACATCTTCCTAGGAACATCGCCAAAGGCAAGGGAAGCAAGGGCAAAAATGAACTATTGGGATTTTATCAAGATCAAAAGCTTTTGCACAGCAAAGGAAACAGTTAACAAAACCAAAAGACAACTGACAGAATGGGAGAAGACATTTGCAAACGACATATCAGATAAAGGGCTAGTGTCCAGAATCTATAAAGAACTTAGCAAACTCAACACCCAAAGAACAAATAATCCAATCAAGAAATGGGCAGAAGATATGAACAGACATTTCTGCAAAGAAGACATCCAGATGGCCAACAGGCACATGAAAAAGTGCTCCATATCACTCAGCATCAGGGAAATACAAATCAAAACCACAATGAGATATCACCTCACACCAGTCAGAATGGCTAAAATTAACAAGTCAGGAAACGACAGAAGCTGGCGAGGATGCGGAGAAAGGGGAACACTCCTACACTGTTGGTGGGAATGCAAGCTGGTGCAACCACTCTGGAAAACAGTATGGAGGTTCCTCAAAATGTTGAAAATAGAACTACCCTATGACCCAGCAATTGCACTACTGGCTATTTACCCTAAAGATACAAACGTAGTGATCCGAAGGGGCACGTGCACCCAAATGGTTATAGGAGCAATGTCTACAATAGCCAAACTATGGAAAAAACCTAGATGTCCATCAACAGATGAATGGATAAAGAAGATGTGGTATATATACACAATGGAATACTATACAGCCATCAAAAGAAATGAAATCTTGCCATTTGTGACGACATGGATGGAACTAGAGGGTACCATGCTTGGCGAAATAAGTCAATTGGAGAAAGACAACTATCATATGATCTCCCTGATATGAGGGAGAGGAGATGCAACATGGGGGGTTAATGGGGTAGGAGAAGCGTAAATGAAACAAGATGGGATTGGGAGGGAGACTCTTAATCTCACAAAAAAAACTGAGGGTTGCTGGGGGGAGGGGGGGTTGAAAGAGGGGGGGTGGTTATGGACATTGGGGAAGGTATATGCTATGGTGAGTGATGTGAAGTGTGTAAATCTGGCAATTCACAGACCTGTACCCCTGGGGATAAAAATATATTATATGTTTATAAAAAAATAAAATTAAAAAAAAAGTGCCTTCCTTAATACTCACGACTAAGCTCACCCAGCCTCCCAACCCCCTCCCTTCCAAAACCCTCAGTTTGTTTCTCAGAGTCCACAGTCTCTCATGGTTGTTCTCCCCACCAAATTTCCCCCAATTCACTTTTCCTTTCCTTCTAATGTCCTCCATGTTATTCCTTATGCTCTACAAGTAAGTGAAACCATATGATAATGACTATCTCTGCTTGACTTATTTCATTCAGCATAATCTCCTCCAATCTTGTCCATGTTGATACAAATGTTGGGTATTCATCCCTTCTGATGGAGGCATAATATTCCATTTATACATGAACCATATCCTCTTTATCCACTCATCTGTTGAAGGGCATCTTGGCTCTTTCCACTGTTTGGCAATTTTGGCCATTGCTGCTAAGAACATTGGTGTACATATGGCCCTTCTTTCCACTGACTCTATATCTTTGTGGTAAATACTCAGTAGTGCAATTGCAGGGTCATGGGTAGCTCTATTTTTAATTTCTCACGAAATATCCACACTGTTCTCCAAATTTGCTTCACCAACTTGAATTTACACCAACAGTGTAAGAGGGTTCTCCATTCTCCACATCCTATACAACACTTGTTGTTTCTTGTCCTGTTAATTTGGCTATTCTAACTGGTATAAGGTGGTATTGAAATGTGGTTTTGATTTGAGTCTCCCTGATGGCTAATGACAATGACCATTTTTTCATGTGTCTCTTAGCCATTTGTATGTCTTCTTTGGAGAATTGTCTGTTCATGTTTTCTGCCCATTTTTTATGTGATTATCTGTTTTGTGGGTGTTGAGTTTGAGGAGTTTTTAATACAGCCCTTTGTCTGTTGTGTCATTTGCAAATATTTTCTTCCATTCTCTGGGTTGCCTCTTTGTTTTGTTGACTGCTTCCTTTGCTATGTAGAAGCTTTCTATATTGATGAAGTCCCAAAAATTTCATTTTCACTTTTGTTTCCTTTGGCTTTGGAGACATGTCTTGAAAAAAGTTGCTGTGGCTGATGCCAAAGTGCGTACTGCCTATGTTCTCCTCTAGAATTTTGATAGATTCCTGCCTTATATTGAGGTCTTTTATCCATTTCAAATTTATCTTTGTGTATGCCGTAAGATAATGGCTTAGTTTCAGTCTTCCATATATAGCTGACCAGTATTCCCAGCACCATTTACTGAAGAGACTGTCTTTTCCCCACTGGATGTTTTTTCATCGTTGATAAATTCCACTATATATTCCCTCAACCAACTCTCACCAAAATGACTAGAAGGAGGAACATCCAACAGAGGAAAAATTCAGAGACAGTTCCCTCTGCCACAGAACCATTGGATATGGACATAAACTATATGTTGAAAGGGAATACAGGTTAACAATTATCCAGGCAATGTCTAGGTTGGAGAAAACCATAAGTGACAACATAGAATCTCTAAGGGTGGAAGTGAGAGCCAATCTGGCAGAAGTTTAAAATGCTATCAGTGAGATCCAATCAAATCTAAATACTCTAAGAGCTAGGGTAACCGAAGCAGAAGATAGAATTAGTGATCTAGAAGACAAACTGATAGAAGAGAAGGATCAGGAGGAGTCCTGGAACAAACAGCGTAGAAGCCATGAAAACAGAATTAGGGAAATAAATGACATCATGAAATGTTGCAATGTCAGGATTACTGGGGTCCCTGAGGGGGTGGAGAAAGAGAGAAGACTAGAAAATATAGTTGAATGAATTCTAGATGAAAATTTCCCCAATCTGAGAATGGAACAAGTGTTCATGTCCTAGAGGCACAAAGGACACCCCCAAGATCAATGAGTCTAGAAAGAACTCTAGATACTTAATTGTGAGATTCATGAATCATAATTTCAGACAGGAGTTCTTAAGAGAAGCGAGGGGGAAGATATTCCTTACTTACAGAGGAAAGATCACCACAATAACGTCAGACCTGTGCACACAAACATGGCAATAAAAAAAAAAAAAGCTGGAAAGACATTTTCAAGGCATTAAATTAGAAAATCAAGAAGCCAAGAATACTCTATCCAGCAAGGCTGACATTCAGAATGGATAGAGAGAAAGAGCTTCCAAGACCGGAAAGGTCTAAAAGATAATGTGACCACCAATTGGCACTACAAGAAATATTAAGGGGGTTTCAATAAAAGAAGAAAGAACCAAAGAGTGACATAGAACAGAAATTTACAGGGACAATCTATAGAAACAAGGACTTTTCAGGCAACATGATGTCAGTGAAAATGTTATCTTCCAATAATCACTTTAAATATGAAGAGCCTAAATGCTCACATAAAAAGGCATAGGGTTGCAGACTGGATAAAATGACAGGACCCATCCATATGCTGTCTATAAGAGACACATTTGGTACCTAAAGATACATCCAGACTGAAAGTGAAGGGAGAACCACCTTTCATGCCTACGGGCCTCACTATAAAAGCTGGGGTAGTGATTCTCATATCAGATAAATTAAATTTTAAGCTAAAGATTTTAGTCAGAGATACAGAAGGACACTGCATCATTCTTAAAGGGTCTTTCCACCAAGATCTAACAATTGTAATTATTTATCCCCCAAGATGGGAGCAACCAAATATATAAGCCAACTGTTAATCAACATAAAGAATTATATTGATATGAATACTTTAATTTTAGGGGATCTTAACACACCACTCTCAGTAATGGGTGGATCATTTAAGCAGAAAATCAATAAAGAAACAAGAGCTTTGAAAGACACATTGGACCAGGTGGACCTCATTGATATATACAGAACATTCCACCCTAAAACAACAGAATACTCATTCTTCTCAAGGTCACATGGAACCTTCTCCAGAATAGACCACATACTGGGTCACAAATCAGGGCTCAACCTATACCAAAAGATTTGGGTTATATTCTCAGACCACAATGCTTTGAAACTGGAACTCAACCACAAGAAAAAGTTTGGAAGGAATTCAAATACTTGGAAGCTAAAGGCCATCCTGCTTAAGAATGTTTGGTTCAACCAGGATATCAAAGAAGAACTTAATTCATGGAAAACAATGAGAATAAAGACCCATTGGTCCAAAACCTATGGGATACAGCAAAGGCAGTCTTAAGAGGGAAATACATAGCCATCCAAGCCTCCCTCAAAAAAATGGAAAAATCCAGAATACACCAGCTGTCTCTACACCTTAAAGAACAGGAGAATCAACAACAAATCAAACCAACTCCACACACAAGAAGGGAAATAATCAAGATTAGAGCAGAGATCAATGAGATAGAAACTAGAGATACAGTAGAACGTATCAATGAAACTAGAAGCTGGTTTTTTGAAAGAATCAATAAGATCAAAAAACCATTGGCCAAACTAATCCAAAAGAAAAGAGAAAAAGCTCAAATTAATAAAAT
Organism: Lontra canadensis; assembly: GCF_010015895.1. Lineage (NCBI taxonomy): Eukaryota > Metazoa > Chordata > Mammalia > Carnivora > Mustelidae > Lontra > Lontra canadensis. The sequence goes on from NW_022631071.1 coordinate 7,264,992, forward strand.
TATGAATGAAAAGGGAAAGATCACAACTAATACCAAGGAAATAGAAACAATCATCAGAAGTTATTATCAACAGTTATATGCCAATAAGTTAAGCAACCTAGATGAAATGGATGCATTCCTGGAAAATGATAAACTCCCCAAATTGAAACAGGAAGAAAATGACAACCTGAATAGACCAATATCTAGCAACGAGATTGAAGCAGTAATCAAAAACCTCCCAAAAAATAAGAGCCCAGGACCTGACAGATTCCCTGGGGAATTCTACCAAACTTTCAAGGAAGAAATAACACCTATTCTCCTGAAGCTGTTTCAAAAAATTGAAGCAGAAGGGAAACTTAACTTGATCCCCAAACCAGGCAGAGACCTCGTGAAAAGGGAGAATTTCAGACCATTATCACTGATGAATATGGATGCTAAGATTCTCAATAAGATACTAGGAAACAGGATCCAAGAGCACATTAAAAAGATTATCCACCATGACCAGGTGGGATTCATCCCTGGGTTACAAGGATGGTTCAACATTCACAAATCAGTGTGATAGAACAAATCAATAAGAGAAGAGAGAAGAACCACATGGTCCTCTCAATTAATGCAGAAAAAGCATTTGACAAAATCCAGCATCCGTTTCTGATTAAAATGCTTCAAAGGATAGGGATAGAGGGAACATTCCTGAACTTCATAAAATATGTCTACGAAAGACCCACAGCAAATATCATCCTCAATAGTAAAAAGCTCACAGCTTTCCTGTTGAGATCAGGAACATGACAAAGATGCCCACTCTCACCACTCTTGTTCAACATAGTATCAGAAGTCCTAGCAACAGCAATCACACAGAAAAGAGAAATAAAAGGTATCCAAATTGGCAATGAAGAAGTCAAACTCTCTCTCTTCGCAGATGACATGATTCTTTATATGGAAAACCCAAAAGACTCCACCCCCAAATTACTAGAACTCATACAGCAATTCAGTAATGTGGCAAGATACAAAGTCAAAGTACAGAAATCAGTGGCTTTCTTATACACTAACAATGAAAATACAGAAATGGAAATTAGAGAATCAATTCCATTTACTATAGCACCAAGAACCATAAGATACCTGGGAATAAACCTAACCAAAGAGGTAAAGGATCTGTACTTGAGGAACTACAGAACACTCATGAAAGAAATCAAAGAAGACACAAAAAGATGGAAGACCATTCCATGCTCTTGGATCGGAAGAATAACCATTGTTAAAATGTCTATACTGCCTAGAGAATTCTATACTTTTAATGTCATTCTGATCAAAATTCCACCGGTATTTTTCAAAGAGCTGGAGCAAATAATCCTAATATTTGTATGGAATCAGAAGAGACCCTGAATTGCTAAGAAAATGTTGGAAAAAAAAAAAACGGGGGCATCATGTTACCTGATTTCAAGCTTTACTACAAAGCTGTGATCACCAAGACAGCATGGTACTGGCATAAAAACAGACACATAGACCAGTGGAACAGAGTAGAGAGCCCAGATATGGACCCTCAACTCTATGGTCAAATAATCTTCAACAAAGCAGGAAAAAATATACAGTGGAAAAAAAGACAGTCTCTTCAATAAAAGGTGCTGGTAAAATTGGACAGCTATATGTAGAAGAATGAAACTCGACCATTCTCTTACACCGTATACAAAGATAAACTCAAAATGCATAAAAGACCTCAGTGTGAGACAGGAATCCATCAGAATCCTAGAGGAAAGCACTGGCAGTAACCTCTTCAATATCAGCCACAGCAACTTCTTTGAAGATATGTCTCCAAAGGCAAAGGAAACAAAAGCAAAAATGAACTTTTGGGACTTCGTCAAGATCAAAATCTTCTGCACAGCAGAGGAAATGGTCACCAAAACAAAGAGGCAACCCACGGAATGGGAGAAGATATTTGCAAATGACAGTATAGACAAAATGCTGATATTCAGGATCTATAAAGAACTTCTCAAACTCAACACACATAAAACAGATAATCATGTCAAAAAATGGGCAGAAGACATGAACAGACACTTCTCCAATGAAGACATATAAATGGCTATCACACACATGAAAAATTTTTCATCACCACTAGCCTTCAGGGAGATTCAAATTAAAACCTCATTGAGATACCACCTTACACTAGTTAGAATGGCCAAAATTAGCAAGATAAGAAACAACATGTGCTGGAGAGGATGTGGGGAAAGGGGAACCCTCTTACACTGTTGGTGGGGATGCAAGTTGGTGCAGCCACTTTGGGGAACAGTGTGGAGATTCCTCAAGAAACTAAACATAGAGCTTCCCTATGACCCTGCAACTGCACTACTGCATATTTACCCCAAAGATACAGATGTAGTGAAAAGAAGGGCCATCTGTACCCTAATGTTTTTAGCAGCAATGGCCACGGTCACCAAACTGTGGAAAGAACCAAGATGCCCTTCAACAGACAAATGGATAAGGAAGATGTGGTTCATATGCACTATGGAGTATTATGCCTCCATCAGAAAGGATGAATATAACTTTTGTATCAACATGGACGGTACTGGAAGAGATTATGCTGAATGAAATAATTCAAGCTGAGAGGTTCAATTATCGTATGGTTTCACTTATTTGTGGAGCATAACAAATAACATGGAGGACATAGGGAGATGGAGAGGAGAAGGGAGTTGAGGGAAATTGGGGGGGAGATGAACCATGAGAGACTACAGACTCTGAAAAACAATCTGAGGGTTTTGCAGGGGTCAGGGGTGGGAGTTTGGGGGACCCAGGTTGTGGGTATTATGGAGGGCACATATTGTATGGAGCACTGTTTGTGGTGCATAAACAATGATTTCTGTTATGCTTAAAAGAAATAAAAATAAAAAAGAGAGAGGAGACAAGCATAAGGTTCTACTACTCCACCATCTTTACACCTTCTCCTTCAGTGAAACTATCTTTAAAAAGCACAAATCCAAATCCCCTGGATATTTCACTGTCTGTGTAGGTTTCAATAATAAAATATACAATATTACCAAATTGGATTAAGTATTCAAAAAGAGCTTGCTTATTGATATGGGATATTCTTCTGATGAACATTTTTACTGGCATTCTGCTGAGTCTAGCCAGCCTCAATTCCAAACCTCTCAAGGAGTTATTTTATTCCCTTCAATTTGCTCATAACAAAGGTGATGGAATTTTTGAAATTAAGGCTGGTGGTCGTGCATGACATTGAGAACTGTGGCTGAGGATCAACTGGCAAAGAGATTGAATATGGAAATTGTGGTCAAGGTGATAAAACAGGGAGGTAGTGTTGTGGACCATGGGAATGAGTGGTTTAAATTTTGAAATGGGTAGTTAGAAGAGTTCCTGATTTTAAAATAACTGTATGTGTCCCACTGAAGTTTACTTGGCTCCAAGCCCATTTTTCCCACCTTAAAGCAATAGTTTGCCTGGGCAACAACAATTCCTAGTCTTGTTCTCTTCAGATTGTCTCTCTTTCAAGTTTTGTTAAACCCATTTGATCTTTCAAGATGGAGCTTATATGCCTAAATGTCCACTTGTTTATTTCATCCTTTAGATAATTTTGCTATTCTATTGACATATTTGAGGGGCACAGATGGGAAAGGAGATAAACAAGATAGACTAGAAAATAGGCTATAGGGAAAGTGCATGCCTCTGGGTTTGTAGATTTTGTTGATAAGGTCTAAAATAACATTTTTTTAAGGAAAATGACAGCTTTGTGAAGGCATAATTTACATATCAAAATATTCACCTTTCTTACATTTTTAGTATATATGCAGATTTGCTCAATTATTGCCACAACCTAGTTTTATTTTTTTAAAGATTTATTTATTTTATTTTGAAAGAGAGTGCATAAGCATGTGAGCAGGGAAGAGGGGCAGAGAGGGAGAGATTTTTAAGCAGACTCCCTGCTGAGTGCTAAGCCCAACATGGGGCTCCACCTCATGACTCTGAGATCATGACTTCATTAAGCAGTCCTTCCTCTTTTTCCCCTCCACCCTCCGAAATCATACAATCTGTGGCCTCTCATGTCTGGCTTTTTTTACTTTGCTTCATGTTTTTAAGTGTCACACATGTTGTGGCACATTTCAGTATTTCATCTTTTTTTTTTCTTTGAAAGAGAGAGAGAGAGAGCAAAGAGGGGAGGGGCAGAGGTATAGGGAGAGAGACAATATTAAGGAGTCTCCATACCCAGCACAGAGCCCAATGTGGTGAGGCTCAATCTCACAACCCTGAGATTATGACCTGAGCCAAAATCAAGAGTAAATGTTTAACTGACTGAGACACCCAGGTACCCCTCATCCTTTATTAATGTCTGAATAATGCTACATTGTATGGACCCAACACAATTTGTTTATCCATTTCTCTATAATAACATTTGAAAGCATTAATATTATATTATTTCATATCTGTGTCACAATTAAAATAAGTATAAAGGCTTTTTCCAGCAGTCATTTGCATTTATGATTTCTGGCAGTCAGTTAGTATAGATAATAATCATCACAACTGTACAGACTATTGAGATAATAGTAGCTTATAATTTTACCTAAATAATATTTAATATGAACTTAATCTCTCTTTGCATCTGAAAACCAAAGGTCAAATTTTGAATGCTTAGTTTGGCTACTTCCATTTTTAGTCATTATCTATCCAATATAACCAAGTAATCTGTGTTTGTCTCCCTCTTTTATATATTAGCTTTACTGAAGAAAAGATCTGTAAATTCCTCCACAGCACCGCCCCTCAACAGGCTCTGTATGTATTTGCACTCAGTGAATTTCTGCAATGACATATA